>NC_138963.1:27180000-27535000 GCF_055761805.1 Camellia sinensis | reverse complement strand
ATTAGTTTTCTTTTTTTAGTTCTAATTTATATAATAATTAGAACATTTTTTATTAACAATTCATTAATCGAATGAAAGAAAAAATAATGTTATCATAGTTTTTCTATTAAAATTTATATTTATTTTTATTTATTTCAATATCTATAGATTATGTGTTTAGTTTTGGTAACTTTTGTCTTATTAATAAAAGAAAAATCAATGTAATCATATAAAAATATAAAATATATTAGAGAAGTAAGTGTAATTAACATTACAATAATGATAGAAAGTTTTAATTTTGGAGCTCTACATAGAGTTCTAATGATATGGTAAAAGAAAAAAAACAAAAACAAAAACATAGTACACACATTACATCACATGTGGATTCCATTTTTTACCATATCATTAGAGCTCTTTTTAGAGTTTCAAAATTAAAACTCTCAATTCTTTATATTATTATTAAACACCAAGGTAGAGCAAACCAAACATAGCCTTGGGGGTGGCAGAGTTAGTTGGGGATCATCTATTTCATTGCACCAAAATGGGAGGAAGTTATTGGTTAGTCTTGGAGTACTGTTACTTGTTGTCTCTAACGGTATTACAATTGGTGGAGAGGGTAAGACTTACAAATTTGTATTGAGTGATTGAAAAATATGAAAAGATGTAATAAATTATGATTAGTGAGGGGCATAGCCACGTGACTCTCCTAGTCCCGCCAATAATTTTTCATAATGGGGGCAGAGCAGACACATCAAATCATTTCATGTATCATTGCTAAAGCACTACAGTCTATTTTGACAAAACGATTGAAAGTTAACTTTTTAGTTTTTTTTTTCTTACTCTTTTTAATCAAATTATCTCTCTGATTTTTTAATTTATTTATTTTTGTATATTTTTTTTTTAAAAAAAAAACTAAAAAAATTAACTTTTAATCTTTTCTCCAAAATATGCCTACATCTTCATATCAATCATGTCTAGGGGCATGCCTTGTGACCCCACCACATTATTATAACTCTTTCACCTCTTTATTACGTAGTATTATTTGATTTTTATCAGTTGAAATGGTAAAATTTAATGGTAGTATTTGGTTTGGTTTTTAAATTAATATTTTGATCAAAAATTAAAAAAATGTTTGGTTAATAAATTTTCAAAATTGTTTTCTCTTCTCTCTTTTTTATTTATTTATTTATTAATAAATCAATCAATCACTTTTTCTCTATCATCTCTCCTCTCTCATTTTCTCACATTTTACATATCAATTAATCAAATTTTTCTCATACCCATCTATTCACTTACAAAAATATAAAATAAAGACAAATCATCTTAAAATTATTTTCAAAACTTATAACTAAATAAATTTTCAATTTTTAAAATTCTAATCTTATTTGTGAAGTTCGCTACTTTAGTTGATTATTTAACTTTTTAGCTATTTTAGTCTGACTAAAATAGTTGTGTCTGAAAAGTTGATTGGTTTTTTTATTTTTTTATAATTGATTTGATGGTTGTGAGAGAAAAAGTAAAATGATTATGAATTGAATGTGACATTTTGTATTATTGACTATTTTAATCCATTTTGTCTTTTAATGGACTATTTTAGTCCACCCCTCTTCCTAAACACTCATTCTTTTCAACAACTTATCTTTTAAAATACAATTCAAAATTCAAAATTCTTTTCTAAAAACCGAACAGAGCAAATATTTTTTGTTGTTAAGTTTTGAAGAAGTAACTTAGCAAATGTAAGTAATAAATCATGTAAAGGAATACTCGAAGACCACCAAATAACCACCCTGGCCTTTTCTGTCCCTCATTCATTTTTCAGAATAATATGTCTAACAGAATACAAAACCAACACACACAAAAAAAGATAAGAAAAAAATGCATCAGATTTTTGAAAAATAAACTCCACAAATAAATTTCAGGAGAACTAAGCATCTATAATGGAAATCAAAATTTTATTTGGCTCATTGGGCTTTTTTGGCTCAATGAGCCATAAAAAACAGAATAGGCTCATGAGCCACAACAGACAAAACATCCCATCCAACCCCATAATCATTACACTATTCTCTCACAAAAAAATCAAAAAAGCCAAAAGCCCTTCCCAAACCAAGCTTTTTGAGCCCAGACTTTAAAGTTAAAAAGCTAACCCACTTCCCAAACGGAGGCTTAGAAGTTTAATGTGTGATTCAGATTTAACTATTCAAAGGTGAGATTTGCATCTAAAGGCCTCATTTGGAGTTTGATTTATTACCGACTTTTTGAATTTTTTTATGAGGTGAAAGAGAAATTGTGTTTAATTTTATTTATTTATTTATTTATAGGTTTATGAAAAAAATGTAAATAACCGGTGTATATAATTGATTTTTTTGATGACCTTTTAGGTTTTTAACTTTTTCAATGATTTTTTTAATTAATTTGTTTTTTTTAACTTTTTAGTTTTTTTACCCTAAAAATCAAGTTTTCAAACGTGACCAAAATCAATCAAAAATATAAAATTATTTTAGATAAATTTCTGAGTAACCTTTTTAGGTCCGCTAAGTAAGATCTTTATTTATTAAATTTAACATTTTTGTTTTGAGAAAAACATAGTGGGTCCAACTCATGAATCATCATTGGGCCCATCCAACTCACAAAGTCATTACAATAGTTGTTCAAATAAACTTGAATTGCCTCTTATTTTAAAGGCAATAGAATATCTTGTCTCACCCATTTGTGCCAATAATGTTCAAGTTTAGGTATGTATTCAATTTATTTCTCTCATATTTTCAGCAATTAAATTGACGTAAAAAAAATATTTTTTTATCCTATTTTATAAGAATTAATTAACTTTGCACACATTTAAAGAAAAAAACATCTCTAAAGAAATTGTATGAATGTAATATTATTGTAAAAAAAATTAGGGATATTTATCAATAAGTTTCATCTCACAAACAAGTACTTTAATTAGTCTCAAGTTTTTTTTATTGATCTGTTAAGTCCTATTAATAGAAAGTTTCTTTCTCTGTGGTCATATTTTCGATTTTGGAAGTATTTTTGGTAAGCGACTATGTGCTTTTATTAATGTAGCAGTTATGATGTGAAATTTTAATATGGCAATTATTAATGTGAAACTCCAACATGGTGGCTATGATGTGATTTTTTAAAAAAATTAAAAAAATTTTAATGTACTTTTTTCAAATGTAATAAAGTGACAGGTATGATGTGACACTCCAAATCTTTTATGGGATATTTACCAATAAGTCTCATCTCACAAACAAGTACTCTAATTAATCCCAAGTTTTTTTTATTAATCTATTAAATCATATTAGTAGAGAGTTTCTTTTCATATGATCCAATTTTCGATTTTGGTAGTGTTTTGATGGATGATTATACCATTTTATTAATGTGACACTCTAATGTGACATGTATTATTGTGACACTTCAACGTGTCAAGTATGATGTGACACTTTAAAAAAACTAAAAGAAAAAAGATTTAAAACTTTAAAGGAAGAGCTTTAGAGAGCTTTAATGGTGTGTGAGGCCCACAAATGATGTGATGTTTGTGTCATGTTTTTATTTATTTATTTTTTTCATTGCCAAGTCATTAGAGTTTCAAAATTAGGAAGATATATCATTTCTGAAACTAAAAATTTCTTAATGTACTTTTATCAAATGTGACAACGTGATGGATATGATGTGGCACTCTAAATCTGTTACTAAAAAAATAAAAATAAAAATTCCTTAGTGTATTTTTTCCAAATGTGACAATGTAGAGGGTATGATGTAACACTCCAAAAAAAAATTAAAAACTCTTTAACATACTTTTTCTAAATGTGACAATGTAGCGCGTATGATGTAACCCTCTAAAAAAACTAAGGGCAAATTACATATACCCCTCGAGGTTTGGCTAAATTACAGATATCCCCTGAGGTTTGAGAAATTACAAATTCCCCCTGGATGCTATATTTACATAACAAATTAGGGGGTAATTTGTTATGAAATATAAACCTCAGGGGACAAATTGTTATGAAAATACAAACCTCAAGGGTGTGATGTAATTTCCGAAATCTCAGGGGGTATTTGTAATTTAGCTAAACCTTGAGGGAGGTATTTGTAATTTGCCCAAAAATTAAAAACTTATTAGTTTACTTTTTTCAAAATGTGACAATGTGGCCCAAATGTGACAATATGACGGGTATGATTTAACACTTCAAAAAAATTAAAATCTCATTAATGTACTTTTTCCAAATGTGACAATGTGACGGTATAATGTGTTACTCTAAAAAAATCAAAAATTTATTAGTGTACTTTTTCTAAATGTGATAACGTGGCCAAAATGTGACAATGTGACGAGTATGATGTGACACTTTAAAAAAATTATATTAAAAACTCATTAGTATATTTTTTTTTTTCCAAATGTGATAATGTGACAAGTATGATGTGAAATACTAAAAAAAAACTAAAAACTTGTTAGTGTTTTTTTTTCAAATGTGGCAACGTGTCAGGTATGATGTGACACTCCAAAAAAATCAAAAATTCATTAGTATATTTTTTTCAAAGGTGACATGTGACACTCTAACGTGGCAGGTATGATATGACACTATAAAAAACTAAAAACTCTTTAATCTACTTTTCTCAAATGTGACACTCCAATGCAGCGGGTATGATATGACATTAAAAAACTTCTTACTAAAACACTTCTTATTATACTTTTTTTTCAAATGTGACACTTCAATGTGGTGAGTAAATGAGTTATTACAAATCCAAAAGGATTAAATGAATCACAAGAAAAAAATATGAGACTATATGGATTACAAATCCAAAATATAGGACTTATTGGTCAATCTCCCATATTTTATTCTAAAAAAGTTTAAAACTCTTTAATGTACTTTTTTTCAAATGTAAAACATAGCGAGTATGATGTGACATTCCAAAAAAACTAAAAACTCATTAGTGTATTTTTTTCTAAGTGTGATAACGTGACAGGTATGATGTGACATTCTAAAAAAATTAAAAACTCATTAGTGTATTTTTTTCAAATATGTTAATGTAACAGATATGATGTGACACTTTAAAAAAAAAACTCATTAGTGTACTTTTTTTAAAAAAATGTGACAACGTAGTTGGTATGATATGACACTTCAAAAAAATTAAAAATTCATTAATATATTTTTTTCAAATGTGATAATGTGACATGTATGATGTGACACTAAAAAAAACTGAAAACTCTTTAGTGTACTTTTTTTCAAATGTGACAACGTGACAAATATGATAAAAACTCCTTAGTGTATTTTTTTTTTCCAAATGTGACAACATGACAGGTATGATATGACACTCCAAAAAAAGTAAAAACTCATTAGTATACTTTTTTCAAATATGACAACGTGATGGGTATGATGTAACATTCTAAAAATAATTAAAAACTCTTTAGTGTACTTTTCTCAAACGTGACATGTGACGCTCTAATGTGGCGGGTACAATGTGACACTCCAAAAAATTAAAACCTCCTTAATGTATTTTTTTCAAATTTGACTCTCCAATGTGGCGGGTATGATGTGCCATCAAAAAATTTCTTAGTGTACTTTTTTCAAATGTGACAATCTAATTTGGTAGGTAAATGAGTCAATACACATAAAAAATAACTAAATAGATCACCAAAAAAAAATATAGAATTATATTGATTACAAGTCTAAAATATAGAACTTATTACTCAATCTTTCAAAAAATTAATGATAATTGAGATTAATTTTAAATAGCAGTATAAATTTTAAAAAGGATAATATGGAGTTGTTAAACCTTTTTCTTTTCAAATTACAATAGTTGAACACATAATGGTTACATACATGTAAAAAATAGTTAAATCCACAACATCAATCTATTTTAATTTTATTTTTATTTTTCGATTTAATTTTTTTTAAAGATAAATTACACTTTACACTCTTAAAGTGTTACTCAATTTTCATTTTGACATTTAAATTTTACATTTTTTTTTATAAAAAATTTGGTCCTTCAATTTTAAAAATTTTGTCAATATAATCTAGTTGGTAATGGTGCTTTAGTTTTTTTGACAAAAAATACCAATAGTATGCTATCTTTCATATCAAATTTAAAATTTGGCAACAATCCTTTTAAACTTATCTTTAATAATATATTATAACACTATCAAAATTTAATTATAACTCTTTTTTCTTTTTTTTTATTCTTTTGTTATCAGTCTAAAAAAATGACATTTATATTTAACATTTTATAAATAAAAAAAATTGCAGTGACACTAATAAAGCAAATTTGTTTAAAGATGATACTCTTACACCATAATATATTAAAATTTAAATTTGATATTATTATTTTAACATCAATTATTAGAGATGTGCTCATCACACAACTTGATAGTGGGTTGGAGGAGATAATTAAAAAGCAAAAAAAATAAAAGAGAGATATAAAAAAGAAAAGAAAAGAAAAGAAAAGGGCACATGGATGTGCTTTTACAAGGGTGACGAAGGAATCAAATAATTTGAACTTAACTCAGGTTTAATTCATTAAAAACTTGTTTGAATTTAATTCGTTACATAAATAAGTTAATTCTGAATATATTTTGGAGTTCGTTAAAGTTTTTAAATCAAAGTTGAACGGTTAATTGCTCGTTTAACTCAATTTGCTAAGCTTAAAACTATATAAAAATATTAAACTAGTCACCTCGACTCGACAAAAAACATGTTTAAGATTGGCTAAAAAAATTTAACAAATCAAGTTTCAACAAATATTGAAACTCGTTAAAATTTGTAAACTAAACTTGAAAAATCAACTCTTGGGTTTGTTTGGCTCATTTATCGTCCCTACTTTTTACTCTATGTACACTAGGAATGAGCAAACATCCACCAATCTGTTACAAAATAAATGGTTTCAATGATTCAAGCGGACAGATGTAGATGCATTTTTTTCAATTTTTTTTAAGTTCGGATAGATGGTGGATGGGAGGCTACTAGACCCAATCCAATCTACCAACATTCTTAAAAAAATAAAGTTATACTTTTATACTTTTTGTGTTAAAAAAATGACTTTTATTTAATAATTATACTTGATATTTATGAAATATAAAAGTTGAGTATTTATTTTTATTATAAAAAATGAATAATCAAAAATTTTGAGCGCAAATTAGTGAAGAATTACTGAAAAATAATTCAAAAAAAACCTAAAGACAATAAAACACAAACCGCTTAAGCTATATTTGGCATAAATTTTTGTGGTTAAAATAGTCATAAAAAGGTAAAATAAGTTAAAAAGTTAATATGACAAAATGTTACACCTAAATTATAACTATTTTATTTTTACTCTCATAAAAATTAAAAAAATTAAAAAATTCATTTCAAACGAAATTTTTTAATTTCAAATTAAAATAATCAAAAAAAAAAAATTTATCTCACCGCTCAAAACGAAAACTAAATCAATCTACTTGCATCGCCAACTTGTGCACTCTCGCTCAAACGAAGGCTAAATCAATCTACTTGCATCCCAACTTGCACTCTTCACTCAATTTGCATTTATTAATTAAGTGAATGTATATGAATTAAATATTTTTTTAATTCATTTAAATTCGAATAAATGAGGGATAAGAACGTGAGTGCTGTACCACTGCTTCATAGAGTTTTCAGACCTTTTGTACTGTGTGTCCCCACACGTGCGTGCGTTCGCAATTTCGGGAATCAAAATTCAACAAAAACAATTGTGAGTGTGTGTGGACCCTACCCTTTGCCAGTTGCCCTAAAAAATCTATCATCAATGTATAGTAGTCAAGTTTTTCAACGTCGCCAGAGTTGCACGTGCCAAACATTTCATTTGGCCCCACATTTTACCAAACTTGCTTTGGCCTCTTTTCTTTTGGGCTGGCTTTCCTCCGTCCGTGATCAGATTAGAAAATACTGTTAGGTCATGGAGGCCCATCAGAAGTCTTTTTTTTAATAATTTAAATTGTTTAATTTATAAAACTCGTTAAGTATTATATATTTATAAAAATTACGTTGATTAGATATCAATAGCTACATGATCAAATTAGTTTTGTATAAAAAATATAAATGGTGAAAAAATAAACGGTTGACAGAAATCTGATCTGACGAGATAGCTATCGATATCCGATCAACGTGATATTTTACAAACATATAATATTCGACAAATTCTACATATTAAATGGTTCGGATTATCAAAACGAGACCCGTAATTGGCCCCTACAAACTCAACAATACCCTCGAGTCCATGATCTGATTAGAGAGAAGCTTAGCCATTTTCTTTTTTTTTTGGAAAAAATTACAATTCAGTGTAGGTTTTCAAAAAATATTTCAAATTAAGATAAATTTTAATAATTTTAATAATTAAAGTTATAATATTTTTTCATAAATTTGTAAATATTTTGTGAAAATTCACTGGATTTGTTATTTTTTCTCTTTTTTTTTTTTATAGTTAATTTTTAAGTTCTCAACTGATTTTATTTATTACTCACGTGTTTAATATCAACCTTTTGTGCTTAGAAAAATATATTTAAAATTTAAAATTATGATTAGTGTTTAGCGACCACACTTATAATAAAATTTGATACACACATTTTTAATTTCCTTTTTAAAACCCATATAGTGATTTTTGAATGGGAATGTTTGAAAAAAAATAGGTGAGTCCTTATAAAGAGATAATATGACTTAAAAAAGTCATAAAAATTAAAAAGTTGATTTTTAACTCAATTGTCAAAATAGAGCAATGACTTTAGTGTTAAGTTGACACTCTAGGTTGTTTCAAGAATAGTTGATTTTTTTGTAATAACTTCTTAGTTATTTTAATCTATTATCAAAATAATCTTGAATCTTACATTATTCTTCACTTCTTTTATATAGTTATATTGTGTTGAATGAGATTATTTCATTTTTACCCCTATACTTTGTCACATTTTTCAAAGATCTCCAAACTACTTTTTTTTTTACGTGTGTCCCTATACTATGTATATTCCTTTTAATTTTACCCCTGCTGTCTATTTCCGTCAAAGAAGTAGACGGAATGGGTGACGTGGCTCCCTATACTTTCACATGGAGGGAAAATTAGGGCTTCCCCCCCAAAACCTAACCTTTCCTTGTATTCCCTTCAACCTATAAAAACAGATACGACTGCAAAATAGAAGAAAAAAACAAAGCATTAATGAAATCAGTGGGAGAGAAGAAATGAGGAACGATTGAAGATCAAGAAATCAAGGTAGATGGAACACAAGTGGTGTAGATGAGATGTTTTGCAATGTTTGTAGAAGAAGAAGGTTGATACACACAGTATGGACCGACACAAATCCTGGGAGGAGATTTCTTGGTTGCCCTAACAGTGGTTGCAATCACTTTACCTGGATAGACCCATCTATGTGCGATCGGGCAGTGCAAATAATTCCTGGGTTGTTGAAGAAGTTGAATAAGATGGAAGCACAATTGAAGAGAAGGACTGGAAGAGAGAGGAAACTATGGATTTGCTTGGTTTTGTCATGATTGGTTGTAGGAATATGGTTTGTATTGCAAAGTTTAAAGTTGTATGGTAGTGTAAGAATGAATGAAGTCTGTATCCTATTTATGAATCATATGCAATGGGTGAAGTGTTGTTAATAGAAAATATGTTTTTGAGATGAAAATTGTGTACTTGGTGACTTATTAATGTTGTCTCGATTATTTTGTGTTTGGTGACTCTGACATAGACAAAGGAAACATACAAAAGTAGGTACACAATCTGTGACCATAATTGTCACTCCAAATTCAATGAACAATGAACAATGAATATCAACAATTATGAACATCACCAATGAACATCATGACTTGGAAACGACAGCAGAAATACAGTAATTATCATTCAAACGTTGATTAGTTGACACACTTGTCATTTATGTTGTGCAAAACATATACTAAGAAAGGGGTAGCCAATATAAAAACTAGGCTTCAAATGTACAAAAAACCCTACCACTATGAAAGTTATGGAATATGAACAAAAGTAGCAAAAACATTCATATCCATTACATTGTATTCCATGAACAAAAGTAGCAAAAACCTTCTCCAACATTATAATAATTAAAAAAAAAAAAAAAAACAAAATACAATAGTGGTCATTCACATCCATTACTTTGTGTCAGCTGCATTTTTGGTTTGACCCATAACAGATTTGACAGCACTAGCACTGTACACCACTCTTCCTCTCCATCTCATTTGAGCTTGCAGAGGAATGTTAGTATTGGAAGTTACTGCAAACCGCTGCACATCCTGACTTGCATGTAATGGAGTTGAGTCACTTGTTCTCATAACCTTTCTCCTTTTTACTGTAATAGCCAGCATCATTGTTAGGACATATGCAAGGAAGACATCTGTAAATTAACAAATAGGGCCTTTGCAAAACTTACAGCCATCTTCTTTTTCCTAACTTGAGTTGCTTTTGTAATCTGACTCCCACCTAGGTTTCCTTTTACCTGACTTTGAGTTTGGCTCCCTTCAATTTGGGCCTGACATTGGCTTCTTTTATCCTGGGACTGCAAAAACTAAAAAACAAAAGTTAGCAATGTGTAAGTTAACAAAATGCATAAAAAAAAATATGAATTACTTGACTGGAACTCACAGGATCTTTCAGGTAAGTGAATTGGCCTTTGACTTTGCATGTCCTCTTGTTATGTCCCAACTTGCCACAATTCTTGCATGTCATCTGAGTTCCCCTCCTTCCCAGCTTAGTTGAATCAGTTGCATCAATTAGGACATCTGCGTTTGTCCTCTTATTCAGTTTTGGCCTCCTAGCTCTTTTTTTCACATCAGGTGGTAGCACTTTACCATATTGAGTTGTTGGCCACATTTGTCTACCATTGATTGGAGTCAACATATTCTCATAAATCCTCAAGTAGGTTTCAACTTTATAGTAATGATGTACATACTTTTCTGGTTCTTCACCCATATAGTTTGCAGCAGCCACAGCATGGACACAAGGAAGGCCTGACAGATCCCATTTCCTATATCCACAAGTCCATTCTTTCAAGTTCACCTTATATTGCTCACCATATGGGCCAACAACTTCATATTGGAAACCCTCATTCTATTTAGGAATCCATCCAGCTGCACTCACCTTTACTTTTTCCATAATCTTCTAAATCTTAGGACATATATCACTTTTGTTGTACCTTTTCATTGCTTTATTTCTTTTTTGAACTGTTTCCATCAATAAAACTCTTATCTTCTCTAACATGGACAGCATAGGTTTATCCCTGGCCTGCAATATGCTTGCATTGAAACACTCACAAAGATTATTCAACAAAATATCACACTTAGGGAAACTGTGGAAGTGACTCCTACTCCAATGGACTGGTGCTCTTCCAGCCAACCAATTGTATGCTTCTTCATCAACTTCTTTCATTTCTTCCATAACTTTGGTGAATACACCAACAGTGCTTGCCCTGACTGCCTTCCATAACAAATCCTTCAATACCCTACCCTTAAATTGACCCTTGAAATTGTTGTACAAATGCCTTACACAGTGAGGCATTTGGAAAGAGCTCAGCCACTGCATCAATTAGGCCCTTCTGTTTGTCACTCATGAAAGTGTAACAATGAGAATTCACAATATTCAAGTCTTGCGCCAACAAATTCAGAAACCACAACCATGTTTTTTTCTTCTCTTTCTCAACAATGGCATAGACAAATGGGAATATACAATTATGTTCATCTATCCCCACTGCAATTAACAACAATCCACCATGTGGCCCCTTCAAATGACAACCATCCACTACAATGACTGGCCTACAAGCATTTTGGAAACTCTTCTTCAATGGACCCCAACACAAATACAATCTCTTAAACTTGGACATTTGCTTATCCTCTTTATGAACTTTTGGAACTCTTTTCACCTTGATGGAAATTGTTGTTCCTGGATTACTACTTCTAATGTCTTCTACATAACCCCAAAGCATTGCAAATTGTTCAGTTGCAGTACCCTTAATCATTGTGAGAGCCTTAATTTTTGCCCTTCTCACTTCTTGTAGGTCAACTTTGACATTGTGCTCTGTTGTAATGATGTCTGCCAATGACTTAATTGGCCAGGTAAGGTTCAACTTAATCCTTTCCCAATACCTATTGACAATCCATCTACTACTTACATGTGGCACATCAAATGTTCTGTTGCATGTTTGTTCATCTGCAAAAGTTTTGATCCTAAACACCCATTCACCCTTCACAAAAGAAGCATAGCAAACCCAAGGACAACTAGGTTTGCACTCTGCCCTAACCCTCTGTTTGTCACTCTTAGTAAATGTGATTTGTTTGCCCCACTTAATAGCATACTCCTTTACAGCATCGCTAAACAATATATTTGTTTTGAACTCCATGTCAAGTTGGAATGTAGGATTATGCATGTCACTCTCATTGAAAACGAGGTACTTAATCCTCGTGCAATGACTATCTTCATCAGAGGAGCTATGAAGACTTTTTAGCTCATCAGATGAGTTGTCCATGCTTTGTAGGTCATCATTGTCAGCCACATCACCCATAGCATCCTTACTACTTCCTAAACCACCAAATTCCACATCTTTATCAACATGTTTATCATATAAAGCATCATCACCACCTTGCTCATAGTCACTATCATTATATTTTTCAGACTCATTAAAGGATAAGTCTGACTGGTTAGGATCATAGGCATCACTATCTTCATCTTCCTCCAATTCAGCGCATTACCCCCACACCCTTACTTGTTTCTCCACTTGAGCCTACTTAACTACTTTGTGTACTTACATAATCATCCAAATTGTGTCCTATATAAACATCTATTACTCTGTTTTCATTCACATATGTATCCAATATCAATACATCAGCATCTGATTTTAGTAACTCCATCCCACCATAACCACTAACCTTACTGTAATAGTTATTACTTGGCCTATGTCCTAATTCCTTAGCCATGCAACACAACTCTGTAATGGAAATTGGATCTGAATGACAAAAGTCAAAATGACTTACCATACCACCACTGTAAACCCTCTGTGGAATATACCTCACCACACCTTTATGATGCAATTTGATTATAAAATACCCAGATCCATCTTCTGCATTTCGTATTGGAAATGTGTCATTAACATTACTATTCAATGAACTCACAATGATAAAATCCTATTACATTACACTACAGATAGAGAAATAATAAACAAGTAGTCATCTATGTGAAATACAAACAACCAAAAAAATAAAGATTTCATATGTGCTCATCCATTTCAAACAAACATAAACAAAGATTTTCTTAAAGTAAAACTGTTCAAACCAAAACAAATATAAACAAATTTCATTAACAAATCCATGTCACATACAAATAAACAAAGATTTGACCATTCTAAAATAATATTAACATCAAACACATGCAATTTCCAACAACAACAAAAAATAACTTAAAAAAACATTAAAACACAAAAAAACTGTCACGACCCAAACCCGCCCTATGGGTTTAACACCGTAACCGGCCAGTAATCCGAGATTACCAAAGGCCTGCTTAACAGTCAGACAATAATACAGAGTACAGGGGCATGGCGGAAGCCAAAACAGTAAATGAACAATGTCCAATGAGCTGTGAGTCTATATGCAAAAAGATTTTTCGTACGTATATACATGAACAATACAGAACAATATGTACAATATTTACAGTCGATCAGAATAGGGACCTAATCCCTATTAGACAGTACAGTACAGTGCTATCAGTCTATACAGTTATTACAAAACAGATACAGAGACAGACGGGGGAAATTAAAACACCCCTAAGCCATAGCTTGACAGGCTCGGAACCTCGCAGTGAGACACAGTGGTTGGCTTGACAAAAAGGGAGTCTAACCCACGATCCTAGCTCCGGTTTGGTGCCTGTACACCTACATATATATATATATATATATATAAACAGTGAGCTAAAGCCCAGTGAATAACATAATGCGTAAAGAGGTTAAGAATGAATGTCCTTACAGTAATGAAAACAGTTTATTAAAACAGTATTTCAATCGTTTAGTCGTAACAGTCATATGTGGTACATCTATTAGCATAGCAGTACAGTAAACAATAGGTCTTAAAAGACCGGGCAGTCAATGATGGCCATCATAACAGTAAACAGTAGTGGTTCCACATGGGAACCGACAGAGATCTCTGTAACAATAGCAGTAACAGTAACAGTAGTTGCTAAGGATGCCACAATACAGTTCAGAATAGAGGACATACATTCATTCAGTTAACAGTAACAGTTCAGAAAGCAGTTCAGTTAACAGTCAGAAAATATTCATCTTTGAACATATCTTTACACAGTTGTTACTCACAGAGTTCTGGGCTACAGTTAAGCTAGAGCGCGTCTCCAGTCGCCAACCCTACACAGTTTACAAGACGAACACACACTAAGCTACACAGTTAAAAAAGATAATAACTTAATCCCTAATTTGCCTCGGTGTGTTCTACATCTATATTCTCATTAAGATGCCTTAAACTAGGCCTAAGAATGCCTAGGATGAAATGAGGATGCAAAAATGCACTTTAAAACATTTTTCAGAAAACAGAGGTCCCGCTCGAGCATAGGTTTCCCCCGCTCGAGCGGACATGAAGACAAAGGTATCCGCTCGAGCGTATACTTTCCCGCTCGAGCGTTCTGCAAAACAGGGCAAAAGTACTAGATAGGTGAAAATCACGCTTGATGGGCGCTCGATAGCCGCTCGAGCGTAATACACAAGGTCCCGCTCGAGCGTCAATTATTCCGCTCGAGCGAACGTCAAAACAGTGCGAAGTACTGGGAGCACGAATTTCCCACTCGAGCGCCACTTCCCCGGCTCGAGCGGGAGTTCAAAATCTGGAATTTCCAGATTTGAACTTCCAAGCTCAAAACCAAGTTCAAATGCACAAATTCCGATCCTCTTGGGCCAATTTTCCAGAAAACATTCCAAAACTCATAATTTAACATGATTCCAAAGCTCAATTGTAAAATCAAAGCCCAAGGGTGTTTCAAACACTCAATTTCAAACTAATTTTCATGAACATAATGAACATGCAAACATGCATGAGTTTAAATCAATTCAAAACTTCAATACATGCTCTAATAAGCCGATTCTTTTCAAAACAAGGTGAAATCATGGTCCATTGGAAAAATATGAACATACATGTACACTTTCATGAAGAACAACATCAAAACTCAAGGATGTAAACATGCATGCATGAAATGAGCTTCCAATCAACATTATAAGCCATATCTTGGCTCCAATCTTCAATAATCCTCTAAATCATGCAAGAAATACTTCAATTCATGACTAAGAAGGTAAGAGCTCTACCTTATGTCTTCAATTATGAGAATATAAGCTCAAGTTTGCAAATTACTCTTCAATTCCTTCACTTCTACCAAGTTTCCAAGCCAATTAAAGATGAAATCACACTCTCTTCTAACTCTCTCTCTCTAGTTCGGTTGAGCTCAACAAAATAGCTGATGAAATGTGTTTTGATACAAAGAAAAGAGTCCCAAAAGTGCTAAGCTAGTGGCTCACTAGTGGTGGCAAAATGGTGAATAAACCAACTCATGCAATTTAGCTTATTTTAATCTAATTTAATCATACTAAATCACATTTCAGATAAATATGCCATAAAATCGCATAAATTCTAAGGATCATAGAACATTAATTAATTTCAGATTCGGCCGCCGATAAGGTCTTCAATTTGCAGTTTAAACATAAATACACAAACAGATAATCAAACAGGCAACAGATAGACATACTATTAAACAGATGTACACAATCAATTTAGTTCCAGATTTCAGTCAGTCAGTTCAGTATTTCAGTCGATTCAATTACTTATCATAATCAGTCTCAGTTTAGCGATAATTAGTAATCAATCGGTAAACAGTGGTGAGGGTTGTTACAGTCTCCCCTCTTTATAAAGAGTTTAGTCCTCTAAACTCAAGTTACCTTCATTCTGGAAAAAAACAGGATTCAGTGGAAACAGTTCAGGATATCTCTTGGCCATGTCATCTTCCCTTTCCCAAGTGGCATGCATGCCACCATGATTTTGCCAGTCAACTTTCACTAACGGGATTTCTTTGTTCCTCAACTTTTTGATCCGTCTGTTTACAATCTGAACAGGTCGTTCCTTGTAAGTGTAGTCATCACTCAGCACTATACGAGTAGGCTCTATCACATGGAAAGGATCCCGGAGGTAGTCTTTCAACATAGAAATGTGGAAGACGTTATGCATATGCTCCATTTCAAGAGGAAGCGCAACCTGATACGCCACCTGATTGATTTTCTCAATAATCTCATATGGTCCGACGTATCTCGACGCTAACTTGCCTTTGACTCCAAAACGAGTCTGGCCTTTCATCGGTGTCACTTTCATAAACATGTGATCACCCACTTCATATTCTCTATCCCGTCTTCTGACATCCGCATAACTTTTCTGTTGGCTTTGTGCGATTTTCAGTCTCTGTTGTATCAGTTTTACGTTCTCAGTCGTTTCATATACAATCTCGGGCCCAAGCAAAGGCCTATCTCCAACTTCTGCCCAGCAAATCGGAGATCTACATTTTCTGCCATACAATACCTCGAAAGGCGCCATACCAATACTTGAATGATAACTGTTGTAGTAGGCGAATTTAGCCAATGGCAAATGGCTTTCCCAGTTTTCTTGAAAATCAAGGACACAAATTCTTAGTAAATCCTCCAGAGTCTGGATGGTCCTTTCTGATTGGCCATTGGTTTGAGGATGATAGGCACTACTCAGTCTCAGTTCAGTACCCAATGCAGTCTGTAAGCTTTGCCAAAATCTCGATGTAAACTTCGAGTCCCTATCAGAAACAATGGATGCAGGCACTCCATACAGTCTAACAATCTCATCAATATAGAGTATAACCAATTTGTCCGCATTATAAATTGTTTTGACAGGTAAAAAGTGAGCAGATTTCAGTCTATCAATAATAACCCAAATTGAGTCTATACCTTTACTGGAGCGAGGCAATCCCACGATAAAATCCATAGTGATATGTTCCCATTTCCACTCCGGTATGGGTAAGGGTTGCAGTAAGCCTGCGGGTCGTTGATGTTCAGCTTTGACTTGTTGGCAATGAAGACATTTCGATACAAAATCAGCAATTTCTTTTTTCATTCCCGGCCACCAGAAATTCAGTTTCAAATCTTGATACATTTTTGTATTCCCTGGGTGGATAAACAGTTTTGAATTGTGGCCCTCTTGCAGAACTCTTCTTTTCAGTTTAGTATCATTCGGTACACACAGTCTTCCCTGAAATTTCAGTATATTATTTTCAAATTTGAAACCCGGTCTCGGTTTAGATTCCTATTCTTCGATGATCTTCTTCAAGAAGTCATCCTGTTGCTGTTTCTCTTTAATCTCTTCAATTAGTGTCGGTTGAGCAGAAATAGCAGCTATTGTTCCATCTTATTCTCGCAAAACAATTTCAATTTCAGATTTTTCAAGGTCACAAAGCAACTCTTTCTGTCCGATGAGTAAACAGGCTAAGTTCCCAATCGATTTTTGACTCAATGCATCGGCAATGGTGTTGGCTTTCCCGGATGGTACAAAATCTGTAGGTCATAATCTTTAATCAATTCTAGCCATCTCCACTGTCTCATGTTCAGTTCTTTCTGTGTGAAGAAATATTTCAAACATTTGTGGTCGGTATATACTTCACATGTAGCCCCATAAAGGTAGTGACGCCAGATTTTCAATGCAAATACTACTGCAGCAAGTTCTAGATCATGGGTCGGGTAGTTCTTTTCGTGCGGTCTCAGTTGTCGGGAAGCATAGGCAATTACTTTCCCATTCTGCATTAAAACACACCCTAAACCCTTATGAAAAGCATCACTAAAAATGGTAAAACTATCCGTACTTGAAAGTAAGGTAAGAACAGGTGCAGTCACTAGTCGAGTTTTCAACTCTTGGAAAGCTGATTCTCTTTGGCCAGTCCAGTCAAATGATATCCCCTTCTGAGTTAATTGAGTCAACGGTAAGGCAGTTTTGGAGAAATCTTTGACAAATCTTCTGTAGTACCCGGCTAATCCCAAAAAGCTTCGGACTTCTATCATATTTGTTGGTCTAGGCCAGTTTACTACTGCTTCAACTTTCTGTGGATCAACTGAAATTCCATCCTTACTAATAACATGTCCCAAAAATATAACATGATCAAGCCAAAATTCACATTTAGATAGTTTAGCAAAAAGTTTCTGTTCTCTTAGGGTCTGTAGGGCAAGTCTCAGATGATGTTCATGTTCTTCTATACTCTTGGAATAAATCAGAATGTCATTTATGAATACAACAATAAAGTCATCGAGGAATGGTTTAAATATTCTATTCATGAGGTCCATAAATGCAGCAGGTGCATTGGTAACTCTGAAATGCATAACTAAAAATTCGTAATGTCCATACCTCGTTCGAAAAGCAGTTTTGTCAATGTCCTCTGGTTTAACTTTCAACTGATGATATCCGGATCTGAGATCAACCTTAGAAAAGACTTGAGCACCCTGTAACTGATCAAATAAGTCATCAATACATGGTAATGGGTATTTATTTTTCACAGTTATCTTGTTCAGTTCACGGTAGTCGATGCAGAATCTCAGTGAGCCGTCTTTCTTTTTCACAAACAAAATAGGTGCATCCCACGGTGAAGTGCTAGGCCTGATGAACTTTTTGTCTAACAGTTCTTACAGTTACACTTTTAATTCTTTCAGTTCAGTTGGAGCCATTCTGTAAGGAGCTTTAGACACTGGCTGTGTACCCGGAATCACATCAACGGTGAACTCAATCTCCCTGTCAATCAAATCCCCTGGCAGATCATCTGGAAAAACATCTGGGAATTCTCTAACTATAGGAATACAGTTCACGTCAGTTTTATCATCAATAGGTACAGTCAATACAGAACACAGATACCCTTTACACCTCTTCTTAATCAGTTGAAAGGCTTTCATAGAGGAAATCAGATATGGAGGAGGTACTATTCCAACCCCATTAAACACAAATTCAGGTAAACCTGGTGGACGGAAAACTACTTGTTTCGTCACACAGTCTATGGTATCATGAAATTTCGTTAACCAGTCCATCCCCAATATAACATCAAAATGATCTATGTTCAGAGGCAGTAAGTCAATATACAGATGCATATCCCCAATAATAATTTCACATGCAAGGTACATATAAGCACAAGTTATAGATCCCCCGATAGGTGAAGATACAGCTAACATATAATTCATGGGTTCTAATGGTCTATTCAGTTTTCGCGAAAAAGCATGCGATACATATGAATGTGTAGACCCCGAATCAATCTGAACATATGCATTTTGAGTACAAATAGAGAGAATACCTGACACAACGGTCTCGGTATTCTGCACGTCTCCCGGTACTAGTGCGAACACTCGGCCTTGCCTCATGGGCTCTTTCCCGGTAGCTTTGGGGTTAGGCTTTGGTGTAGTAGTCGATGCTGCTGCGCTAGGTGCAGCTTTACTATTGGCCTGCGGAGCAGAGGGGCAGTCTTTAACCATGTGGCCCACCTTGCCACACCTATAACAAGCTCCAGATATTTTATAACAAACTCCCTTATGGTTCTTACCACATTAAGAACAGGGTGGTATAGACTAGTTCCCTTGACTAGAAGTAGTCGTTGACCTTGTATTCTGTTTCTTGTTCAATGGGTTGTTTTTGCCTTTCTTGAACTTAAAACCCTGCCTTTTACCACGCCATTCAGACACTGGTGTTTCAGTTTGTTTCAATGCTTCAATGTTCGACTCAGCCATTAATGCTCGGTTAAGAACATTCACATAGTTCGGTAGTTTTAAAACATTTATTCTGTCTAGTATTGCAACATTAAGGTTGCCTTCAAACTTCCTGGCCTTCTTGTAATCAGTATCAACCATGTGCGGTGCATAACGGGCAAGTTCAGTAAATTTTGTCTCATATTCTGCCACCGACATAGTGCCTTGTCTTAGCTGTTCAAATTCAGTCACTTTTCTGTCCCTAACACACTGAGGGAAATACTTTTCAAAGAAGGACTCCTTGAATTGAGCCCAAGTCATAACAGTGTTGGTGTCGCGGACTAACATCCACCATCTTCTGGCCTCTTCTTGTAGTATAAAGGTGGCCAATAGCACTTTGTGTGCTTCAGAACACGGAAAGACCTCAAACAGTTTCTCTGTCTCAAGAACCCAAGCTTCAGCCTTTAACGGCTCAAGGCCTCCCTGAAAGGATAGCAGTTTCATTTTGCTGAACTTCTGGGTGAGAGCAATTATATCCCCATCATTAACATTCGGCTCCGGTTGTATCGGAGGAGGAGGTGGGGGCTGTTGATTCTGTTGTTGTTCTAGTCTTGCAGTTAATAGTTCCACCATTCTCTCCAACCTCGCCATTCTTGCTTCAGGGGATTCAGTTTCATTAGCAGTGCTTGCATTATCCATTTCACTATATGCAACATTATAATAATAAACATAGGAAGTTGCATACTTTAAACATTTAAACATAAGCAATTATATGTTTCAACACATTAACACATATACATGTCATGTCCACACACACTTTTCATGCTCATGTGATGGCCTAATTACTTTTCTAGGACACCCTATCGCTCATTTGGACATGTGTGTGCGGTATAACTTGTGGTTAAGTATCGCTCTGATACCACTTTGTCACGACCCAAACCCGTCCCTATGGGTTTAGCACCGTAACCGGCCAGTAATCTGAGATTACCAAACGCCTGCTTAACAGTCAGACAATAATACAGAGTACAGGGGCATGGCGGAAGACAAAACAGTAAATGAACAATGTCCAATGAGCTGTGAGTCTGTATGCAAAAAGATTTTTCATACGTATATACATGAACAATACAGAACAATATGTACAATATTTACAGTCGATCAGAATAGGGACCTAATCCCCGTTAGACAGTACAGTACAGTGCTATCAGTCTATACAGTTATTACAAAACAGATACAGAGACAGACGGGGGAAATTAAAACACCCCTAAGCCATAGCTTGACAGGCTCGGAACCTCGCAGTGAGACACAGTGGTTGGCTTGACAAAAAGGGAGTCTAACCCACGATCCTAGCTCCGGTTTGGTGCCTGTACACCTACATATATATATATATATATATATATAAACAGTAAGCTAAAGCCCAGTGAATAACATAATGCGTAAAGAGGTTAAGAATGAATGTCCTTACAGTAATGAAAACAGTTCATTAAAATAGTATTTCAATCGTTCAGTCGTAACAGTCATATGTGGTACATCCATTAGCATAGCAGTACAGTAAACAGTAGGTCTTAAAAGACGGGCAGTCAATGATGGCCATCATAACAGTAAACAGTAGTGGTTCCACATGGGAACCGACAGAGATCTCTGTAACAGTAGCAGTAACAGTAACAGTAGTTGCTAAGGATGCCACAATACAGTTCAGAATAGAGGACATACATTCATTCAGTTAACAGTAACAGTTCAGAAAGTAGTTCAGTTAACAGTCAGAAAATATTAATCTTTGAACATATCTTTACACAGTTGTTACTCACAGAGTTCTGGGCTACAGTTAAGCTAGAGCGTATCTCCAGTCGCCAACCCTACACAGTTTACAGGACGAACACACACTAAGCTACACAGTTGGGAAAGATAATAACTTAATCCCTAATTTGCCTCGGTGTGTTCTACATCTATATCCTTATTAAGATGCCTTAAACTAGGTCTAAGAATGCCTAGGATGAAATGAGAATGCAAAAATACACTTTAAAACATTTTTCAGAAAACAGAGGTCCCGCTCGAGCATAGGTTTCCCCCGCTCGAGCGGACATGAAGACAAAGGTATCCGCTCGAGCGTATATTTTCCCGCTCGAGCGTTCTGCAAAACAGGGCAAAAGTACTGGATATGTGAAAATCACGCTTGATAGGCACTTGATAGCTGTTCGAGCGTAATACACAAGGTCCCGCTCGAGCGTTAATTATTCCGCTCGAGCGGACGTCAAAACAGTGCGAAGTACTAGGAGCACGAATATCCCGCTCGAGCGCCACTTCCCCGGCTCGAGCGAGAGTTCAAAATCTGGAATTTCCAGATTTGAACTTCCAAGCTCAAAACCAAGTTCAAATGCACAAATTTCGATCCTCTTGGGCCAATTTTCCAGAAAACATTCCAAAACTCATAATTTAACATGATTCCAAAGCTCAATTGTAAAATCAAAGCCCAAGGGTGTTTCAAACACTCAATTTCAAACCAATTTTCATGAACATGATGAACATGCAAACATGCATGAGTTTAAATCAATTCAAAACTTCAATACATGCTCTAATAAGCCGATTCTTTTCAAAACAAGGTGAAATCATGGTCCATTGTAAAAATATGAGCATGCATGTACACTTTCATGAAGAACAACATCAAAACTCAAGGATATAAACATGCATGCATGAAATGAGCTTCCAATCAACATTATAAGCCATATCTTGGCTCCAATCTTCAATAATCCTCTAAATCATGCAAGAAATACTTCAATTCATGACTAAGAAGGTAAGAGCTCTACCTTATGTCTTCAATTATGAGAATATAAGCTCAAGTTTGCAAATTACTCTTTAATTCCTTCACTTCTACCAAGTTTCCAAGCCAATTAAAGATGAAATCACACTCTCTCCTAACTCTCTCTCTCTCTAGTTCGGTTGAGCTCAACAAAATAGCTGATGAAATGTGTTTTGATACAAAGAAAAGAGTCTCAAAAGTGCTAAGCTAGTGGCTCACTAGTGGTGGCAAAATGGTGAATAAACCAACTCATGCAATTTCGCTTATTTTAATATAATTTAATCATACTAAATCACATTTTAGATAAATATGCCATAAAATCGCATAAATTTTAAGGATCATAGAACATTAATTAATTTCAGATTCGACCACCGATAAGGTGTTCAATTTGCAGTTTAAACATAAATACACAAACAGATAATCAAACAGGCAACAGATAGACATACTATTAAACAGATGTACTCAATCAATTTAGTTCCAGATTTCAGTCAGTCAGTTCAGTATTTCAGTCGATTCAATTACTTATCATAATTAGTCTTAGTTTAGCGGTAATTAGTAATCAATCGGTAAACAGTGGTGAGGGTTGTTACAAAAACATACATATCATATACAGGTGTTTATCTTCCTCCACCGTTATTCTTCTCTTTTAGCACTCAACCCATCGTTTCAATATGATTTCACAATCGTTGTTCACTCTTAACTTTGATTTTGAAATTTTGAGAGCAAATTAAAAACCCTAATTGCGATTTGGGGAGTTCTAAGCAACCCTAATGTATGTAACTTGATTGTGGTTATCCAAGTCGTTTAATTTTCCCTCTATGTGTAAGTATAGGGGGCCACGTCACCCATTCTGTCCACTTCCTTGATGGAAATAGGCGGCAAGGGTAAAATTGAAAGGAATTCACATAGTAAAGGGGTACGCGTGAAAATAAGAGTAGTCTGGGGGGTCTTTGAAAAACGTGACAAAGTATAGAGGTAAAAATAAAATAATCTTGTGTTGAATTTATTTGTTACTTTTCCTCGCATTATAATTTTGGAAAATTCCAACATACACACTTTTAAAAAGGGAGATTTATTAGAAAATTATTTTTCAAATGTTTGCATCCCATTTAGTCCATATGATATTCTTTTTTTTCAATAAGTCCTATTAGTTAATCATTTGATCTATCAAATCCTAATTCTCATATTTAAAATATTTTATAGACATTTCTACCCTTATAACTATTTTTTGAACGGTTAGCAATTTGGTAATGTGAACATTCATATTTTACAATGTGAATATTCACATTGGCGTATGAATGTTCACATTGACAGTGTGAACATTCACATTGACATGTTAACATTCACATTGTGAGGAATGAAATTATGATATTTTTTTAATTATGATTCAGAAAGTAGGAAATTATATTACTTTTTTTCATTATAAAATATATATAATATATATAGTACATAATTTTGAGGAATGTGTAGTATAGTGTTTCCCGAAACAAGTATATATTGCTTACTTGAGGAATAATGCTATATCTATTAATTAGTGTACTAATTGATGATGTGTCATAATTTAAGAGGTTTTTGATATATGTAATGTGATTAATGAGTGAGGTCAATAATAAGATTATTATTATTTTTTTTGAACTGTGTCAATAATAAGATTATGAATAATGCCATATGTACCAATTACTGTACTAACTAGTGTACCAATTGATGATGTGATATAATTTAAGAAGCTTTTGGTATTTGTAATGTGATTAGTATTAATAGACTAGTTAGTACACTAATTGATACATGTGAAACTATTATAATATCTATACTTCTATACTATATATTAAGCAAAATGGGGTTTTTAACCCCAAACCTTGTGGAAGCTTCAATCTCCCAATCTAAATTTCTTGAATTTTTTGATTTAAAAAAAAATAAAAATCTTAGCATTTATTAACATCTCCCAACTCCCAAGTCTTACCCTCATAATAACACTTTAATGCATTAAGAACAAGCATAAAAAAATTTTTTTGAAATCCAACACATATGAATTCCTTGAAAAGTCCCAACACATATGATTATTATCCTTCATAATAACACTCTAATGCATTAAGAACAAACATAAAAAAAAATTCTTGAAAAGTCCAACACATATGATTATTATCGAAATATTAAACTTTAATATAATATAAAAAAAGGAAAAAAATAAGACATTTCAAAAAAAAAAAAAAAAATTAAAAATCATAATTCACATATATAGATAATTGTAAACACAATAAAATTGTGACAACCCTCACCACTGTCTACTGATAAACCACTGATTATTGTTAAACTGAGACTGATTATGATAATTGACTAAAATCCTGAACTGATTGATTGCCTGTATCTGTTTAAGTGCATATCTATCTTTTGACTGTGAAATTATCTATTCATGTTTTATGCTTTAAACTACAAATTGGAGGCCTTATCGGCGGCCGAATCTGAAATTGATTAGTGATATGTGTTAATCATAATTTATGTGATTTTATGGTATGTTTAACTGAAATGTGACTTGGTATGATTAAATTAGATTAAATATTGATAAATTGCACTAATTGGCTTAATTCACAACTTTGCCACTTAGTGGCCCATTACTTGGAACATTTTTGAGCGCTCCTTATTAGACACAACACATTTCATCAGCCTTCTCCTTGGTATAGCCGACTAGAGAGAGAGAGAGAGTGAGAGGAGTAGAGTGATTTCATCAAATTTAGCTTAGTGACTTGAAGAAATTGAAGGTTGATTGCGTAATTGAGCTTCCTTTCTCATAATTGAAGACTTAAGGTAGAGCCTTTACCTTCTTGATTGTGTATTTAAGATAGTTCTTGCATGGTTCATTCTAAATTGAAGAGTTAAGTCTAGAATTGGTTCTAAAATGTTGAATTATAGCACATATCATGCATGCATGTCTACATTGTTGCATTTTGAGGTTGATTACATGGAGTTTGGTACATACATGTTCATATTATTGTTATAGTCCATGTTTTCATCTTGTTTTTGGAAGTTGAGGCTCATTAGAGCATGTAATTGAAGCTTTGAATTGGTTTAAACTCATGCATGTCATGTTTGAGTTATGTTCATGAAAAATTGGTTTGAAGTTGGATTTAATTGAACTACCTTTGGACTTTGATTTCTCAAATTGATCTTTGAAACATGTTATATTATGAGTTTTGAAGTGTTTTCCAGAAAATTAGCCTGAAAGGATCGAATTTGGTACATTGAAACTTGTTTTTGAGCTTGAGGTTCAAATCTGAAAATTCCAGATTTTGGACTCACGCTCGAGCGGAGTGACTGGCGCTCGAGCGTGAAATTTGTGCATCCAGCACTTTACACTGTTTTACAGTCTGCTCGAGCGGGGTATTGGACGCTCGAGCGAGGACTTGTGTCACATGCTGGAGCGGGTATCGAGCGCCCAATCGAGCGTGATTTTCACACATTCAGTACTTTTGGCATGTTTTACAGTCCACTCGAGCGGGGTAATTCGTGCTCGAGCGGAGTATTTTGTTTGCCTGTACGCTCGAGCGGGTAAACCCACGCTCGAGCGAGAACCTTGTTTTCTGAAAATCCTGAAAATGTTTTTAAAGTGCATCTTTGCATCCTCATTCCATCCTAGGCATTCTTAGGCTTAGTTTCAGGCATCTTAATGAGGATATTGATGTAGGACCGCACCGAGTCGAGTTAGGGATTAAGTTATTATTTTCCCAACTGTGTAACTTAGTGTGTGTTCACTCTGTACCTGTGTAGGGTTGGCATTCGGAGACGCGCTCTAGTTTATCTGTAGCCTAGAACTCTATGAGTAACAATGTTGTAAAGATATGTTCAAAAATGAATATTTTCTGAATGATCAACTGAATTGTTTTCTGAACTGATTACTGTTAACTAAATAAATGTTTGTCCTCTATTCTGAACTGTATTGTGGCATCCTTAGCAACTACTGTTACTGTTACTGCTACTATTACAGAGATCTCTGTCAGTTCCTATTTTGGAACTTCTGTTTACTGTTATGATGGCCATCATTGACTGTTCGGTCTTTCAAGACCTACTGTTTACTGTACTGTTCTGCTATTGGATGTACCACATATGACTGTTATGACTGAATGACTGATATACTGATTCAATGAACTGTTTTCGTTACTGTAAGGACATTCATTCCTAACCTCTTTACACATTATGTTATTCACTAGGCTTTAGCTCACTGCTCATATATATATATGTAGGTGTACAGGCACCGGACCGTTGCTAGGAGCGTCGAGGTAAACTCCAATTTTGTCAAGCCAACCTTTGTGCCTCACTTTGAGGTTCCAGAACTGTTCAAGCCGAGGCTGTCTGGGGTCTTTTATTTTCCCCCTTCTTGGTTATGTTCTGTATAGACTGAATGTTTTTGTACTGTACTGTTTTAAATAGGGATTAAGTCCCTGTCCTGAATGGTTGTATATAATGTACATACTGTTTTGGTACTGCTTGTATATGTGTATATGATATGAAAAATCTTTTTGCATACAGACTGTCACAGCTCATTGGACATATTTTAATTACTGTATTGGCTTCCGCTAGCCCCTGTACTCTGTATTACTGTATTACTGTTAAGCAGGCCTTCAGTAATCTCGAGTTACTGGTCGGTTACGGTACTAAGCCCATAGGGGCGGGTTTGAGTCGTGACAAAAATAGGAGGGCATTCATGTCTACACGTTTTTTTTATAAGATCTCCTCCATTATAATAATATAGCACTTTATTTCTCTCATCTTATATATATATTATATTGTATATTATATATCTATGCTATATATTAAGCAAAAGGGGGTTTTTAACCCTCAAGGCCTGTGGGAGCTTCAATATGCCAATCTTAATTTTCTAATTTTTTGTTTTTTTAAAAAAAAATTTACCTTAGCATTTATTAACTTCTCTCAACCCACAAGACTTTTTGACTTCTCTCATAATTACTGCAGTTCCTTTTCCAAAACAAATAATTTGTATATTAAAATTTTTTTAAAACAAATATAAATATCTATATCTATATCTATCTATTTATTTATATCTATCTCTAACCCACAAGTTTTGTGGGAGTTTCAATATCTGAACCTTAATTTTTTAATTTTTTGATTTTTTTTGAAAAAAAAAACTTAGCACTTATTAAATTCTTCAAAGTCTTTTTAATTTCTCCAATACACACACTCTTTTTAACTTTTCACATACCTATTGCAAATCAGCATTTAAAATCCCCTCATATAAATAATTATAGATACAATCTGTGTATAGTTAATGCAGTACCCTTTTCAACTTCTCTCATACACTATGGTTAGTGATAAGATTGTTAAATTATTTTTACAAAAAATCTTAAAAAACATAATTTATATATTAATTTTTTTTAAAACAAATATAAATATTTATAATTATCTCGTGCATAGCACGTGTGATAGGCTAGTTATATATATTAAGGAAAATGGAGTTTCTAAATCCCAAGCCTTATAGGAGCTCCAATCTCCTAACCTTAATTTTCTAAATTTTGTATTTAAAAAAAAAAAACTCAGCATTTATTGATTTGGTCAAAATTTTTTGATCAGTATTTATTAACTTTTTTCAATCTATATGTCTTTCCACATGTCTGTATTTATTGATTTGATCAAAATCCCTGATCAGTATTTAAAATCCCCTCATACAAATAATTATAGATACAACCCGTGCATAGTTACTGCAGTAGCCTTTTTTTTAAAAAAAACTCAACATTTATTGATTTGGTCAAAATCGCCTTATCAACATTTATTAACTTTTTTCAATCTACATGTTTTTTCACATGTCTGCATTTATTGATTTGATCAAAATCTCTGATCAGTATTTAAAATCTCCTCATACAAATAATTATAGATACAGCCCGTGCATAGTTACTGCAGTAGCCTTTTTAATTTCTCATATACACTATAGTTTGTGATAAGATTGTTAAATTATTTTTATAAAAAATATTTAAAAACATAATTTATATATTAAAAAAATTAATAATAATTATAAATATTTATAATTATCCTGTGCAGAATACGGATAATAAATTAGTTATAAATAATATTAATATATTAATTAATATATTAGTTAGGGTATGTAACAACACAGTTACTTGAAGGGTTGTAGGAGAAAAGGTGATCATTGGGTGGCCAACAGGTACCAAGAAAAAATTATAGTGGCATTGGATTTCGTCCGTGTGATCTGATCATCAGCAGACTTCTATATATTTGGTTTTCTAGAAAGTCCAAGTCTGTGGGGTCCTAAATTAATGAATGGCTCATATTTATTTATTTATTTGAATTATTACTATAGGTGGAGGCTAGAGTGAAAAAAACAGGACATGCCCACACGGGGCCTTGTGCTCATCCTTTCTGTCTAAACCAATTACTTTCATTTATTTATTTAAATTTATTGTCCAATTAGGTTAATTAAGATTACTAGCAAGGTTAAGATTGAGATAGACTTTAGAAATTGGTTTATCAAACATAGCCATTGTATATCAGATCATATTAGTTTTGATTTACGAGTCTGTCAAGAATTATATTTTTACTGTTAAATTCATTTATTTAGAAGTCATTTGTAATGGACTAAGATTAGAGAGAAGTCTCTACGTAATTTAATAAACCTATCACCGAATATATATAGAACGGTTTGTATTTACAAATGTGAATCCATATTATGCTTGTTCAGTAATTGATTTATTGTACAAACGAGCCGAGCTAAGTTTTAGGGTGTTTGAGCTCAACTCACTAAGAATTAATCAAGTATTGAGCTCAAATTGAGTTTAAAATATTGAGCTCGATTTCCACTTGTCAAGTATTTGGCAAAATCAAACACAAGTCAATTATATACATATAAGCCAATCCAACATGCCCTATCAAATTTATATTAATTTTTATATTAAGAGGGAAAAAAAAAAAGTGTTTGTGAATTAGAACTTCAAAAAAATCAATAGAATTATATCAAAAAATTTATATTATTTATCCAAAATTTTTTATAAAAAAAATATAAATAATTTCAATATATAGAATAGAGTTGTATCGATTAATAGTGGAGTAATGTTAGGAATTATAAAAAAATATCATGAAAATAATCATAAAATATTCTTCACTTTTAAATTACACATACAATAAAATATTACATATTGGTTAAAAAATAAAAAATCTTCGTAATATATTTTATGATATATTTTTTCATGATCACTGTATTATTCTTAATAGTGACGTACGTTCTCTCGAGGATTCTTGCTGTCGGCTTAGACCCTTACTCTGTCTGACCCACCCCATGACCCATCTCTCTCTTCCTCAATCTCTCACATACATACCAGTATGACATTTGCTTCTCTCCTATTTCGAATCGAACTAAACCGTATTATTCGCCACGGTGGGTTTGACTCCAGATTTATTTTAATAATTTAAATTATCTAATATATAAAACACATTGAGTGTATTATTCTTATAAAAAATTATATTGATCGGATATCAATAGTTACTTAATTATATTATATTTGTTTTAACAATAATTTTGATTTTAAAATAACGACAATGCTAGGTAGCTCAAATTTTTGTGGCTCAAATGGCTCAAATCTGTCAAAATGACGTCGTTTTGACAGATTTTGAGTGTAAAACGACGTCGTTTTAACAGATTTGAGCCATTTAAGCCACAAAAATTTGAGCTACCAAACATTTTCCTTAAAATAAATCATAGACACAAATGCAATATGATCAAATAATTATCGATATTCAATCAATGTAACTTTTTGCAGGGATGATATACTTAATGAGTTTTACACATTGAACGGCTTAAATTATTGAGATGACTTGGATGCGAGCCCACCAAGACCCAACAACACCGTCCAGACTGTTTACAGATTGGATCATATGATTTAGAGATTTAAATTTAAACCCGTTAAAATCTTTAAAGCTACCGACAATTTTTCTTAAACTATGTTTGGCTTATGAATTTAAATAAAGATTAAGGTGGATAAAATGCTGGTAAAATTCATGATCAAAACATAATCTTCTACCCTTCTTTATTCAGTTATTTAAATTTCATTTTCTTTTCTATCTTATTTTCTCATCCCTCCCTGTACATGATTTGAATTTACATTAAACTTGTGGGTTTGTATAGTTGTTTTGTTCACTCATGGAGTAATTAAAAGGATTTAGGGTTTAAGTTTGGTATAAAATAAATTATTTTGATTTCTGATCTAAGTGTGAAAAAGAAAAGATATAATTCTGTTTTCTTACTGTTATATTTGGATAAGGAAAAAATATATATATATATATTTGAGAATGATATCATATTATTGATATTTCATTGTCTTCCTTTGAATTTTAATGGGTAATCTAGATATCATGAAAATTTTATAATAAATCAATTTGTTGTGTACAAAATCTCACAACTTTTGACTAGAAATGAAATAGTTAAAATAAAATAGTTCTATCTCAATTTATAGAAAAAAAAAGAAGAGAAAATATTGTATTTTTCTTCATTTTTTAATCATTTTTATCAAATCATTCCATTCAAATAAACTATAAAAATGGTTCAAGAATCTAATCAAACACATGGTAAGAGTAATACAATATAAACTGGAAAAAAAAAACTAAATGGATTTTCATATATGATATGTCCCATATATGGGCCTCCAAATTTGAATTGATTTGGAGCTTTAACCTTTTGGTTGCACAAGAAGAAACACAAAGACGGTCTGGTGGGTGGGATTGAGGATGCAAGACATTGTATGAAGAGTTGAAAAAATTGAGGAAAATATAAATAAATAAAAAAATTTAAGTTACTGGTTTGATGTTGTGGAGGCATGACACCTAGAGGATATGTTGTCTGAATTGCCAAAGTAATCAAAGATCAATTTGGAGATTAGGGAACATGATAAATAAAAGTAATACTTTATCAACAAAATTTAATTTTCATATAAAATGAAATGATTTATTTACCTGTGCATCAATATGTTTTATAATTATAAAAAATGTGATTACCATATTAATTTAGTTTTTTTGTTTTTTAATAAATAAAAATTATATATATATGTTTTCATTTTCATTCTTCTATTATTTTTAAAAACTTTTACTATTCACTTCTCATAAGAGGTGCATACCAAATGAACACTCTCACTTTCAGCTATTAGATCTAAAATAAAAATTTTGAGTTATTAATATTCTGTTTGTATATTATTACTCATCTAAATAAAAAAAAAAAAAAAAAAAAAAACCCTTAGTAGGAGGAAGCAAAACCCAGATCTAGAATAGATGTGAAAAGCTAAATTAATGAATATTTCACAATGCAACTGCTTTATAGATGAGTAAAACTACATGTTAGTCATATACATATTACATATATAGATCAAACTTGTATTAGTAAGAAGTACAACTGAGCTCAAGTGTCACTGCTGTGATCATCCCAGCAGATTAGCATTGTTATGCAACGACGGAGAATGTAGAATTTCGCCCTCTGCTTCTTCACTAGATGGCTGCATTTCTCGCCCAAGGATCTGCACGTGCATCTGTGTTCTGAAGCTTGTGATGTTTTCCTCTGCAGCCATGAATGAGTTTGAGTTTGAGATTTAGCTTCTTTTTCTTCCTCTGCTAGTAGTTGGTTTTTGGTATTTCTACTACTGCTAGAAGCACTGGTAGTCATAATGGTAGATGTGTTTGTGTGTGGTTGCTATATTTATAAGGAAAAATGTTTTTTGTGTTTGGATAAATAAATTTTACTGTGCTTTTTTTTTTTTTTTGGGTGTGGATTCACACAATAAGTACTACATATCATGGGTACACATGCAAACTAAGGAAATCAATAAGTTTTCTTAAAGTTAATTTATATAATACTTGGCTCTTTTTTATTATAAATTCGTTAGTCGTATTACTAAAAAAATGATATTGTCGTCTTTTTTATAATAATGTTGTCATATTGTGTATTGTTAATTTTGTCTTCATACCATCCATATTATTTTGAGTCTTTTTAAACTTGCTAAAAGGAAAATTTATATAATTATGTTGAAATTATGAGACTTTTAGTATTTTTTCTAAATTTCAAAGGAGGTCAATGTAATTTACTCTTATTTTTAAGGAGAGACTACTAATCAATGAGAGGTGAGGTAAATATTTACAAGAAAATGATAAATGGTATGTAATTTTTTTTTGTAGAATTACGATAATTTATGATTCAAAAATGAACTTACACATTTTATAGTAATGTTTACATATTTTTGTGATAATATTACATATTTTCTGGTTAAAAAATGTGTAACATTATCACAAAATGTGAACTATAAATTATCGTAATTCTATCAAGAAAATAGTTAATATTTGTCACAAAAATATATAATATATATTACAAAAATACATAATATGACGCACATAATACATACTTTTTTAGAAAGGTACACCGTAAAATTTTCCAAAAAGAGAACACAAATAAAATTAAAGAAAGAAAGAAAGCACAAAAGTGAAAACAAGTAAGCCTCGGCCCATACCCAACCCTATCCCAGCCCACGTTCATCCTGACACGCTTGAATTTGATATCTAAATCATAGTTAATTACACCTAGTACCCTATATTTTTACTAATCTTATTTTGACTTTTTATTTTTAATTGTGATCAACTCATTACAATTTAAGTCAAATTATAATATCACCATTTTGGTAGAATTTCTTTAAAAATATATATATATATATATATATTCAACTTTGGTTTGACACTACTAATTGAATCAATTCCATATATATTTCATTTTAGTAATGATATGTAGATACATAAACTTTATATAAAATTTATGCTTCTTTCATCTTAAACTAAAACTTAATTTTATTATCGTGACTTATAATTTCAATAATACCACTAATATATATTTATATATATGAAATTTTTTTGATAATCATCATATTATAATTGATATAAAAGAACTACACCAACTTTATCTTTAATATACAACAGATCTACAGACCGCAACAAAAACTCTAAGAAAATTATCTAAAATTTACAATTAATGGTCTAAATTAATTTATAAATTGGGCCGACAACAAGAAATTTAAATATACACCATTGATTTGAAATTTTGAGTAATTTTATAATCAGTTTTTTGGTATTCATACCTTCTCGAATATATACACGTTTGGTGAATGATCCCTAACAACATAGCCATGTTTGGTGTAAAATAAGGTGGTGGAGAGAAAACATGTGGGCGAGCGGCCTTGCTCGGACACGCAGTTCTTGGCAAATTTAAGGCTTCCATGGTGCAACCCTTTTCCCTTTCTTCCTCACTCCACTCTAACACATTTCCCTCTCTTCCTCACTCCACTCCAACCCATAATAATACTATACATTACACTTTCCCATATCCTTGGAAGCTTTCAACACGACGCCTCCCCATTATGGAAAATACATAAGAATACCGTTGATACCACCATGATCACCTCCATCTGAGTGATCCCAGTGGTAGTTTCTTATTTTGACTTAGTGTGTGAGTAATTTTCTGACCACACTACCAGTTTAGTAATCAGCTAGAGAGCACTGGCAGAATAGATGGCTTCAGTTAACCTGTAACAGAAAGAAAAGGCTCTGGTGGTGGCTCTTCCACCTGGGGACACTCCAACGATCAAGTCAGTATATCTCTAAAAAGTGCTAAACTCACTGCTCAAAGCATAAATTGCGTACCTTAGACCCATGGGGGTGCCTCTCTTTTATAGTTAACTCAATCCTAGTCACTAGAAGCCTGACTTCGATGGACTCCAATTCAGTACTTACTTTGGACTCCTCAAGAGATAAAGATAAACTTTGTAAGAGCTTTATCCTCATCTTGACTAAGTCTCCTCTTTACTTTAGGACTCTTGTCCTTATCTTTTATTCTCTTATCTCGGATTCCGATATCTTTGGGGATAACTTCGGCCTTGCCGAGTTCACCTCGGCGTCACGACCAGGACACGTGGCACCTCGGCTGACACGTCGGCGTCCCCTTGCCACGTATTGGTACTCAGAAATATATCCCCACAACTGCTCCCTAGGTTCTATTACCTCGGCATTCTAAGGTGATGGAACCTATATCGGTACTTCCTTCTGTACATCGGCTTAAGAATTCCTCAGCCGAGATCATTTTCTTGGCCGATATCCTTTTATTGAAGAACAATAACTTCAAGAATCCTTCCACGCGTATGAGCTGTCATACACCATAATTCAACCGTTTTTAACCACGCGTTTCTTTCTTACTGGTTCGTACCTGTGACGCGCCCATAAGCCGTCTCTTTCGCACGTGCGCCGTCTGACGTATACGTTCTTCTAGGCGTATTATTATTTTATTTTTATTTATTTTATTTTTTTTTTGCCGTCGTTTTCATTTTTGACAAAAACCTTTCCCCTTTCTTCATTTTTCCACTTTTGCATCTGATTTCTCTTGCTTTTTCTCTCTCTAAACTCTTTCTTTCGAATCCGCCATTGCTCAAGCTCCAAGCTCTGTAGTTGTCTTCATTCGTCTTTCTGGTGAAGCTTTCGCTACTCTGTTACTCCTGCGACCATCATCGGACTTCGGCAATCTTCATACCGGGTTCACTCTTTTCTGGTAAACTACTGCTTCTTTCGTTTTCAATTCTGTTGATATTCTTCATTACTTGTTGCCTTTACTGCATCTGTTGAAATTTTTAATTTGCGATTCATACACCTGAATGCGTCCTTCCCATGATTTTGCCTTTGCCCATATCTTGAACACACGTATTGTTTCATTACTTCCCTGTATCTTTGTCACTAATCTTGGCCCTGTATTTCTTGTATTCTTTATGCTCTTGATAAACCATCTCTGTTCTTGATTCTGAAATTTCATTCTTGCTTTCTGTTTTTTGTGTCTTTTCCAGATCTGTGCCTTTGATATTCATCTACATAGTTTTAGGTTTGGGATTTGTTTGTAGAACCCACGATTTAAGGCAAAACTGAAACATTCCTTACAAATTTCTGTACCAGCCCAAACTTGGGTTTTTGCCGAGGTCCCATCAATAAGAAATATCTTTTTTCTGAATTCCAACCTTTCTAATTCAGGCCGATATCATGGGTATGTGGAGACATAGGGTAGATACCCCAACCAAACTTGAGTACTTTAGGCAAGAGTTCTCCATCCCTACCGATGTCCATCTGAGGTTGGCTGGGGATGATGACTCCATCATGCCTACAGAAAACTCCATGCCCTTTCTCATTGTAGCTTTTACTGAGTACGGACTCCGGCTCCCACTCAACATCCTTTTTCGCGAGATTCTTCACTATTATAAGTTGAACCCCATGCAATTGGCAATCAATTCCTATCGAGTGATCTTTGGTGTCATAGCCTTAGCTAAACAGGAAAACGCTAGGATCACCCTAGCCGATATCCAGTATTGCTATACCATGTGTGCCCTTAATTTGAAAGAAAAAGGCTACATTTATTACCTTAAGCCGAGGTCTACAGAATTCAAAATCGTAGTCGACCTCCCAGACTCCAACAAGGCGGCTGGAGATGACTATCTCATTACCTTGGGAAATTGGGAGTTTGCTCCAGACGAGGACATCCATCTCTACCCTCTTCCCCGATCAGTTTTAGAGGGTAAGGGTAAGAGCCCAATATTCATCTTTGCCTGTTTTCTTTCGAAGTCTTAAATACTTTGTCTGTTTCTGACGTCTGTTCTTCTTGTAGCTGTTCCTCAGCCACCGAAAAATTTTCAGCAATCCTTTGTCCCCAGCAAGGACTTGAAGAAACTTCTGGACTTGCCAGTCCATAAAAGGAAAACGCTTGTGCTTCTCAATTTTATTCCATCATAAAAATCAACTTTGCCCGACGTTCCCAAAAGGAAGAAGAAAAGCCTTTCTCCACCCTCTGCTACAACTCCATTGACTGTATCCACATCACGAACAGATCAAGGATCAACATCTGATCCAGCTAATCAGCCATCAACCTCGGCTCCATACTTGGTCCCGATATCAGAGCGAAAACATCGGCGACGACTTGTCCTTACTGCCGAGATGGGCCGCCCAAAACCAATTGCAAAAGATCTTCTGGCCAGTATTCCATCATCTGTTGATGAGCAGCCAACACAAATCCAACCTCCACCGAAGCTGAAAAGAATAAAGAAGGCTCAACTAAAAGCTAAGATAGCTCAGGTTGAATCTGAAGACATCTAGCCGATCTCAAAGTTGGCTGAGAGTGATAAATCTCAACCTTCTGCTGGGAAGAGGCGCTCTGAGTCTCAACCACCAGAATCCCAACAACCAAAAAAGCCGAGGTCTTTTTCTGCAACAACTTCGGGATCAAAAAAGCCCGATGCCCCCTAGGCCTCCACAATTACTTTGGAAGACAAGCCTGTCATGGCAAGTGATAGTGCCGATGATATAAATGTCGGCGTCACACTCAGTACCGCTCTGCTTTTTCCAGGCGATCTGGAGCGAAACTGTGACGCCCCAAATTTTTTTTGAAACGTCATAAGATTTAAATAACAATAACTTATTAGATAAAATTTTAACTACTAGTTAGGAACTTTTAAGTTCTTACAAAGCCAAAGTCCAACGTCAAAATAAAACTACAAGTTCACACACAACGTCACAACATAGTTTAATCCTAATACAAGGGATAGCAGGATTTTATTCTGATAAAATCTTGACTCTAAGTCAGCCAAGGTTCGATATTGGCAGCAGCTCCAGTTTCAGCCCCAGTCCCTTCTTCGACATAATCTGGCATGAAACGCCAGGGCAACAAAATATATGCCATGAGTTTTGCAACACAGTAAGAAAACGTAACCAACCTACCATTCTTTTTAAGAGAAAGATAATAAGATTCTAAACAAAAGATAACAATATAATTGTACACATAAATTACAACCCTTAGAATAATTTCAGTAATTTTAATAAATTAGGTGACACTCGAAATCTCACCAAAGAGATTTAACTTACCAACCACTAAGCATGGCAACGGTTAATTTGAAACCCTCCCTTGGTCAAATATTTAAGTGTTACCAAACGTAACTACCAAGGATGCCCACGTCCGGAGTTATATACCCAAGTAGTGGCATCCGTGGTCTGCCCCAAGGAAACGGTCTGCCAGGGGTAAGTAACCTCCCTGTGTGCCACCTGCACATCCACCCTTATTCCAAAACCGAATACCAAAAAGGGTTCAAATAAGTCCCGTGCCATCTTAGAGTTTCGCAACATAATTTACGTGAGCATTCTCAAAACCAGGGCTCACCCTGAATACCCGGTATTAACCCTTCATCAGTAACTCATTATATACCGTTAATCCTTTTGGTTAATTTATATACTAAACACAAATTATTCAAATCTCAATCACCAATAACGTTATACCAACTAAAGAAAAACTCCCAACATAAAATATTATGCATGTCACCCAATAATAGTTCAATGTACAAAATTTAGTAAACAATTACTTAAATCCATGGTATGAACATAATAACTTAAATACAAGAAATAAACCATAAATGCACACCTGTACAAATTTTAGATTTACTAAATTAGACTACTATAATATGAAAGTGGTGATTTTATCCTATCCAATTTTTTTTTTTCAGAATATATGTCTTGCAAGTAAAATTTTAAATACATTACTTATACAACTCTAAAATTCATATCAATCTACAGAATAATCCATAAACATGTTATGGTCATTTTTCAGAAAGCATTTTCCAAAAATAAATTATAAATAATTCTTAAAAATTCCAAGGGTGTTTATGACACAGATTTGTCACATTTCCTTATATTAATTCCACGCTTAAATTTATAGATCAAACCCATAATCTAAAAATTTATCATGAAACTAGACTTCTCAAATTTCATCTTTTAGTTAGAAATTACCAGATTTGGCTTAGTATAGAATTTTACATAAATTTTCAAATATAAGGTAAAATCTATCACACAGTTTCAGATTTTGTTAAAATTTTTTATAAATTCGTAGAAAGCTCAAAAATTGTTTCCAAAAATTTCTGGATAAACTAGACATCATTATCAACAACTTTGTAGAAGGAATCATCTCGAAATTTTGAGTATAAAATTATCTAAAAATTCGAGTAAATGTGCTGACAGATTCAAACAGATTATTCTCAACACAGTTTCAGATTAAAAATTTGTATAAATTCGTAGAGAGCTCAAAAATTGTTTCCAAAAATTTTTGGACAAACTAGATATCATTATCAATAACTTTGTAGAAGAAATCATCTCGAAATTTTGAGTGTAAAATTATCTAAAAATTCGGGTAACATGTTGGCAGATTCAAATAGATTATTCTCAACACAGCTTCAGTTTTAATTAAAAATTTGTATAAATTCGTAGAGAGCTCAAAAATTGTTGCAAAAATTTCTGGATGAACTAGACATAATTATCAACAACGTTGTAGAAGAATTAAAATCGAAATTTTGAGTATAAAATTGTCTAAAAATTCGGGCAAATATGCTGGTAGATTCAACACAGTTTTAGACAATGTATCAAATGTACATAATCTGAAAAATTTCAATTATATAAAAAAATGAGAGGGTTGAGAGGGTTTTCTTACTTAGTGGTAGGGTTGAAATGGAATAATGAAATGGTAGGAAAATATGCAACCTCAATCTCCTCCTCTTCTTCCACCAGAATTCCCTATATTTGGATGTAATGGTTTATGCTTAGTCTAGAAATATGAACTCTCTGTGCAGAAATATGAACTCTACTAGATGCAATTTAAAGACTCCCTCCTAGGTTAGCTCTCTCTCTCTCCCACTCTCTCACACATTTTTTTTTTCAAAAAATTCCATTCCCTTTCTCCAATTTTTAAGAGCAAGCTTTCCCTAAATTTTATAAGCTTTTCCCTAAATTTTACAAGCTTTCCCTAAATTTTATGGCTATCCTAAATTCTAAAAGATGATGGGTTTGGTAGGAGCTGTGGGTTGTTTGCCCACGGTTTGTTTGTTTGTATTATTTTTATTTATTATTTATTATTTTTTTTTTGTGTGTATTTGTAGGGGTTCTAAAAATTGATACTCTAAGATTTTTATCTAAGGTATTTAGTAAGAATAATTATTATATTGAATCCTAATTAAACTAATTTATAAACAACAAATATTGAACACTCACAAAATTATCATTCTTAATAGGGTCTTTGTTAGTGATAGGATTTGGTTAATTTAAAACTAATTAATTAATTTACTTATTTATTTTCTTTCAAGAATAATTTAAATATGGGTTTTCACAGAAACGCCCAGTATAGTGAGTACGAGAACTATGCGCTAATGCTTCAGCACTCTGTTCAGGTAAATGTTTTCCTTTTGGTAATTTTCTTCTTTTTTTCCCTTTATTTCATACTTTGAATATTCTCTAATACCTCTGTTTTCTTTCAGGCCATTCAGCATGCCCACTCTTTCTCAATGCAGTCTTTTGAGAATCGGGAGAGGCTTGTCGAGATGAAGAGGGAGTTTTCTTCCTTCCAAAAGACTAACAAAGGATTACAATCAAACATGAAAAAATTGGAAGACCAAGCCGATGCTGCAATCAAAGCTCAGAACAATGCTGAAGAGAAAGCTGAGGCTGCTGAGGCTATCAGAAAAATGGTTGAATCTCAGAAGAGAAAAGCCGAGGAAAGAATGGCCGAGGCTGAAAAGGAGCTTCAGGAGGCCCTGGCCACTAAGGATGTCGAAATAAAAGAAGCTGATGAAAAGGCGTATACTCAAGGCATGGCTGACGTTACTGAGGCCTATGAACTTCAAGTGAAGCAGGCATGCAACAAGGGTTTCACCCTTGGTTGGATGTCTCTTCTGAAAAAACTCAATGTTCCTGAGGACTCACCATTGAGGAAAGTTGATGCCATCCCCCTTCCATTCCCTCCAGCCCAATCTTCAAGTCAAGACATCGGCGAATCTGAGTTTGAAGATGGTGATGAGGAAGAGGACGATGCCTTGGTGAGAAGAGGGAAGAAAGAGGCTACTGCGTCCAAATCCCTTCCTTCACCTGAGCAAGTCCTGGATTTGACTCAAGATGAAGAGGGCGATGGAGTTGTCAAGGAAACTACCCCGGAGCAGGCATCTTTCGATGTTCCTGTAGCCGAAAAAAGCATTGATGAAACCCTTGCCCAGATTGATGCCGAGATCGCGGAGGAGAAGGCGGTCGAGGTAGCTCATTCAGAACCTTCCGAGGTCCAAACCCAAGTTGCTGCTGACGCTGATGAAGCTTAATTTTCATGTTTTTCCTGTCTTGTCTTTTGTATTGTTTTGTTTCTTTAGACAATGTAAGCTTTTTCATATGGCCGATGTGCCCCTATTTCAACTGAATGCATAACACAACTTTCCTTCAGTGAATGCTTGTATCTTTGTCTTCTTCTAACTGCTCTTGCATGATTATATACTTAGAATATTTTGCATGTCTTATGTACTCTTCCTTCTTTGTGCAATCTTCTCGGGGTGACACACTTCGGATAGACAAATTTCTTGTAAACTTTTAACAGATGTTGAACATCATATTGGTTTAACTTAACTTGTAAATTGTCCACAAATTTCAACAAGCGTTAAGTAATGATTTCGGCTTAACTTCAACTTGTAAATTGTTCATCAATTTCAACAAGTGAAGATAAACAATAATCTTGGTTTAATTTCAACTTGTAAATTGCTACAAGTTTCAACAAGTGAAGATAAACAATAATCTCGGCTTAACTTCAACTTGTAAATTGCTACAAATTTTAACAAGTGAAGATAAATAATAATCTCGGCTTAACTTCAACTTGTAAATTGCTACAAATTTCAACAAGCGTTAACCATTACTTCGATTTAATTTTAACTTGTAAATTGCTACGAATTTCAACAAGAGAAGATAAACAATAATCTCGGCTTAACTTCAACTTGTAAATTGCTACAAATTTCAACAAGTGAAGATGAACAATAATCTCGGCTTAACTTCAACTTGTAAATTGCTACAAATTTCAACAAGCGTTAAGCATTTGTATCTTCTCTTTGCCTCCAATGTGAACCTAAGTTCCACTTGGGTTCTCATTATTCAGAATCAACATTATGCATCTTTTATCAACTCACAAGTCTTGGAAAATTCTACTAAGATTTTATTGATGACGTCGGCAAAAAGAAAAAAAAAAACAAGGAACATCTAATGATAGAAAAATTTCAAATTACAAGTGTTCTAGGGTCTTGGCAATGCTTTGCCCTCATTATCTTCAAGCCGGTATGCTCCATTACCTAATATCGAAGTAATTCTGTAGGGTCCTTCCCAGTTTGGGCCAAGCTTGCCCTCTCTGGAATCTTTCTTGTTGCCAACAACTTTTCTTGGGACTAGGTCACCGACCTGAAAATCCCTTGGATTGACCTTCTTATTGTAAGCTCTAGCAAGTTGCTGCTGGTACGCTGCAAGCTGAATTGTAGCTTTCTTCCTTCTTTCTTCTAAGAGATCCAGACCTCGGGCTAGAAGTATGTCACTAGTCCCATTCTCTACTCCCTGGGTTCTGATCCCTGGGATGCCGATCTCCAGTGGGATGACTGCTTCTGTGCCGTAGGCCATGGCAAAGGGGGTTTTCCCTGTTGATCTTCTAGGCGTAGTCCGATATGCCTAGAGTACATTGAGCAACTCGTCTACCCACTTTCCTTTTGCTGCCTACAGCCTCTTCTTTATCCCATCCAAAATTACTTTGTTGGAAGCTTCTGCTTGCCCATTGCTTTGGGAAAAAGTTGGCGTTGAAAAGTAATTCTTTATCTTGAATTTCACACAGAAGTTCTTGATGAGTTTGCTGTCAAACTGCGTTCCATTGTCGGCAACTATTGCTCTTGGAATGCCAAATCTGGTGATGATGTTTCTCCATATGAAGTTCTTAACGTCCGCATCTTGGATTCTGGCAAGAGGTTCTGCTTCTATCCACTTCGTGAAGTAATCTGTTGCTACCAGTAAGTACTTCCTTTGCCCAGTTGCTTGGGGCAACTGCCCAATGAGATCCATGCCCCATTGGTCAAATGGCCATGGACTGGATACAGGGTTCAGGTCAGCAGCTGGCCGGTGTATTAAAGGTGCGAACCTTTGGCATTGTTCACACTTCTTCACGTAGGCTTCTGCATCTTTTTGCATGTAGGGCCACCAATACCCCTGGATAATGGCCCTGTGAGCTAGTGATCTGCCCCCAGCGTGGCTTCCACAAATCCCTTCATGAATTTCATATAGAAAATCTTCAACCTGCAAAGGGTGTACGCACCTTAAAAGGGGTCCAGTGAAGGACCTTCTGCAGAGATGTCCGTCCGCTGTCAGATTGAATCTTGCCGACTTCAATCTGACCTTGTGTGCTTCCTTATGGTGTTCTGGCAGCTTTTCCTCTTTTAGGAATGCAACAATCGCATCCATCCAGCTTGGTCCCAAGTCCATACACATTGCTTCTTGTTCTGTGATCGGTGGTTCAATGCTCGGGTTTGACAAATAGTCAACCATTATTGTCCTTGTTTTTCCAGTTTGTATTGAACTTGCCAAGTTGGCCAATGCGTCAGCGTGGCTGTTATCATCTCGGCTAACTTGCAGAAGTCGGCAGTTGCGAAACAAGGCTGCCAGCCTGATGACTTCTTTTGCGTATGCCGACATCCTCTCATCTCGGGTTGCAAACTCTCCTGTCGTTTGATTTACTATAAGTTGTGAATCATAAAAAATTATTACCTCATTTGCTTCTACTGCCACTGCCAGCTTTAGTCCTGCAATCAATGCTTCGTATTCTGCCTCATTATTTGAGGCCTTGAACCCTAATCGAATAGATTGTTCCAATATCTCCCCATCAGGAGATATTAACACTACTCCTGCCCCCGCTCCTTGCCGGTTTGAGCTCCCATCGACAAACAGGCGAAAGGAGTCGCCGATGTAAATGCTGCAGGGTCTGAGTTTTTCCTTTCCTTATTCTTTTGCCTTTGGCTGGGCTTCTCCTTGTTTGCTTGGACATTGTTCATCTTGGCTCAACGGAGCCCTATGTTTGATGGATTCTGGCGTGAATTTGGCCACGAAGTCGGCCAAAACTTGGCCTTTAATTGCTGTTCTCGGCCCGAACTCCAGGTCGTACTGGCCCAAGGCCACTGCCCATCTTGCTTTTCTTCCAGTTAAGTCTCCTTGTTGTAATAAGGACTTCAGTGGGTGCTCTGTTAGCACTATAATCTTGTGCGCTTGAAAGTAATGGTTCCGCTTCTTTGAAGCCATTACTAAGGCCAGCATTAATTTTTCTAGTGGTAGGTACCTTGTTTCTGCATCGGTCAAGGTTTTGCTTATATAATAAACAGCCTTTTGCTCCCCCTTTTCCTCTTAGATTAGCACTGCGCTTGCTGTGTGTTCTGAAACTGCCAAATACAAAAACAGTTCTTCTCCAGGTTCTGGTGTTGAGAGGACTAGAGCCGTGGTCAGATACTTTTTTAGGTCGGCCAAAGCGGCCTCACAATCCTCAGCCATAAGAAGTCTGTAGCCTTCTTTACCAGGTTGAAGAAAGGTTTACATTTGTCTGAGCTTTTGTTGATGAATCTGTTTAAGGCTGCGGCCCTTCCAGTTAGCATCTGCACTTGTTTTGTCGACGTCGGGCTCTTCAACTCTGGGATGGCCTTGATTTGATATGGGTTGGCCTCAATGCCCTTTCTTGTTACCAGGTACCCAGAAACTTACCTGATCCAACTCCAAACGCGCACTTCGATGCGTTGAGTCGGAGCTAGTATGTTTTAAGTATATCAAAGACCTCTTTTAGGTTGGCAAGATGACCCTTAGGTTCCTTGGTCTTTACGACCATGTCATCGATGTAGACTTCTACTGTTCGGCCAATCAGGTGTTTGAACATTTTGGTTACCAGCCTTTGGTAAGTTGCTCCTGCGTTTTTCAACCCGAAAGGCATTACTCTGTAACAGTACAGGCCTTTTGGGGTGATGAATGCGGTTTTTTTCTTCGTCTAGGGGATACATGGCGATCTGGTGGTACTCCCTGTAGGCGTCTAGAAAACTCATTCTTCCATGTCCTGAAGTGGCATCTACTAGCTGGTCAATTTTGGGCAGGGGAAACCTGTCTTTGGGACAGGCTTTGTTGAGGTTGGTAAAGTCTACGCAGACCCTCTATTTACCATTCTTCTTCTTTACCACCACTGTATTGGACAGCCATGTTGGGTAGTGTACTTCTCTAATGGCCCTGGCCTCCAGAAGTCTGTCTACTTCTTCTTCTACTGCTTCGACATGTATCAACGTCGGTCTTCTGGCTCGCTGAATTACAAGTTTGGCCGATCTGTCAACATTCAGTTTGTGGCAAGTGACCTCGGGGTCAATGCCAGGCATTTCATAAGGTGTCCAAGCGAACACCTCAATATTTGCTCTTAAAAAAGTCTCCAACTCCTTTTCCTCTTTTCCGGCTAAGCCCGAGCCGAGAAGAAAGAAGCGTTCTTCATCCCCATCCTGGACGAGGATTTTCTTTAGCGCCTCTTCGGTCTTCTCGGCTAGTTCTTTGCCGATGTCTTCTAGGACTTCCACGTCCTCATCTTCAATTTCTGCCTTCTCTGGCTCTCGCACGCTGCAGGTAGATTTCATTGCTGCCATGGAGCAATTCTTCGTCTATAGCTGATCGCCTCTAACTTCCTCTATCCCATGCTCTGTTGGGAATCGCAGTAGTTGATGCAATGTTGAGGGAACTGCCCTCATTGCATGCAACCATGGCCTTCCCAAGATGATGTTGTAGGGGGAGGGTATATCAATCACCATGAATTCTGTCTTGATCTTCTTAGTGCCAGCTTGTACTTCCAAGCCTGTTGCGCCCAGTGGCCATGTCGGCGTTCCATTGAAGCCGACCATCGGGCCATTGGATTGCTCCAAGTCATCAGGATGAAGGCCCAGCTCGTTGTAACATCTAACATACATGATGTCGCAAGAGCTACCTTGATCAATTAGGATGCATTTCACTTGGCATTCCCCAACCTGGAGGGATACTACCAAGGCATCATTATGTGGATGTTGGACCATCTCTAGGTCGACTTCAGTAAAGGCTATCGTCGATCCTTGGCATTCTTCAGGCCGAGGTCTTTTATGTCCGACCTGGTTTACGTGCTATAGGTGTTTTATCTTCTAGGTCTCTCATCGTATGTCGTTTTCGTTCACTTTTAAGTGAATTACATTAACCACCCGTGGTCCTCCTGCCTGTGGTTGCTGTGTTGGGGGAGGCGGAGTTGCTGGTGCTTGAGGCAATCTTACCTGTTCTTCCCTTGTCCTGGCCTCATCGACAAGGTCCCTCAGATGGCCTTGCCTCACCAAGTCTTCTAGGTGTGCTTTTAGGGCTCTGCAACCCTGAGTTGGGTGCCCTTCTTCATTGTGGTAAGCACAACGCCTACCGACGTTTCTTCCCATAAATTCCTCTGGTGTTCTTGTCGGTCCTCTAAAATAGGGTTGGTTTCGTATTTGATCCAAGACTTTGTGGATCGGGACTCGGAATACAGTCGTCACTGCCTGTTTAGCCCTCAATTCCGTTTCTTGTTTGATCGGTCCATTGTTACCTCGGCTTTGCTTCGGCGAGCCATTTCCTTTCTCCTGCTTTGTCTTTTTGTTTCCCGATGTATCCTCCTCGGCTCTGGCGTACTTCTCGATTCTCGCCATGAGTTCTTCCATGGTTTTTGGCAATGTTTTTGCCAAAGACTTCCGTAGTGGGCAGTTATCTTTCAAGCCGCTCTTGAAAGACACGACCGCCACCTCTTGGTTGCATTCAGGTATTCGATTGAACACCTCATAGTATCTTTTTGCGTAGGCCCTAAGGCCTTCATCCTTGGTGATTTTTAAAGCCATCAGTGCGTCGACCCTCAAGGGCTGTAGTTTGTTCGTCACAAACCTGGCCACAAACATCTCGGCCAGGCCTTCCCAAATCTTTACGCTTCCCTTCGGTAGTTTATGGAACCATTCTGATGCAATCTCCCCGAAGGATGAAGGGAATACTTTGCAGAGTAACGGCCCGTTCCCACTATATAATGCCATTGAATTCAGGTATAGTCCAACGTGAAAGTTGGGATTTGACTTACCATCATATATTTGGAATCTCGGCATACTGAATCTCTTTGGTGCTTCAAATTTGTCTAGTTCCACCGAGAATGGTGTCTTCGGCTTAACCGGGGAAGTTACCTCGGCTTCAGCATTCTGTTGCTTCCTCTTGAGGTAATCTCTCAAGTCTTCTTTACTCCTCCCTGGAGCTCGGCTATCTTTGGACATCAATGTTTTCGGCACACTACTTTCGGCCTCGTGGTGGGCCCGTTTTGATCTTTCTCCATGGGTTGTGTCAAAGCAGAGAGCCTGTCCTTGAACATGCCGATGTTCTTTGGGCTCTGGGTCCTTCGTGTGATACGTCCTTCGGGACTCTTCTCGTCTCGGCTCCTCTCGTCTGACTTCCCTGGAAGGTCGGTGAGAGTGCCTTCCGCTCCTGGTGTGCTGAGGGGCTTCGGGGATTGTTTTCCTTCCTCCCTTCTGGGTATTAGTTGCTGGAATCGGCGTGTCATGCAGCGGGTATGGTGGCTGCATGACATTGTTTTGCATCATGAAGTTGACGACCGACTGCAGGTCTGCCAACTTGTTTGCCAATTCTTTTACTTTTTCATCCCTCCGCAGGCACCTATCCCTCCATACCTGGAGGTTATCTTCGTTATAGTACTTGTTTTGGTTTGTCTTCTTCGAAGTGTCGCCCTCCTGGCCGACGTCTTTCTATCCGTGGCCCTAGTCACGAGTTTCTGCATTGTTGTTGTCTCCTTCAATATCAAGGTCGATTAGTCTGCCACTCCCAGCAGGAGCGTCGTCCCCAATCTTTTCCTTCTGTCCGTTACTGGCCATCTATTCTTCTAATTTTCCACAGACAACGCCAAATTGTGTGAGTAATTTTCTGACCACACTGCCCGTTTAGTAATCAGCTAGAGAGCACTGGCAGAATAGATGGCTTCAGTTAACCTGTAACAGAAAGAAAAGGCTCCGGCGGTGGCTCTTCCACCTGGGACACTCCGACGATCAAGTCAGTATATCTCTCAAAGATAATCAAGTGCTAAACTCACTGCTCAAAGCATAAATTGCGTACCTTAGACCCATGGGGGTGCCTCTCTTTTATAGTTAACTCAATCCTAGTTCCACTAGAAGCCTGACTTCTATGGACTCCAATTTAGTACTTACTTTGGACTCCTCAAGAGATAAAGATAAACTCCCTAAGAGCTTTATCCTCATCTTGACTAAGTCTCCTCTTTACTCTAGGACTCTTGTCTCTTATCTTTTATCCTCTTATCTCAGATTCTGATATTTTTGGGGATAACCTCGGCCTTACCGAGATCACCTCGGCGTCACGACCAAGACACGTGACACCTCGGCTGACACGTCGACGTCACCTTGCCACGTGTTGGTACTCAGAAATATATCCCCACACTTAGTAAAAAACACCAGTCAGGCCAGAGATAATGCCGAGCGATTGATGGGAGACGAAATGGGATATGGGGACGCTGCTGTGCAGGCTGCGCATCAGCGTCTGCTGTGCAGTAATTTGAGCCCATTTCGGGATCCATTTTGATAATCCGAACCGTTCACATTTTAGAGTACGTCAAGTAGAACATGCCTGCAAAAAATCAAGTTAGTCGAATATCGTTTACGCATTCATCCACTCACATTTGTATCTACAAAAATAAATACAAATGTATTTTAGCTTGATTAAAATGAATACAAATATGAATGGATGAATAGGTAAACGATATCCGATTAATTTGATTTTTTGCAGATATGTTCTACTTGACGTATTCTAAAATGTGAACGGTTCGGATTATCAAAATGGGCCCAAATTGCCGCACAGCTGACGCTGCTGCGCAACAGCATCCCCACATTCTTCCAAAATGTGGCTCCATAGGTAGCTTGAGTGCCTATGGAGAAGAGAATCATAGAGGTGATGAAGATGTGGGGATTGTTGAATCAGTCGAGGAAGATACAGAAGAGACCACCTAGGGTCTGAAAGATCCAAAGGATCCATAGCCGGCCCGTCATGTCGGATCTACGTGCAGCGAGGTCCGACATGAGACTTCCAAGGGGCCAGGCCATTATGTTGGCCATGCTGAATAAAGCGGCTATTGTGCCAACTGCATGGAGCTTGAGATTGAATCTGAATAATAAAATAAGACAAATTACACCAGTAGTTTATGTAGTTTGTTAATTATCAACTAATTTTTATAGTTCTAATTATATTAATTTTATTTTTAAAATCTATATATTGTGTCAATTTTGTAGTTATTAACTGTAGGATTCTTTATTCCTAAATTCTTTCATCCTTTTTATTTTAAGGTATTTTTAATTATATAATCATATGAGTATTTTGAAGTATGAAAATCTTGAAATATAATTTTATAATTGAGAGTGAGTGTGAGTGCATTGACACACAGAGATTGCAGAATTTAGGTACATAATATAAAAAATTAAGAGCAAATATTTTTTATAATTTTTTTTTGGTGTCAATTTGATCTACATAATTTCATTTGTCTCAATTTTATCTTTTAATTTATCACACTGTCAATTTTATCCAATAGATGACATTCTTTGAAAAAAATTAGATAGAAATCAATAACGAAATTGTTATTAAGGGCTTTTCCCCCAAGCCCATATCCTCAACCATCCGGCGGTGGGCGGGTTTGTGACTCATTGAGGGTGGAACTCGGTGCTGGAAGCGGTGAGTTTTGGGATGCTAGTGATAACGTGGCTGCTTTTTGACGAACAGAGAGGTATAATGCCGATTTTATAGTGAATAACTTGAAAATGGGATTTGGGATTCGATGGAGTGGGGTGAGAAGGAGAAGGTCGAAGTTTTGGTGTGAATTGGTCAAAGAGATGAGGACGAGTGAACTCGGTGAGTTGGCGAGATCAGCGGTGAGGGAAGGTGGGTCCTCTTATGTGAATTTAGACCTTTCAATTGAGGATCTTCTAAAACAAAAAGCTGGGCGGTTGGCAAAGAGAGAAGACACCAACGGATAACTATGAATTTGTTGGTTCGATTTTCCATTTCTTTTTTTATGTTGGTTCGATTTTCATTGTCATGTTTAAAGTTAAATATAACTATGAATTTGTGTCCCAGTGACTTGTCCATCGCTGAGTAAACCTCTGAGATTCGATTGGTTTTGCTTCCCAATTTGAGTTTCAGCAGCAGCTGCAACATCTCGTGATCAGCTATAGGTTCCCAGTACGAGCGAGATATTAATCGAGGTATGCGTTAAATTGGCTCGGACATCCCGTTGGAAACCAAAAAAAAAAGGAAGTTATATGTGTAGTTCAGTCGAAGCTGTGGTGATGGTGGTCTAGTGTATGAATTTGATTTTGTTCACACTTTTTGAGTATTGACAATGAGAAAAGATAGGGATTATAAATTTTTTTTCATGAAACTGGTCATGAAAAATTTATGACCCTTGGATTACCTTAATTAGTGTGTGGTGTTTTATTTTAAGTGTAATCCAAGGGTCATAAATGTTTCATGATCATTTTCATGAAAGTTTTTTCATGATACCTAGCGTTGCTCATTGACAATACATCATTTTTAATTGGTGTAAATAATGACTATAATTTCAGGTAGGAACAACACAATTTTAGATATATTGCCTAAAATTTGAAATAAGTCATATAGTGTATTTTGTTCACACACTTAAAATTTGTAAATATTGTGTACAACGATTGGAAATGGACAAATTGGGTGTATTGAAAGTCTATGGTTTGGGTGTATTTTTTGTGAGGCTTTTACCATAACATTACTGGTTAGCCAAAAAAATAATATAATCTTAGAGATATGTTAAAATGTGCATCTTCAAAAAGATGCATATAGTATGTCTTTCATAACTTTTTCACAAAATTTCATAACTTACTTAAAATGTCATAATTTTTTCACTATAAAAGTCATAACTTTTTTTCACTAAAAAAATATCATAACAAAATCTCAAAATATTATAACAAAAATTACAAAATATCATAACATCATCATTTCTAACTTTAGGGTGCACACCATAAATTCGCTATTTATAACTTTATTACAAAATGTCATAACATACATCACAAACAATCATAATGTTCACATAAAATATCATAACTTTTTTATAATGTGCACAATTTGAAAGAGTGCACATTATAAATTTCTCCATAATCTTATAATCAAGTTTAAATTTAAAGTAAATTGATTTTAGAATTAAACATTCCAAAACATAGAAAAAAAACACGAATTTAATTCTTGCAAATTATGAGAAGTAAATGATTACCATATACCTAAACTAAAATATAAGGGAAAAAAAATCTAATAAATTTAAGAAAACAAAAATTAAATACAAAATAAATGAATAGATAGAATTTTTAAGTGGACCTTACAAACAAATCTTATAAAATCTTATCAATTTATATATTTTTTATATCCAATTCTATATTCCTAATATTGATATAAAAAAAAAATTCAAAATATTTAAATACAACAATGCTAAATTGGAAAGAATAAAACAAAATAAAATACTTTATTCAAAAATAAATTTAAAGTAGTCTGCCACTTACCTCTCAATAACTTTAGAATAATGTTTGGAATTCATTTTGGGAGATAGATGTGTATCAATGATGTATTTATATATATATATATATTTATTTATTTGAACCAATTACAAGTGAGTAAAGGTTGTGGAGTGATATTTTGTGGAGTCTGAATCACTGCTGTTTCTTGCAAATTTTACCAACCACCACTACACAACCATGGAAAACACAACCACACTACTCTGCAAATTGTGATGACCAGAAAGAAGAAGTCAATTAATTGGAGTGCGGATCCTCTAGAGTAACCCTCTAGAGTGATCTCCTAAAGTGGATGATCGGACGGTTCAGAATACTCCTCACCAAAACGACGTCGTTTTGGTGAGGAATTTCAAAAAAAAAAAAAAAAAAAAAAACAGATTTAGGATTTCAAACTTCCCCCATATTCCGTCACCGTTCAATGCCAGAGCATTCACCGCCGATTTATGCTTCTCTAAACTCGCTATCAATCCGTACTTTCTCTCTCCAGACGCTCGTCCCCAAACTTTAATCCGGCGGTCGACGGAGGCGGTGTAAATCGTGCCGTCGATCGCCACCGCAACGGCGTTAATGGCGTCGTCGTGAGCTTTAATGGATTGTACACATCGAAGATCGGAGACTCTCCAAATCTTCAAACACTTGTCCCACAAAATCGAACACATCAAATTCAAACCGTCGATAACTTCGAGTCCAGAAACCGCGTCGTGGTGTTCGATCCAGAGCCGCTTCCTGTGACGGCGAACCTTCACGTAGTTCGCCGGAAAAGCGAATCGGAGTAAGCGATCGTTGACGGTGGGGAGAGTGGCGACGAGTCTGTGATTCTTATTATTGTTTGTTAATTTCCAGACTCGGATCTTACAGTTCTGGTGTGCGGTGAAGACTCTAGGCGGTGGTAGTGGTGGTGGGAGGCGAGGGAGAGGGTTAGGGTTTCGGGGGAGAGTTTTTGGAGGGAAGGAACAGAAGGGAGGGTTTGGAGAGAGAGGTTGTTTTGGAGACTGCTGCTGCTGTAGCTGGTGTCATGGGAGGTGGATGATGAGCTTCCAGGGATGTCTGAGCCGCTACTTGTGTCGGAGAATAGAGGTTTTGGTGGTGGTGGTGGTGGTGGTGGTGTGGGATCGTAGGAGGTGGCGGAGGAGCATGTTGATAGCCATGATCGGAACTTCATGTCGCCGGCAAGAGAGAGAGAGAGAGAGAGAGTTGATAGATAAACAAAGAGGATACAAATGGAGGAATGAGAACAAAGCTAAACGACGTCGTAGAGAGTTGATAGATAAACGACGTCGTTTTGTGAGGAGTATTCTGAGCCGTCCGATCATCCACTTTAGGAGATCACTCTAGAGGGTTACTCTAGAGGATCCGCACGCCCGCTTTCCGCCTCGCTGCCCCACTCCAACCCAGTGTCAACAACACCGATCCCAAAACCAATTCTCAAATGAGCCACCACAAATCTCTCATTATAAAACTGCTCGGCAAAAAGCGGCCACGTAATCACTGGCACCCCAAAACTCACCGCTTCTATCACCGAGTTCCAACCACAATGAGTCAAAAACCCACCCACCGCCGGGTGGTTAAGGATCAAAATCTGCGGGGCCCACCCTTTCATAATGATCCCACGACCCTTCACTCTCTCCTCGAGATCATCAATGGCGAGACCAACCCCGAAACCTTCTCTGATCACCCAAATGAAATTACAGTCCGAAGCTTCGAGTCCTAATCCAATCTCAACGAGTTGTGACTCCGGAAAAACACAGAGGCCACCAAAGCAAACGTAGATCACTGAGTTGGGTTCTTTCGAGTCAAGCCATGTCAGACACTGGTCCATGTCAATCGAAGCTTTGTTTCCTCTCTCCACCATATCCAAAACCTTGTCGTTACAGAGCGAGACCGGTCCGATCGGCCATACCTTCTTGCCACTAGTCTTCCTATAGTGCTCCACATACTCTCTTTCGATTTCGCAAAAAGTGTTGGCCACAACTCCATAGCTGTCTCGCTCTGCTTCAATGATTTGGGCGAAGAATTGTTGCAAACCCATGTCGCGGAAGAACCGACCCGGCATCTGAGACCTCGAAATACCAACTGTGTGGGGTAGACCCGGGACCAAGAAGGGCTCAAAGTCATGGGTTACAAACTCGTATGGCTTGAATTTGGTGATACTGTCTGTGACGCAGAGAGAGAAGAAAGATGTGGCAGAGAAGGTGATTCGGGGGATGTTGTATTTGCGGGAAATCTGGGCCGTCCAGGGGAGGTTGATGTCGGAGATGATTGCGTCGGGTTGGTGTAGACGGATGAGATCGTCGGCTTGGGGTTGGAGAAGGGTGGTGGACTGGGTAAAGGTGTTTGATTGGAATCGGGAAGGGAGGGAGTCGAGGTTTTCGGTGGTGGTGGGGAAGTGGAGGAGGAGAATGTTGATGGAGGAGGAGGAGGTGGAGACGTTGTGGTGGAGGATGGAGGAGCGGAAGCGAGAGAGGTTGAGGGGGGTGCTGAGGATGGAGGTGGTGACGCCACGGGAGGAGATAAGCTTGGCTAGGTCTACCATGGGGATTTGGTGGCCTGGTGACATGAAGGGGAAGAAGAATATATGGAGTTTCTCCTGCTGCTGCTGGGATTGTGTATTTGGTGCCATGGAGAGAGAGATTGAAGATTAGAGATGAGAGAGAGATAGGGATGATGTTTGGTTTTAAGAAAGCGTCCGGATCCTCTAGGGTGATTCCCTGAAGTGATCCTCTAGAGTGATAATTTATGATGTAACACGTGTCCAATTAATGAAATCAATGGTTGAGATGTTCCCTCTCCAAAACGACGTCGTTTTGGTTTTGATTTTTTTTTTTTTTTTTTTTGGCAGATCGGGAGGAGGAAGGAATGGGTTAGAGAGAGAATCTCCTCCTTCTCTCTAGACCCGTGGAATCAATCTTCTCCATCTTTTCTCTGCAATTTTTTGGAAGTGTTTGCTTCAAGGACATATAGAGTGGAATCAATCTTCTCCATCTTTTCTCTGCAATTTTTTTGCAGTGTTTGCTTCAAGGACATATAGAGATTGGACAAAGATGATCAAACCCATTAAACTAACATAGCGAAAAAAACGAAGATCGATTTCAAAGCTCCTCCATCTTTTCTCTGCAATTTTTTTTTGCAGAGTTTGTTTCAAGGACATATAGAGATTTTACAAAGATGATCAAACCCATTAAACTAACATAGCAAAAAAAACGAAGATCGATTTCAAAGCTCCTCCATCTTTTCTCTGCAGTTTTTTTGCAGAGTTTGCTTCAAAAATTGAAATGAAAATTCAAACTCATTATTCACCCAAGAAATAAAAAATAAAAAACAAATTGAAAAATGAAATAGGATGGATTTGCAGAGAAACCACATGAACCCAACATAGCAAAAAAACGAAGATCAATTTCGAAGCTTAAAATTGAAATAAAAATTCGAACTCATGAAGACCCAAATGAATTCCCTCTGTTAAAGCTATCACACTTCACTGTCTGATGAAGACCCAAATGACCAACAACAGGGTTTGAAGCCCAAAGTGAGATCTGGGTTTGGTTCTTCAGCTTCGAAATTGTGTAATTCATCTGCTAGAAATTGTGAGATCTGGGTCTGGTTCTAGAGAGAATGAGGAGATTCTCTCTCTAACCCATTCCTTCCTCCTTCCCGATCTGCCAAAAAAAAAAAAAAAAAAAATCAAAACCAAAACGACGTCGTTTTGGAGAGGGAACATCTCAACCATTGATTTCATTAATTGGACACGTGTTGCATCATAAATTATCACTCTAGAGGATCACTTCAGGGAATCACCCTAGAGGATCCGGACGCTTTAAGAAAGGGATTAAGTTTCTCATGGATGTGCCTGAATTCCAGTTTTACCGGACATCCTATCAAGTATTGACACGTTATACGTTATGTAAAATAAAAAAATAATGGGATAGTTTATTTCATACCATGGAGACAGTTGAAGCTTCAAATAACTTAATTACAGTTAGAGTTTTAAATAATATAAAATAAATTATAATGAATTGAATAGGGTTGAACCCACCTTCAAAAGTTGCACATGTCTTCTTCAGCGATCGAAAACTCAGACCTCAACTCCGTCTTTTCCAACAAGCAAAAATCGAGACCATCAAACGTCAATTTAATCTATTGAGTTGTTTGATTGCCTCAGTTCTTCTCCTTTCTATTTTTTGAAACAATTTTCTGAATCGTGATATAAATTCATCATTCTCTGTCTGGAACAATTTTGATCGGATCACAACGGGGGGTGGGTTTGGGAAGAGCAAAGGATGAACCCTCATTCACCATTAACTGAATGTTCATCTCAATATCATTTTGTATATTGGATTACAAAATTACTCACATCCTCTGTTTTGGTTTTTTTTTTTCTTTTTTTTTTTCTTTTACTGTCTTTGGATTAAAGATTGGAGGGGTGATAGAAAAAGCAAAAGCAAAAAGTGAGAATCAAATATGTTTTGAAAAAAAAAATACTATGAACTCACCCTTAGAAATCCATAATTTACCTCAAACGGATTTGTGTGGTGAAGATTAAATTGATGAATTACGGGATCTATGAGTAAAATGAATTTAAACTATTGATTTTTTTTTGTTTCTGAGTAAATTGTGGATTGATAAGTGTGGACTTGTATTGTTGTTGTTTAAAAATTGAAAATAAAACAGGTACACAGGTGGAGTTCCATCTATTATTTTGGACAAAAATTTCATCCCCCATTTACAACTTGCTCCTAAAAAATTCACAATGCATCTAAAAATTCCCGCCTCTCATTTACATCACTTTTGTTGCAAGCTCTAATGAAATAGTAACTTCACCAAATATATATATATATATATATAATCAAAGTTTCAAGTGGATTATTGCAATACCTTGAGTATGTCTTTGATGTCAATGCTCACAGTAAGATTTAACAAGCAACACTAAAATTTGATTTTTCTTTGATGCAGATAAAATAGTACTTATATTTTTTTGATTCACAAAAATAAAAATTTTATTGATGAAATCTTATATACAAAATGATAATGAGACAAACATCGATAAAAAGAAAGCTAAAAAATAGCATCGAAGCCAGAAAAGAAAGGAAAAAAAAAAAAAACAAAATAAAGAAAAAATCCTAACAAAAAAGCCAAGAAACACTTGTCACAAAATTGAACTCTCAGATAAGAATTAGATCATTCCCAATCTTGAGACTTGAGCAAACAAGACTTGAGTAAAACATAGGCCAAAAATGAATAGGTGTATTAGAGAAAGAAAACGCCAATAACTAAAACTTTTACAAGTAACAAATGGGATCAAATAATTAATTTTTTTAATCAAAATATAAAAATAAACTACTTTGGAGGGTCAAGAGCATATTTCAACTGAGCAAATCCTTGATCCTTGCTTGGCCACTATGGGCGAAATCCCAATACCACTATTAGCGTTTTCTGAAACACATTCCCACCACATCAGTACCAATATCACTATCCTCGATTGGACCTCTGGCTTCGAGTCCTCGACGCCATATTACTTGTATTTTTCACTGGATTTCCTTTGCTCTTGTTGTGACCTGATCAAAATCATTCCAAGCAGAGAATGATGGATTTATATCACGATTCGGAAAATTGTTTAAAAACTAGAAAGGGAGAAGAACTGATGTAATCAAACAACTCACTAGATTATATGCATGTGTGATGGTCTCAATTTTTTCTTGTTGCAGAAGACAGAATTGAGGTCTGAGTTTTCGATCGCCGGAGAAGACTTGTGCAACTTTTGAAAGTGGGTTCAACCCTATTCAATTCATTATAATTTATTTTATATTATTTAAAACTCTAACTGTAGTTAAGTTATTGGAAGCTCCAACTCTCGCTCTCTCCCTTTCTCTATGGTATGAAATAAACTATCCCACTATTTCTTTGTTCTGCATAACGCGTCAATACTTGATAGGATGTCCGTAAAACTGGTATTCATGGCACATCCATGAGAAACTTAATCCCCGTGAATACCAATTTTACAAACATCCTATCAAGTATTGACGTGTTATGCAGAATAAAGAAATAGTGGGATAGTTTATTTCATACCATAAAGAGAGAGTTGGAGCTTCCAATAACTTAACTACAGTTAGAGTTTTAAATAATATAAAATAAGTTATAATGAATTGAATAGGGTTGAATCCACCTTCAAAAGTTGCTCAAGTCTTCTTCGGCGATCGAAAACTCAGACCTCAACTCCGTCTTCTCCATCAAGCAAAAATCGAGACCATCAAACGTCAATTTAATCTATTGAGTTGTTTGATTGCCTCAGTTCTTCTCCTTTCTATTTTTTGAAACAATTTTCCGAATCGTGATATAAATTCATCATTCTCTGTCTGGAACAATTTTGATCGGATCGCAATGGAGGGTGGGTTTGGGAAGAGCAAATGATGAATCATCATTCGCCATTAACTGAATGTTCATCTCAATATCATTTTGTATATTGGATTACAAAATTACTCTCATCCTCTGTTTTGGCTTTTTTTTTTTTTTTTTTGTCTTTGGATTAAAGATTGGAGGGGTGATAAAAAAAGCAAAAGCAAAAAGTGAGAATCAAATATATTTTGAAAAAAAAATGCTATGAACTCACCCTTAGAAACCCATAATGTACCTCAAATGGTTTGTGTGGTGGAGATTAAATTGATGAATTACGGGATCTATGGATAAAATGAATTTAAACTATTGATTTTTTTTTTTGAGTAAATTGTGGATTGATAAGTGTGGATTTTTATCGTTGTTGTTTAAAAATTGAAAATAAAACAGGTACAGGTGGAATTCCATCTATTATTTTGGACAATTTACAACTTGCTCCTAAAAAATTCACAATACATCTAAAAATTCCCACCTCCCATTTACATCACTTTTGTTGCAAGCTCTAATGAAATAGTAACTTCACCAAATATATATATATATAATCAAAGTTTCAAGTGGATTATTGCAATACCGTGAGTGTGCCTTTGGTGTCAATGCTCACAGTAAGTTTAATAAGTAGTACTAAAATTTGATTTTTCTTTAATGCAGATAAAATAGTACTTATATTTTTTTGATTCACAAAAATAAAAATTTTATTGATGAAATCTTATATGCAAAATGATAATGAGACAAACATCAGTAAAAAGAAAGCTAAAAAATAGCATCGTAGCCAAAAAAGAAAGGGAAAAAAAAACAAAAACAAAATAAAGAAAAAATCCTAACAAAAAAGTCGACAAACACCAGTCACAAAATTAAACTCTCAGAGAAGAACTAGATCATTTCCAATCCTGAGACTTGAGTAAACAAGACTTGAGTAAAAAATAAACCAAAAATCTGCCTGAATAAGTGTGTTAGAGAAAGAAAACGCCAATAACTAAAACTTTTACAAGCAACAAAAGAGATCAAATAATTAATTTTTTTAATCAAAATATAAAAATAAACTACTTTGGAGGGTCAAGAGTAGATTTCATTTGAGCAAATCCTCGATCCTTGCTTGGCCACCATGGGCGAAATCCCAATCCCACTAGCAGCGTTTTCTGAAACACATTCCCACCACATCAGTACCAATATTGTGACAACCCTCACTACTGTTTACTGATAACGCCACTGCTTACTGCTAAACTGAGACCGATCATGATAAGTAATTGAATTGATTGAAATTCTGAGCTAATTGATTGAGCGTGTTAGTTTAAATGCATGTTTATCTATTTGACTGTTAAATTATCTGTTCTTGTATTATGTGTAAATTGCAAATTGAAGGCCTTATCGGCGGCCGAATCTGAAATTGATTAATATTTTATGCTAATTGGAATTTATGTGATTTTATGGTATATTTAATTGAAATTTGATTTGGTATGATTAAATAGGATTAAATAGTGTTAAATCACATAAGTTAGACTTATTTACCCTTTTGCCACTTAGTGGCCTATCTCTATAACACTTTGAGACTTGATTTTATATCATTTCATCAACCCATTTCTTGAGCCTAACTGACTAGAGAGAGAGAGATAGGAGATAGAGTGATTTCATCTTATTTTGGCTTGGAGATAAAGAGAGTTGGAGGAAATTTGCATGATTGAGCTTCCATTCTTGTAATTGAGGAACCTAGGTAAGGAATTTATCCTTTTAATTGTGAAATCAAGTTAGTTCTTGCATGGTTCTTGGAAGATTAGAGTTTTAAAGCCAAGAATTGGCTTAATATGTTGAATTGAGTTGCAATTCATGCATGCATGTGTATATCTTGAAGTTTAGAGTTGTTTTCATGAAAATTATTGCATGCATGTCTATATTATTGTTTTGATCCATGAATTCACCATGTTTTTGGAAGGATTGGCTCTTTGGAGCATGTATTAGAAGCTTTGAATGCATTAGAACACTTGCATGTTACATTTAAACTATGTTCTTGTAGTCTTCCTTGAAATTGTGTTTAATTGAACTACCTTTGGGCTTTGATTTTGCAAATTGATCTTCAAAACATGTTATACTATGAGTTTACAAGAGTTTTCCAGAAAATTAGCTCAAAAGGGTCGAATTTGATGCTTTAAAGTTGAGTTTTGAGCTTGAGGTTCAAATATGGAATTTCCAGAATTTGGACTCATGCTCGAGCGGGGAACTCTACGCTCGAGCGTACAACCTGTGTTCATGCAGTCCGCTCGAGTGAGGAAAGTGACGCTCGAGCTGGAAATGCGTGTATCCAGTACTTTGCATGTGTTTACAGTCCGCTCGAGCGGGGGAATGCACGCTCGAGCGAGGACTTGTGTCTCACGGTCGAACGGGTATCGAGCGCCCATCGAGCGTGAATTTCATGCATCCAGTACTTTTACTGGAGTTTACAGTCTGCTCGAGTATAGGAATCCAGGCTCGAGCGGATCCCTTTTGTCTGCATGTCAGCTCGAGCGGAGAAAGCCACGCTCGAGCGGGACCCCTGTTTCAGCAAAATTTTGAAAAGTGTTTTAAAGTGCATCTTTGCATCCTCATTCCATCCTAGGCATTCTTAGGCCTAGTGTAAGACATCTTAATGAGGTGTAGAACCACACCGAGGCAAATTAGGAATTAAGTTATTATTTCCCAACTGTGTAGCTTAGTGTGTGTTCGTTCTGTAACTGTGCAGGGTTGGCATCCGATGACGCTCTAGCTACTTATAACCCAGTGCTCTGTGAGTAACAATGTTGTAAAAATATGTTCAATTGAGATTATTTTCTGAACAAATGACTGTACTGCTTTATGAAATGACACTATTTACTGAATGAATGTTTGTCCTATTCGTGAACTGTATTCGTGGCATCCATAGCAATTTACTGTTACTGAACTGTTACTACTACTGTTATAGAGATCTCTGTCGGTTCCCATGTTTGGAACCACTACTGTTTACTGATACGATGGCCATCGACTGACTGTTTGATCTGTTAAGACCTACTGTACTGCTTGCTATGGGATGTACCACTTATGACTGCTATGATCGAATAATTGATATACTGTTTAAATGACTGTTTTAAATACTGAAAAGACATTCATTCTTAACCTCTTTACACAACTGTTATTCACTGGGCCTTAGCTTACTGTTTATATATATATGTAGGTGTTCAAGCACCGGACCGGAGTTAGGAGCATCGGATTAGCTCTTGTTTTGTCAAACCAACCATCGTGCCTTATCTTGAGGTTCCAAGTGCTGCCAAGCTAAGGCTGCTTCGGGGTACTTTAGATTCCCCCTTTCTGTATCTGTTTTGTATAGACTGTATAGACTGTTACTGTATTGTTATGGTAGGGACTTGGTCCCTAACCTGAATGATTATATATGATGTATGTATATACTGTTATGGTTTGAATGTGTATATGTTTAAAAAGTCTTTTTGCATACAGACTGTCACAGCTCATTGGACATCTTTTATTACTGTTTTGGCTTCCGCTAGCCTCTGTACTCTGTATTACTGTTTTACTATTAGGCAGGCCTTCGGTAAACTCGGATTACTGGCCGGTTACGGTGCTAAACCCTTAGGGGCGGGTTTGGGTCGTGACAGAGTGGTATCAGAGTAATACTAAACCATGAGTTATACCGCACACACGTGTCCAAATGAGCGATAGTGTGTCCTAGAAAAGTAAATAGGGCATTGCATGAGCATGAAAATAGTGTGTGGCCATAACTTGAATATCCGTGCTAATGTGCTAATGTGTTTAAGTATGCAACTGCCTATATTTATTATTGCTATAATTGCCTATAGTGAAATGGATAATGCAAGAACTACTGATGAAACTAAATCATCTGAGGCCAGAATGGCAAGGCTGGAGAGAACAGTTGAAATGTTGACTGAGGCCTTGAGACTGTAGCAACAGAACCAACAGCCTCCACCTCCTCCAGTACAGCCAGAGCCACCTGTTAATGATGATATTATAGCTCTGACACAGAAGTTTAGCAAGATGAAACCGCCCTCCTTTTAGAGAGGCCTTGAACCATTGAAGGCTGAAGCGTGGGTGCTAGAAACTGAAAAGTTATTTGAAGTGCTTCCATGTTCTGAAGCACACAAAGTCCTATTGGCTACCTTTACTTTGCAAGAGTAAGCTAGACAGTGGTGGATGCTTGTCTGTGACACCGACACTGTTATGAATTGGGCTCAGTTTAAGGGAGCCTTCTTTGAGAAATACTTTCCTCAGTGTGTCAGAGACCGCAAAGTGACTGAGTTTGAACAGTTGAGACAAGGTACCATGTCCGTGGCTGAGTATGAGTCAAAGTTTATTGAACTTGCCTGATATGCACCACACATGGTGGACACTGACTACAAGAAGGCCAGGAAGTTTGAAGGCGGCCATAATGTGGAAATTCTTAACAGAATTAATGTTTTGAAACTGCTTAAGTATGTGGATGTTCTTAACCGAGCAATAATGGCTGAGTCGAACATCGAGGCACTGAAACAGACTGAAACACCGGGAACCGAGTGGCGTGGTAAGAGACGAGGCTTCAAGTTCAAGAAAGGCCGAAATAATTCATCGAACAAAAAGCAGAATACAGGATCAACAACCAGTTCCAGTTAGGGAAGTGGTTCCATACCGCCCTGTTCTAAACGTGGTAAGAAACATAAGGGGGTTTGCTATAAAATATCTGGTGCTTGTTACAGGTGTGGCAAGGTGGGCCACATGGTCAAAGATTGCCCTTCTGCTCCTCAGGGCAATAGTAAAGCTACACCAAGCGCCGCAGTATCAACTGCTCCACCGAAACACAACCCCAAAGCTACTGGAAAAGAGCTTATGAGGCAAGGCCGAGTGTTCGCACTTGTACCGGGAGATGTGCAGAATACTAAGACTGTTGTGTCAGGTATACTCTCAATTTGTGCTCAAAATGCATATGTTCTGATTGATTCGGGGTCTATAAATTCATATGTATCGCATGCTTTTTCGTGAAAATTGAATAGACCATGGGAACCCATGAACTATCTGTTACATGTATCTTCACCTGTTGGGGGATCCATGACTTGTGCTTATATGTACCCTGCATGTGAAATTATTGTTGGAGATGTTCATCTGTATATTGATTTATTGCCTCTGAATATTGATCACTTTGATGTGATATTGGGAATGGACTGGTTAATAAAATATCATGTTACCATAGACTGTGTAACAAAACAAGTTGTTTTTCGTCCACCTGGGCTGCCTGAATTTGTGTATAACGGAATTGGAGTAGTACCTCCTCCATACCTGATTTCATCCATGAAAGCTTTTTAATTGATTAGAAAAGGGTGTAAAAGGTATCTATGTTCTGTATTGACTGTACCTACTGATGATAAAACTAATGTGAATAGTATTCCTATAATCAAAGAATTCCCAGATGTTTTCCCAGATGACCTGCCAAGGGATTTGATTAATAGGGAGATTGAGTTCGCCATTGATGTGATTCCAGGTACACAGCCTGTATCTAAAGCTCCGTACAGAATGGCACCTACCGAATTGAAAGAGTTGAAAGTTTAGCTGCAAGAACTGTTAGATAAGAAGTTCATCAGGCCCAGTACTTCACCGTGGGGTGCGCCAGTCTTATTTGTGAAAAAGAAAGACAGCTCACTGAGACTCTGCATTGACTACCGTGAACTAAACAAGGTAACAGTGAAAAATAAATATCCATTGCCTCGCATTGATGATTTATTTGACCAATTACAGGGTGCCCAAATGTTCTCCAAAATTGACCTTAGATCTGGATACCACCAGTTGAAAGTCAAGACAGGGGACATTGAAAAGACTGCATTTCGAATGAGGTATGGACATTATGAATTCTTAATTATGCCTTTCGGAGTTACTAATGCACCAGCTGCATTTATAGACCTTATGAACCAAATTTTTAAACCATTCCTCGATGACTTTATTGTTGTTTTCATAGATGACATTTTGATTTATTCCAAAAGCACAGAAGAACATGAACGTCTTTTGAGAATTGCTCTACAGACCCTAAGAGAACAGAAACTATATGCTAAATTGACTAAATGTGAATTTTGGCTTGACAATGCTATGTTTTTGGGGCATGTGATCAGTAAGGATAGAATTTCAGTTGATCCGCAGAAAATTGAAGCAGTAGTGAGTTGGCCTAGATCGATAAATGTCACCGAAGTCCGAAGTTTTCTAGGCTTAGCCGGGTATTACAGAAAGTTTGTCAAAGATTTCTCCAAAATTGCCCTACCACTGACATAGCTGACTCAGAAGGGGATATCATTTGACTGGGCCAATCAGAGGGAATCAGTTTTTCAAGAGTTGAAAACTCGACTAGCGACTGCACCGATTCTCACTTTACCCTCAGGTACGAATGGTTATACTCTATTTAGTGATGCTTCTCATAAGGGTTTGGGATGTGTTTTAATGCAGAATGGTAAAGTTATTGCATATGCTTCCCGACAACTGAGACCGCATAAAAAGAACTACCCGACCCATGATTTGGAATTTGCTGCAGTGGTGTTTGCACTAAAATTTTGGCGTCACTACCTTTATGGGGCTACATGTGAGGTATACACAGACCACAAGAGTTTAAAGTATTTCTTCACACAGAAAGAACTGAACATGAGGCAGCGGAGATAGGTAGAACTGATTAAAAACTATGATTTGCGAATTTTGTAACCATCCCGGGAAAGCTAATACCGTTGCCGATGCATTAAGTCGAAAATCTATTGGAAATTTAGCCTTTTTACTCACTGGACAGAAAGAGTTGCTATGTGACCTTGAAAAATTTGAAGTTGAGGTCGTTTTGCGTGAACAAGGTGGAACCTTAGCTGCTATTTCTGCTCAACCGACACTTATCGAAGAGATCAAAGAGAAACAGCAACAAGATGATTTCTTGAGGAAGATCATCGAAGAACGAGAATCTAAACTGAGGCTGGGCTTCAAATTTGAACACAATGTACTGAAGTTTCAAGGAAGGTTATGTATACCGAGTGATTCTGAACTGAAAAGAAGAATTCTGCAAGAGGGCCACAATTCGAAATTTTCTATCCATCCAGGAAATACGAAAATGTACCAAGACTTGAAACTGAATTTCTGGTGGCCGGGAATGAAGAAAGAGATTACTGACTTTGTGTCGAAATGCCTTCATTGCCAACAAGTTAAAGCCGAACATCAACGACCCGCTGGTTTACTACAACCCTTATTGATACCGGAGTGGAAATGGGAACATATCACTATGGATTTTATTATTGGTTTACCTCGCTCCAGTAAAGGTATGGATTCAATTTGGGTTATTGTTGATAGATTGACTAAATCTGTTCATTTCTTACCTGTCAAAACAATTTATAATGCGGACAAATTGGCTGTAATCTATATTGATGAGATTGTCAGATTGCATGTAGTGCCTGTGTCCATTGTTTCTGATAGGGACTCGAAGTTTATATCGAGATTCTGGTAAAGTTTACAGACAACATTGGGTACTGAACTGAGACTGAGTAGTGCATACCATCCTCAGACAGATGGCCAGTCAGAAAGAACCATCCAGACTCTAGAGGATTTACTACGGATGTGTGTTCTTGATTTCCAGGGAAATTGGGAAAGTCATCTACCGTTGGCTGAATTTGACTACAACAACATTTTTCATTCAAGCATTGGTATGGCGCCTTTCGAGGCTTTATATAGCAGAAAATGTCGATCTCCGATTTGCTGGGCAGAAGTTGGAGATGGGCCTTTGCTTGGGTTCGAGATTGTACAGGAAACTATTGAAAAGGTGAAACTGATTAAACAAAGATTGAAAACCGCACAAAGCCGACAGAAAAGTTATGCGGATGTCCGAAGGCGAGACAGAGAGTATGAAGTAGGTGATCATGTTTTTGTAAAAGTGACACCGATGAAGGGCCATACTCGTTTTTGGGGTTAAAGGCAAGTTAGCGCCGCGATATGTTGAACCGTATGAGATTATCGAAAAGATTAATCTGGTGGTGTATCAAGTAGGGCTTTCTCTTGAAATGGAGCATATGCATAACGTGTTCCATATTTCGATATTGAGGGAATACCTTCGGGACCCCTTCCATGTGATTGAGCCTACCCGTGTAGTGCTAAGTGATGACTACACCTATGAAGAACGGCCTATTCAGATTGTAAACCGACGGATCAAGAAGTTAAGGAACAAAGAAATTCCGTTAGTGAAAGTTGATTGGCAAAACCATGGTGGCATGTATGCCACTTGGGAGAGAGAAGATGATATGATGAAGAGATATCTTGAATTGTTCCCACTGAATCCTGTTTTCTTCCAAAATGAAGATAATTCAAGTTTGGAGGACTAAACTCTTTATAAGGAGGGGAGACTGTGACAACTCTCACTACTGTTTACTGATAACGCCACTGATTACTGCTAAACTGAGACCGATCATGATAAGTAATTGAATTGATTGAAATTTTGAGCTAATTGATTGAGTGTGTTAGTTTAAATGCATGTTTATCTATTTGACTGTTAAATTATTTGTTCATGTATTATGTATAAATTGCAAATTGAAGGCCTTATCGGCGGCCGAATCTGAAATTGATTAATATTTTACGCTAATTGAAATTTATGTGATTTTATGGTATATTTAATTGAAATTTGATTTGGTATGATTAAATTGGATTAAATAGTGTTAAATCACATAAATTAGACTTATTTACCCTTTTGCCACTTAGTGGCCTATCTCTACAACACTTTGAGACTTGATTTTATATTATTTCATTAGCCCATTTCTTGAACCTAACTGACTAGAGAGAGAGAGATAGGAGATAGAGTGATTTCATCTTATTTTGGCTTGGAGATAAAGAGAGTTGGAGGAAATTAGCATGATTGAGCTTCAATTCTTGTAATTGAGGAACCTAGGTAAGGAATTTATCCTTTTAATTGTGAAATTAAGGTAGTTCTTGCATGGTTCTTGGAAGATTAGAGTTTTAAAGCCAAGAATTGGCTTAATATGTTGAATTGAGTTACAATTCATGCATGCATGTGTATATCTTGAAATTTAGAGTTGTTTTCATGGAAATTATTGCATGCATGTCTATATTATTGTTTTGATCAATGAATTCACCATGTTTTTGGAAGGATTGGCTCTTTAGAGTATGTATTAGAAGCTTTGAATGCATTAGAACACTTGCATGTTACATTTAAATTATGTTCTTGTATTCTTCCTTGAAATTGTGTTTAATTTAACTACCTTTGGGTTTTGATTTTGCAAATTGATCTTCAAAACATGTTATACTATGAGTTTACAAGTGTTTTCCAGAAAATTAGCCCAAAAGGATCGAATTTGATGCTTTAAAGTTGAGTTTTGAGCTTGAGGTTCAAATCTGGAATTTCCAGAATTTGGACTCACGCTCGAGCGGGGAACTCCACGTTCGAGCGTACAACCTGTGTTCATGCAGTCCGCTCGAGCGGGGAAAGTGACGCTCGAGTTGGAAATGCGTGTATCCAGTACTTTGCATGTGTTTACAGTCCGCTCGAGCGAGAAAATGCACGCTCGAGCGAGGACTTGTGTTTTACGCTCGAGCGGGTATCGAGAGCCCATCGAGCGTGAATTTCATGCATTTAGTACTTTATTGTAGTTTACAATCTGCTCGAGCGGATCCCTTTTGTCTGCATGTCCGCTCGAGCGGAGAAAGTCACGCTCGAGCGGGACCCCTGTTTCAACAAAATTTTGAAAAGTGTTTAAAAGTGCATCTTTGCATCCTCATTCCATCCTAGGCATTCTTAGGTCTAGTGTAAGACATCTTAATGAGGATATTGATGTAGAACCACACCGAGGCAAATTAGGGATTAAGTTATTATTTCCCAACTGTGTAGCTTAGTGTGTGTTCGTTCTGTAACTGTGTAGGGTTGGCATCCGAGGATGCTCTAGCTGCTTATAGCCCAGTGCTCTGTGAGTAACAATGTTGTAAAGATATGTTCAATTGAGATTATTTTCTGAACAAATGACTGTACTGCTTTATGAAATGACACTATTTACTGAATGAATGTTTGTCCTATTTGTGAACTGTATTCGTGGCATCCATAGCAATTTACTGTTACTGAACTGTTACTGCTACTGTTGCAGAGATCTCTGTCGTTTCCCATGTTTAGAACCACTACTGTTTACTGATATGATGGCTATCGACTGACTGTTCGGTCTGTTAAGACCTACTGTACTGTTTGCTATGGGATGTACCACTTATGACTGCTATGATCGAATAATTGATATACTGTTTAAATGACTGTTTTAAATACTGAAAAGACATTCATTCTTAACCTCTTTACACAACTGTTATTCACTGGGCCTTAACTTATTGTTTATATATATATATGTAGGTATTCAGGTACCGGACCGGAGTTAGGAGTGTTGGATTAGCTCTTGTTTTGTCAAGCCAACCATCGTGCCTCACCTTGAGGTTCTAAGTGCTGCCAAGCTAAGGCTGCTTCGGGGTGCTTTAAATTCCCCCTTTCTGTATCTGTTTTGTATAGACTGTATAGACTGTTACTGTACTATTATGGTAGGGACTTGGTCTTTAACTTGAATGATTATATATGATGTATGTATATACTGTTATGGTTTGAATGTGTATATGTTTAAAAAGTCTTTTTACATACAGACTGTCACAGCTCATTGGACATCTTTTATTACTGTTTTGGCTTCCGCCAGCCTCTGTACTCTGTATTACTGTTTTACTGTTACGCAGGTCTTCGGTAATCTCGGATTACTGGCCGGTTACGGTGCTAAACCCTTAGGGGCGGGTTTGAGTCGTGACAAATATCACTATCCTTGATTGGACCTCTGGCTTTGAGTCCTCGACGCCATATTACTTGTATTTTTCACTGGATTTCCTTTGCTCTAGTTGTGACCTGATCAAAATCGTTCCAGGTAGAGAATGATGGATTTATATCACGATTCGGAAAATTGTTTCAAAAAATAGAAAAGGAGAAGAATTGAGGCAATCAAACAACTCACTAGATTATATGCACATTTGATGGTCTCAATTTTTTCTTGCTGGAGAAGATCGAATTGAGGTCTGAGTTTTCAATCACCGGAGAAGACTTGTGCAACTTTTGAAAGTGGATTCAACCCTATTCAATTCATTATAATTTATTTTATATTATTTAAAACTCTAACTGTAGCTAAGTTATTTGAAGTTCCAAAACTCTCTCTCTCTATCTCTCTCTCTTTATGGTATGAAATAAACTATCCCACTATTTCTTTATTCTACATAATGCGTCAATACTTGATAGGATGTCCGTAAAACTGGTAGTCACGGCACATTCGTGAGAAACTAAATTCCTTTTAGGAAAGTGAGATGTTTAAACTATTTGGGTAATCCTAGAGATCATAAAAAAATATCATGATGATGATTATGAAAGATTTTTCACTTTTAGATTATACACATAATAAAACAGCACACGCTAATCAAAGAATGAAAAATTTTCATGACATTTTTTTCATAATCTCTATTATTATTCAAACCGTTTTTAGCCTAAAAATTACAAAGTTATTAAAAAAATCAAAAAGTTATTAATTTATACCAGAAAGTAAAAAAAAAAAATTCTTTTTACTTTTTGCATATCTTTTTCCAAGCATACTAATTTTTTTAATATCATATTTTAACTAAAAAATATCAAAAAAACTTATTTTTAAACGAGGCCTTAGATATATTTGGGTTTGTAGTGGTGGGTATTATTTTTTCAAATAAAGTTATATGTATCAATTAATATACTAACTATTGTACCAATTAATGATATGATATAATTTAATTTTTTTTTAATATTTATAATGTGATTAATAAATAAGATCAATAATAATACTATAATTAATATTAATACATTAATTAACAAACTAATCAATAAATGGAGCACCACCGTATTTTTGGACAAAGTTCTTAACATTTCTGGCATGGTGATACATTCGTTGAAGATTTATCAAAAGGCGGCTCAACGTTCTATTATATGAAGTGACCTTATAATTAATCATCGGATAGGAAGTGAAAGTATCATTAATCAATCAATCGGATAAGAAGTGTGCGTATAGTTAATCAGTCAATCTTGATGGGTTTACATGCACTCCTATTAATTTAAAAAGTTAATCATCGGATAAATTTGTAATGATTTCAAAATTTGAGATGTTAAAGTTTTGTTTGTCGCAACTTAAAAAAAGTTAAAAAGTTAGAAGTTATTATCTTATTTAAGTCATATCATTTTATTTAAGTTGCATCATTCTTTATTATATCATTTCAAACTTAATCCATATCAATCTCGTATTTAGTAAAAAGTTAAAAAATACACTTATTTAGATCATCCAAACCACCTTTAATGAGATTTGGCCTTATGACTTTTAGGTATATCAAAAAATTTTATTTTTTGATCTGTAGATGAATTTAAAAAATATATTTTTAAAAAAAAATTAAAAAAAAAATTGAAAAAGTTAAAATAAGCCGAAAGATTGCTTCTTTTTTTTTTTTTTTTGGTTTTTTTTTTAAATTTATAAATTTTTGATTCGTCTTATCGAGTTGAATTTAAAAACTTAGGTAGCATTTGGTAAAAATTTAAAATTGTAATTTGATAATAGAATTTTATTTTGAGTTTGTGAGTTTTAAAATTATGATTTGAATGTGAAAAATTTATTTTGGAAGTGATGATAGAGAACGCTAGAGTTGGAGCTCTAATGCCAACTCTAGTGATATGACATTATATAAAAAAATAAAAAAATATAACATCACAAGTCAAAACATTAAATCATAAGATGGGACCAACCTCTAGAGATCTCAAACATTTTTGATTTGTTTAGGTATGAGTTTTGAAAAAAAATTTTGAATTGAATTTGAAATGATTTGATGTGACATATGATATTTGATTCAAAAATTTATAATTCATAACCAAACACACAGCCCAAAATTATTTTCAAAGCTCATAAAAATTTTTAAAAAAAATTCTGAAAATGTTTTTTATTTAAAATATAAAAATAACAGGTGCCAAAAAAAAAAAACACTGTTCCGGTCAACCCGCCAGACGTCCGGGTAAATGTGTTTTCAGAAGTGAGTATGGAATCAATTTTTGAAAACATGAACCAAACACCACACTCAAATATAAGAGTAAAATTAAGTTTAAGGAGCTCTACCAAACGGAGCCTTAATTTTTTTTAAAAAAAATTGAAAATACACTAACAGGGATAAGCGATAATATAAACAGACTCCAAAACGAACTTTATTACCAAAAGACATATAAAAAAGTGAAAAAAAAACATACAAAAAAAAGTAAATAAATGATATGATAGAAGTAAATGATAAACAACTTATTTATGACGTCAAATGAGCCCTAAGCTAAATTTTTATGTGATAATCAATTAATGAATCAAATTTTTAAAAAGTAGTGCTATTCAAGTTTTTAAATTCTCTTTTCAAATTTAATAATGTGGCAATCTATTTAAATATTTAAGTAAAACTTTTTTTTTTTATATCTTCTCTAATAATAACACCTGTAAACTTTGTTTGAGATTTACCCGATTTATGTGGAGGAGACACTTTGCATGGGTCCTGGGATCAGTCAAGGTACGTGAAAACTGATCCAAACACCTAGTCATAAAAAAAATATATAAATCTTTTACGTATCATTGAATCTAGAAAGTGGGTCTACAAAATAGGCTTGGATATCAATTTTTCTTTTTGATATTACTAAAGTTGTTTTGGGAATTGAAAATAGGTTTACAATTCAAACAAGCCTTCCAAAATAGGATTTATGCCCCACAGTTCGTGATCCAAATAAAACTTCTGAAACAAGATTTATACCTTATGGTCCACGGCCTCAAGAAATTTTGCTAGTAAAAAGTGTCGAATATGAAACCTTAAAAAGAGCAAATTATCATGTCCCATACCTCATCCACCCAATCAAATCCTGAAATTGACTATTATATTTTTCTCCCTTCAAATTTTGTATAATTTAATATAAAAAACAAATAAATACATTGATTTTGAAATCGAACACTGGTAATGTTAGAGATCCATAATTTGGATCCTTAAATTTACTTACAATGATGTGGTAAGACACGTAAACCTTACACAATTAAATATATAACTAATCAAAAATTAACATGTATCATATTACATTATTATGGATCAAATTACTATAAAAAGATTTTGTGAGTCTTATATATTTTCTAATCCAACACAACATGTCTAAGTATATGATTAGATGAAGTATAACTTTGCAGTTTAAGGGCCAAAGAGGGCGCGATCATAAGCTAGATTAAGGCCTTATTTGGCATGTGTCTATTTTAATTTAAAAGTCAAAAAATTAATAAAAAAATCAAAAAGTCTATAATCTATAAAAAAAAAAGTCAAAAATTCTATTTTCTCACTATTTTTTGCATATCTTTTTGTAAAAAAAAATTAAAAAATCATCTAAAATATGTTAATTTTTTTATCTCATATTTTAACAAAAAAAATTATAAAGGCATTCCTAAACGAGGTCTAAGGTATATGGATGACAACTAGGATGGAATGTTGGATTCCACATCAATTAATAGTATGTTTGGCCATGTGAATATAAACTACCTAAACATCTTCCTAGGAATGTTTTTTAGATGGTAAAATAAAGACAGCAAAGAAGCTACAAGCAGAGAAAAATCAACTAGGCACTTCAGCGAAGAACAAAATCAATATACAATCTCGCACCTCTTCCATCCACACGACCTGGGACGGCCCTTGTGAATTTCAAGTGTCCAATTTTTCTATCATTTTATTTGTTTTGTTTTTTTTGTTTTTCGTTGCAACAATCTAATTATTCGAGTTAAACAGAAGCAAAATAATATTAAAATCAAACAATACTATTTTATTTAAAATTTTACTCAAAAGTTTTAATATAATACTAATATTAAATTCAAATTCATTTTATACCTGAAAAACACAATGCAATAACAAATTTATAACTAATCATATATTTTTCGTTTACCAACCATGCATATGAATATGTAAGGCTGTATTTGGCTCATATATTTGGAGAAATATTTAAAAACAAAAGAAAAAAGATGTGTAAAATATAGGTGAAATATAGTTTCACATTTCATACTGTTTCTTTTCAAATCTTTCTCCAAATCTTATGGGTGCAACTTGGTCGGGTTCAGACGAAGTGAGAAATTGTCTAAACCCAGCTCAAGTTGTGCTAAGATTTGCCCAAACTCACCCAAGCCTGAATTATAATCAGAGGTTGTCTGACCAAATTCAACCCGAGTTAAACCCGAATTGCTTGAGTTACCCGAATTATACATAAATTTTAGTGTTTTTTTTTTTAAAGAGATTTATTTATAAATCTCATTTAGGAGACTTATAATCTAATAAGTCTATAAAGTTTTTTTATATTCTATTTAGTCTCATATATTTAGACTTGTATCTTATGAGATCATTTTTTTCCTTATTTATAATATTTTTAGGACTAATGTACCATTTGTTCTATTTTTGATAGTAAGTATTACAGACAATTGTAACCTTTTTGTTTCCTTTTTCTGTTTTGACTGTTTTGAAATTAGTGAGATATGTTTCTTTAAAAACTAAATATATATTATTAAATTATAATATTGACAAGAAAACATAGGTAAAAAAGAATCTTGCAGCACAAAGAAACTTCCTCTCACACTTTCTCTCTTGCTCTCTCTCTATCTCTAACTTGCCCATTTGAGAATTGGAGAAAATCACAAAACAACAAGAACTCAAAGAGATGAATTGGGTGATGATCATCAAATAAAGAAACAAAATAGAACAAACCCTAAAAGGAGCTTATCATCATTATCATTCTTCTATTGTTGTTGTTTGAAAGTCTATGTTCTTCCATCCAGATATCGTAGGGGCAAGGTTAGCACTATTTTTGTTTTGCAACTACATCTGGGTATGTGTTGGTAAGGATGTATATGACACCCCAAATATTTAATTAAATGCCACATAAAAAAATTAAAAAATAAAATAAAATAAAAATAATATAATATATATATAAATAAAACAAAATAAAATAAAATATTTGATTTTATAAATTACACTCGCTAAAATGTGATCTAACTTAAAATTTGATGCATTATTACTATCAAACCATAACAATGTGGTCAATATAGGGATGACAATGGGGTTTAATGGAGTGGATATTAATTTTCCATACCCATTCCCCTATAATAAATTTTTCCCATTCCCCATTCTCCATTCCCCATGGGTACCACCCTCCCCATTTCCTAATAGGTTTGGACTTTCCCCAACCCACTTCAATCTCCATTTTTGTTTTTATTTTTATTTTTTATATTAATGTTAACAACCACTTTTTTTTTTTTTTTATAAAAAGGTTCACAACAAAAGCTAAATATACCTTCAATCTTCTTTCTTTCTTTTTTAATAAATTTAATGTTAACAACTTTTTTTTTTTAAGGTTCACAACAAAAGCTAAATATACCTTCAATCTTTTTTTTTTTTTTCTTTTTTAATATATTTAATGTTAACAACTCAAGGTTTTAGCTAAATATACCTTCAATCTTTTTTCTTTCTTTTTTAATATATTTAATGTTAACAACTTATTTTTTTATTTTTTTTTAAGGTTCACAACAAAAGCTAAATGTACATTCAATCTTATTTTATTTTATTTGGTTCAACAACAAAATCAAATACACATTAATTAATTAATTAAAAAGTCTGTTTTATAATAATCAAATATATAATTTTAAGACAATCAAATAAGTTTTAGTAATTAAAAAAAAATGTGGAAGAACGTGGAAGATTAAAAAAAAAAATTACAACCATCTCTCTCTCTCTCTCTCTCTCTCTCACTCTCACTCTCACCCCTACATGTTATAAGAACTTGTTTACAATGTTATAAGAGCCTGTTTGAAGAAATAAAATGTGAAAGAACCTGTTTGAAGAAAGTGTTATAAGACCCATATTAAATTGCATCAGGGCATAAATAAGGAATTGTTTATTGATCTCTTAGCCACGGACATTTTAGACATTAAACCATCTTTCTCTTAGCAAATTTGAACCATTCATTTTAATTTATCCAAAATCTAATTATACCTTTTAACAAATCTGAACCACTCATTTTAAGATATCTATGCCTTACCACACCTAATCCATCCTCCATCTTATTCCTTTATTCCCCCACTAATTTTGTTGTTTGTTATTTTTAAAAAACAAAAACTGTTTTTTCAATTAGAGTTTTACTAATTTCAGAACACCATCACCACTATTCTCACTTTCACTATCACACTACCATCATCACTACCGCCATCACCCCACCACTATGTCACAATCTTTACTTTCACCTTCGTTCCATCACCACCACCACCAAATATAAAAAAATATATTTTTAATTTTTTTTATAAAAAATATTTTTCATTAAAAAATATTTTCTATCTAAATAAATGAAGCATAACATTGGGAAACAAACTAATTTCAGTTAAATCTGTTCATAACTAAGAAAAATTATTTTATTTTAAAAAAAATTATTTAGTAAGACTTTGTATCCCCTTTTTGTTTTTCCAGCAAATAAATCTTTGTACCCATCCTTTCTAACCAATCATGACTCATGCTTGTTTCGATTCTCTACAATTTCCCTATTTTCAAATACATTTATATATATATATATATGTTGTATAAATCGTGTGATAACATAAAACAAATAGATTCATACTCGTTAATTGAAATTTTAGAACAAGCAAACCATTCTGAAAATTACTATACATAACAAAATAAAATAACATGGAAAAGCAAACCGAAACCTGCACTAGACAGTGTTCTTAATTTTTTAAAATAAATTTAAAAAATTTTAGATATGCATAAAATTTGACAAGAATAATGTGACAATGTTAATTAAAGTGTATTTGATTTTATTGTTGAGCCAAATAAAATAAAATAAGATTGAATGTATATTTAGCTTTGGTTGTGAATCTTAAAAAAAAAAAAAATGGTTGTGAACCTTAAAAAAAAAAAAAAAACAAAAGAAAAAAGATTGAATGTATATTTAGCTTTGGTTGTGAATCTTAAAAATTAAAAAAAAAATGGTTGTGAACCTTAAAAATAATAAAAATAATAATAAAAAAAGATTGGAGGTATATTTAGCTTTGGTTGTTGATCTTAAAAAAAAAAAGAAAAGAAAAAAAAAAGAAAAAAATGTTGGTTGTGAACCTGAAAAAAAAAAATAAATAAAAGAAAAAAGATTGAATGTATATTTAGTTTTGGTTTTGAATCTTAAAAATAAAAAAAACATATGGGGAAATTAGTGGGTACCCATCCTATGTGGATATTTAAAAAATATCACTTACTCTACCCAATGGATAAGAAAAAAAAAGGAAAAACCCATGTATTTGGGTTGGGTCTCCATGGATACCTACAGGGTAGGTTATCCATTGTCATCCCTAGGTCAATATACTAGTTGGGGCCATATCCCTATAACTAATTATTTTGGGGACAAAATGAAATTAAGGAAAAGGTAAATAAACTGTGGCACTTTTAGCTCAAGGACACCTGTGCTCAACGGTGGCTTCTCAACCTCACGCCACCTGTAAGAAATTGAAGGCTTGGAAAATGATTCACCTTTAGTAAAGGGGTGAATCACCTCCTTGGTATTAGGAGTGTAAAAATAGTTCGCGGTCTATCGGCGGTTTGAGATGGGCTTGGCTCGTTTAAGCTCATTTGGGCTCAAGCCCGAGCCCCTAGGCCTAGGCCATTATCTTGAAGCTCGACCCGACCCATGGGCTTAGCCCTTCTGGCCAGGCCCACATGAGGCTTAGTGTCTTTTTTAGTGAAAAATAATAAAATTTTGGTAGAAATTTAAAAAAAAAAAAAACAAAAAAATGGTCAGGCCCGCCCAAGCCTGATGTTAAGCCCATCGGCCCGCCCAAGGCGCCAATATCCTTGGGTTTGGACCTAATTTTTTGGCCCGTGGCCCGGCTCGAATTTTGGCGAGAGCCTGTGAGGCCTGACATAGGTCGGGCCCGGGTGGGCTAAGTTGGGCCAGATTTACACCTCTACTTGGCACCTAAGTATAAATAGGGGAGACCGAGCAGTAACTTGGAAAACAAGCAAAAACAAATCAGTATATCAGTAAGTTAAAGAGTCGCCGAATAGTAAAGATCGATATCAAGGTGAGTTATATTAAGCCTTGAGTAGTCATAAATTGTTTTATTATTTTTATGAATTATCTTATGCAAATCATGTTTGTATTAATATTATGAGCCCTGTTTGTTTAAATTTAAACCCATGGATATATTTGTTTAAAGTTTAGAATTTATTTGACAAAGAATATATCAACGTTTATTTTTATAAATACCACCACGGATGTTCCATACCTTAGGAAACTTAAATTACCATTGACCCTCTGACGGTCCCATACCTTGGGGAACTTAAATAACCATTGGCTCTCTGATTAGTCACTTCGTGAACCTCTGTCAGTCATAGATCTATTGACCATCTGTTTTGTTCTATACTGTGGTTATGGTTATTTTGCATATATGATCTTTTTTTATATGATATGTCTATTAGTTAAAATAATTTACTCGAACCAAACTATTCATTGTTTAGCCTAAATAATTATCCATGGTAATTTATATACCCGTATACTCTTAGTATAATATTCCTTATTCTGCCATATGTTTATAGCTGTTAAAACCCCTTTCAGGTGAAGAAACTTAAAGAATGATAGTTTTACCTCATTGATCAGAACCCAGATTTGATATGAACATCATTTTTTTTTAATTTACTTGTAATTATTATGTGACTTATGTTATAATAATTCTCATGTACGCTTCAGATATTTATCTATATCTTTTATTTTATTCTGCTACATTATTTAATTTAATTACATAAAATTAATCTTGGAAATTTTAGAAGTTAAAGTTGGAAAAATATGGTTTTATAGGCTTGTTTTGAGCTAACTTTGAACCCAAATTTGAGTGGGCCCACACATCTTTTGGGGTGGGTCCAAAGCGGTGACGCTTTCCTTGTCACATGGCAAGTTGACATCATTTTCGGGTTCGTGGAATAGATAATTAAAGTGTAAAATGTGAGTTTCCTTATAATGGTTGTCCCACATTGAAAACTTAAGAGAACTTATGTGTGTATATAAGTTCTAGGTAACAACACTTGGGTTGGACCCCAAGAGGCATCCCAAGTTTGTAGAATGGATGAGTCATGGACAAAGTAGGCCTTGGCTCAAACCACCACACGCATGCGCTGCCGCCGTCCAACCGGCCAGCCGAGCCAAGCTGGGCCGTAACGGGCGCGAGTGTGGATTGTGGATCGGATCGGTCCTAACATTAATTTTTTGGACAAAAATTATTTAAATTTTTCTAAAAAATTCTTGTAGGAAAAATTTGAATTTTGCACCAATTTGAATTCAAATTTTTTGCTCCCAACCAGTGTGTCTTTTCCAAACCAATCCAAGAAGATTAAAACAGATTTTCAACCTGTTTGCATCGAACAGATTTTGTCTCTTTCCAGACAGTTTTAAAATTACCCAGTAGTTTCCAACAGATCAAATTGTTCCAATAGATCAAACAGGTTTCAAACAGATTTTTGCACCTATTTAGTTTGAAGTTGCACCTGTTTGGATCTGTCCAAGGGTCACCATCTATGCCTATAAATAGAAGTCTTATTCCAGTAGATTTTCACAATCAAAAACATCCAGAAAATTCATTTCTTTCCCGTTTTTGCACTCTTGCATTTTTATTCTTCATCCTAGTTTTTAGAGAAATATTTGAGAGTATAGAACACAGGTTATAGTTCACCGTACAAATTGTTTTGAGTGCTACTACAATTTGTGTAGATCATTGTACCCTGGGAGATAGATGCCATTTAACCGTAAGCACCATAGCGGGGAGAATCTATCTTAAGGACAGAGTGTCACACACTTAACTTGATCTTTTTATACTTATTCAGATCGGTAAATAAATTCTGTAAGTAATTTATTTTTATTTTTTTGATTTAGTTTCACATTATTTATTTTACACAAAAGATTGTTTCAATAATCTTAAGACAGATCCGAATTATTCTGTTTATACAGAATTTTTCGTTTGTTTCTCTTTCTTACTTTCTTCTTCTTACATAAATTATTTTCTGTGTTTATACAAAATAATATTCTGGTTGGAAAAATAAATATTTATTATACTGCTTGAAAAATAGTAGTAATATACTGTTTATTTTCTTTGACAACTAGTAATAATATACTGGTAGTCATTAATAATTCAGAATATTTATTTGTGAAGTTGGTCAGAAATTAATTTTTGTTTTTAGAAATAATTTCTAAGTTTTCATTAATTAAAATTCTGTTTCAGTATTTGAATTTTTTAAGTGTTATAGAAATTTAATTTTCTGTGTGGAATTAATTTGTTTAAATAAAATTTTATCTTATTTTCAAATTAATTGGAAATAAAGTTACAATTCGCGTTTATTTTAATTTTACAGAATTTAATTCTATGATTTTGGTTTGATTTTCTGTGTAGTATAAAATTCTAATTATAATTTTGTTTTATAATTTAGAATTCATGACTACTGAAACTAATGCTCAAACTAGTACTAGGATGGTAAATGCCATTGCTCCAAACCCTTCTCCTGTTGTGACTACGTCAATCAATCACGGTGAAAAGCCAAAGAAATTCTTAGGAACTGATTTTTAAAAGATGGCAGCAGAAAATACTGTTCTATCTTACTACTCTGAACGTGGCTCGTTTTCTTCGTGAAAATACTCCTACTCTAAAAGAGGATGAAACCGACAGGCAAGTGGTTGTTGTAGTTGATGGTTGGAAACAGGTTGATTTCCTTTGTCGGAACTACATTTTAAACGGGATTTGATAACACATTGTACAAAGTCTACAGTCCTATCAAGACGGTAAAGGAACTTTGGGAGTCTCTAGAGAAAAAGTACAAAACAGAAGATGCTGGCTCGAAAAAACTCGTAGTAGGCAAATTTCTAAATTTTGTGATGGTTGATTCTAAGACTATGATCAGCCAAGTTCAAGATCTCTAACTCATTCTGCATGACATTCATGCAGAAAACATGTCTCTCAGTGAATCCTTCCAAGTTGCTGCTAATTTAGTACAAGGTCGGAAGAAATTCAAGAACTACCTCAAACAAAAGCACAAAGAAATGACTTTGGAGGAATTGATTGTGCGTTTGAGAATTGAGGAGGACAACCGCAATTCAGAGAAACGGGCTGGTAAGCATCCAATGGAGACTAAGGCAAATGTAGTGGAACATGCTCCAAAAGCAAAGAAACGAAAGTATTCTAGAGAAAGTTCCGTACAAGGCTCTAAAGAAGGAAAAACTATGAAGTACAAGTTTAATGACAAATGTTACATCTATGACAAAGAGGGACATCGGGCCAAAGATTGCCGTAGCAAATGCAAAGGCAAAGGAAGATCAAGCAAGAAGTCTGCTCAAGCCAATATGACTGAAGTGGACAAAATTTCCAATGGTGTAGATGACATAAATCTTTTTATAGTTGTTTCCGAGGCAAATCTTGTCGGAAATCCTAAAAAATGGTGGGTGGACACTGGTGCTACTTGCCACATCTGTGCCGACAAGTCGATATTCACATCTTATTCAATGGTGGACGACGGTGAACAACTTTTTATAGGCAACTCCTCGACTTCTAAAGTTGAAGGATAAGGAAAGATTATTCTGAAGATGACATTTAGAAAGGAACTCATTCTCAACAATGTGCTGCTTGTACCAGACATTCGTAAGAATTTAGTCTCCGGATCTCTGTTGAGTAAAAATGGGTTTAAGCTAGTTTTTGAAAGTAACAAATTTGTACTTACCAAAAAAGAGATGTACGTAGGAAAATGTTACATGTCTGATGGTTTTTTCAAACTAAATGTAATAATTGTTGTCCCCTCTGTTAGTAATAATAATACATTTTCTTAATTGCTTGAGTCTTCAAATTTATGGCATGGTAGACTAGGACATGTTAATTATGGATCTTTGTGTAGATTAATTAATATGGAATGTTTACTTAAATTTGACATTGATTTAAATCATAAATGTGAAATTTGTGTTGAGGAAAAATTAACTAAAACTCATTTTCATTCAATTGAACGAAGTATGGTGCCACTTGAATTAATTCATAGTGACATTTGTGATTTTAAATTAATTCAAACTAGAGGTGGGAAAAAATATTTTGTCACTTTCCTAGATGACTATATTATATATTTATTTAATTCCAACCAGGGATGAAGCTTTGGAAACTTTCATTTAATATAAGAATGAAGTTGAAAATCAACTTGGGAAGAAATTTTTAAAAATTAAGAAGTGATAGAGGTGGTGAATATGAATCACTTTTTGGTGAATTTTGTAAAGAACATAGATCAAATCACTGCTCCTTACTCACCTCAGCAAAATGGAATTGCTGAAAGGAAAAATAGGACTTTAAAAGAAATAATGAATGCCATGTTAATAAGTTTTGGATTACTTCAAAACTTGTGGGGGGAAATGTAGACACCCCATTTTTGACCGCCCGCAAGGATCGAGCGCTTTTCCCAGTACACTCGATGATGAAAGTGGTGTTGTGCGTAGTTCAAGGTCTCAATGAAGAGGCTATGTTTAAGCTCCAAAACAATCCCAATCCTTCTATATTCCCACTATTTATACCCCAGAAATCCATTTTTACACATTGTGTTACCCCGTGCTGAGTCTGAAGCAAAGAGACAGGGGATTACATTGAGGCCCGACCATGGCTCATTGAGAGCTAGCTGTGGCTATTGATGGCCGGTTGTACCCTAGTAGTGAGAAACACTATTCTGGGCGGGAGCCCACCAGCTGTCCATTTTTGAAGATATTTATGATCCTTCTTGTTCAAATTCTATAAAAACGAAGTTGTATCTCTGTTTTGAGGGTTGAAGAATTTCTAAAAAGCTTATATACCTTCTTGAGAGCTCCTTCTTCTTGTGCAAGCAGCCTTTGACCAAGCTTACCACCCTGAACCTATATCTATACACCATATACACCTTCACACCTTAGCCTTAGAACCTTGGTTGAGCCTTGAGCATCACAATTTAAGCTTGAGAGTGTGTTTGGACCTAGTTTGATTCACAACAAAGAGCTTACCTTTCTTGAGAGGTATAAGCTTACTATCTCTTCTCTTGCTCTCTTTTCTATCATTTGCTATCAAGTTCTTGTATTTTTGTATTATTTTGATCTTTCTTCAAGTGTCTAAGCTTGGGTTTGGAGAGCTACCAAAGGGTCAAGAAAGTTAACTCTCTTTATTACACCTTCACCTATAGCTCAAACTCTTGTTTTTTATACCATTTTCTTTGCTTTCTAAATAGATTTTCAGAGTTTAAAAGAGGCTAAAAATCATGCTTTGAGGTTTCAAAAGTGGAGGGGTTAGCCATCCCTCATTGTTCTTGCTTACTGGCCTTATTGTCTTTCTTTGTTGTTTAGCTTTTTAGGCTCTTTTCATGTACTTTGAGCCACTGTTGTTCACCTATTAGAGGCCGTTTTAGGGCTGTCCTAGATTGTTTAATTAATTCATGCTTTGATTAGTTTGCTTGTTGTCTCATATGTTCACATACATAGCTTGTTGCATATTATTCTTGGCTTTTCTTTGTCTAATTTCCATGTTTCAGAGCCTAATTTTAATAATCAACGTACCATTTTTTTCTTTCATTTGAGAGTTGTTTCAATCGGTTGACGGTTATTCAAAACATGAACTAGAGATCTATGCTTAATGGCTTAATCTCTATGGAGGTTCATTGTCAACAGCATAGTCTCTTTTTCATGTTGAGAATCACTTCTCGTTTGACATGTTTCTCACTTAGTGGACGTAATCTTTAGTGGACGTAAGCATCATCTTGGACAAATGGGTTTAAGAATGGCAAAGACTAATGAATTTGGCTTAAAACGAACCAACCCATATCAAGAAAATGAATTATATTGCTTGGACTTGGCCGAACGTTATGTTGAGTCTATTGTGTCAAGAGTCGTCACACGTTAATTCATGGTGTTTTGACGACCCTTGAAGCGTCTTTACTCCCCTATTTTGAGCTCATCCTATGATAAATGAGAGGGATGGTTGTTATTCATTACATTCATTGAATTTTGTCCAAATTGTAATCGAAATCATCAAGCAAACAAATTGCTCATTGATGGTTTTGAAAACGATTTCAACATTCTCTTGAGGCTCTTCCATGATAGAGAAGTGTAAGAGGGACAAACAGAGTTCAGAATAACTCTGTCTATACTGTTTTCACTTTAAAGCACAAAACAAGATTTTGCATAAAATTAAGGCATGGCCAGCCTTATTTAGGCTCGGCCGGCCATCAATGTTTGGTCAGCAGTATGTTTTGTAGAAAACATAAGGCAGTGGCTGAAGGTGAAACAGAGCAAGCCTAGGCAGACAGAGTAGTTCTTGGACATTGTGTATGCAACCCTTGTGCATCCTTGCTTACATCAATGTTACAAATGAATGCTCCGAGTATTGTTGTAATTAATTATTATTGTTGTAGTCAATTCTTGTTATAATCACTGTTGTAATTATCGTTATTGTTTATTTGTAATTGTTATAGCTAGTTTATTTCTCATTATTATCCTTGTTATAATGGAGTAGCTAGCTAGTTAATTCTTTGCTTATTTATTCATTCGGTTTTGTAATAATTAGTTTAATTCGGACTCTCGGACTTTGATTCACACCCTTCTGTGTGAGGGCAAACATGTAATAAGTTGTATGTCTTCCAACTCCACACCTTTCTCCCCTTTACTTACTTGCTTACGATGGTTACTATAGAACATCATTTTTCAAATTAGCACTCTTATGATTCGCATCCATTGTCTTGCATGCATCCAAGGTTTTGCTCATCATACTAACTAAATGTTTAGAATTCATTGCTTGAATACGTGCTTTATCGCATGTCTTGAATGGAATCACATACCATGTTCATAGCTGAGCCTAGGGGTGCGCATGATACCGTTGAAACTGCCAAAACCGCACCGAACCGCACCGCCAAGGCAAATTCGTTATTATTTGCCAATCGAACCGCCGGTTTTTGGTAAGAAAAATGGCAAATTCTAGTGACACTTTTATCAATCTGTCGGTTTCTATTTTTCTTCTAAACCACACTGACCCGCACCGCTACTAAATCATGTTTTATAAGATTCTAAAAATTATTTTTTACTTAAGTTTGCTTGTTGTTCTATACCTTAGAATATAGTATTGCATTACTGCTCGAGGGAAATTCAAGATGTCAGTAATCCAAAATAAAGTTGGATTCCAATTCACTTTTCAATCTTTTTTTTTTTTTTTTTCTGGTCATGTTGCAAACTTGCATCAGCTCACTTTTCAATCTAAATACTTTTCAACTGTAAACATTTTCAATATATTGTAAACCCTGAATGATATTAATTTTATGTATTGTATTTGATCTATAGCGATCCCGGTTATCCCTTTTCTGTTCTGTTGTTTTCCAGACGCAGTTCTGTGGAGTTGGTAGTTGTACCTATCGTGTTGTCAACCTTTAAACTCTTTTGTTTGAGTTTTAGAACGAGTTGGGCTCGGTTGTTTCAGGTTGGTAGAGCTTTAGCTCCCATTGTTGTTGCCCAGTTTTTGAGCGGTCCGCTCGAGCGGGTCTTCTTGCGCTCGAGCGGGGTTTTCACAGTTTCAGTATTTCGTGCCTCTGCAAAACTTCTGCAGATGTGTTTTCTACGCTCGAGCGGATTTCTTTACGCTCGAGCGGTCGCGCTCGAGCGGGCTTGTTAGCGCTCGAGCGGGTTGTACTTTTTGGTGTAAGTTCTGGGAGGGAGAAATCTACGCTCGAGCGGACTGGTTTTCGCGCTCAAGCGGATGTACTTTATTCTTGTGTCTTGGCGCTCGAGCGGGCCTTTTTGTGCTCGAGCGTACCTAGCTTTTGTCCTTGACGCTCGAGCGTTGTGTTCTCCGCTCGAGCGGGAGAGTCGTATATCAGTTGACAGCTAGGCTATTTTAAATCAATTTTTACATTTCCTTTCTCCCTCTTGCTTTTCCAAAACCGATTTTGAGAGCTCCTCACTCTAAAACCTAACTTTTCTCTAGGGTTTTATCTAGTAGGAGTGTTTTCCTTACCTTGAGCCTTTGTAAGAAGTGTGTTGATCATTGAGGGCTACATTTTGATCCTAGAAATTTGGTGTTTGGAGCACTTCCGAGTTTAGCTCTTCTTTCCCGTGGGTTCTACATTTGAGGTAGGGATTTCCTTGTTCTTTTTCAATACTTCGTCTATAGATGGACATGTGGTAATTTTGTATTGCATGAAAATCATATCCATGTTGGATTTGTTTGAAATCATGAGAAGGAACCTAGGGTTGGGTGTTTGAAAAATGGTTACGTTATCATTGATGGTTGTTTTGGGCTAATTGGAGTGTAATTTAGCATGTTGTAGTTGATAGAGGAAAAAGCCCTAAATCATATTTTGATTGATAAATTAAATTGGAGGATAGTGAATTCTTTTTTTTAAAAAGCTCTATTGTCGATGAGGGTTGAAGGTGTTAATACCTAAAGGGTTAACTTTGGCTTTGGAATGGTTTGAAATGAATGTAATGGACTAGTGTGAGTCATGGCTTTATTGTCAATGGAATTGGTTTTGTAAAATAAAAGGAATGGATTTGGTTTTGTGACAACTAAAGGGACGGTGTTGGTTTTGTGAAAACAAAAGGGAAGTGGAACTTGTTTTGTGAAATGGGAAAAAGTATTTTTGAAATACGAATGAAAATTTGGATTGTTGTTTCTTGAGTGTTGAATACACACTTGTGGGGAATCGTAGCTTTAGCTACCATGTTAATGTCGCTGTTGGGTTTGTGGTCTCATAGTAGTTGAGTCCTTAATAGATGTACTAAATATTTGCATCTAGAGGTTTTGTCCTTGGTCATCGGTGGAGGATGATACGGTTGTGTTGAATTGTCGTGCATGCATTATACCATTGTTGATGGAACATCGTATGTGATGGAGTGTTGAGATACATTTTATATGTATGCTAGCTCGGGAAGAGGTAGTTATGTGTTCATATACTTTAACACATTGTTTGTACTTGGATGGTTTATGTATATGTGTTATACATATTAGTTGTGCCTTGTTGCATTTGGTTGGTGGTGTTATACCCTGCGCTAATAATCAGAGGTACCGTGACCTTCCAGCTAGCGCTTGGAGAACTGTCTGCGCTGAGAATATAAGGCACCATACCCTTCCAGCTAGCGCCTGGTAAACTGGCATGTTGTTGTGAGAGGTGTATCTTTGGCTTACAACGCACATAGCTAGTAGAGCAAAGTTTTGTTATTGTTGTTTCAGTGTGTCTGGGACTATCATGGATTGCGTTGATTACGGTTTTGGAGGGCCGAGTTGCCTCATTGGTTTGTCTTATGCATGTTGGTGAGTTGTTATCTTTTTTTTTTAACGGTGCATGTATAGATTTGATTGTATCAGGAAGAAGCCAAAATGTCATTTTTTTTGTCTTTTGGAAAGTATGAAGGAGAATGGTTATTTTAAAGAGATATATATTTTGAAAAGATATGCCTGTGTATGTTTGGAAAATGGAAGAGAGTAGTGGGCTTAGTGAATTTATTTCCTAAGGTATTGTTAATGTTATGAAAGATTGGGAACGGGGATTAATGAGAAGAAAAGAAAATTGAATCGCCTATGGCGTTGATTAAAATGGTTGTTTCCAAGAAAAGTTCATACTTATGTATATTTTGTATAAACTGTCACATTACTATTCTAGTATGAGATTGGGTATTCATGATCATAGCTATCTGTATGTTGTTATTGTTAAGGGCCATGTTGAGATCTCTACTGGACTATATGTTCATCCCACGTTATTGAATCTTTTTTAGGTGTTTAGCTGAATATGCTGCAAGATTTGGATCTTCTGATTTGTTGGCCACGGGGCCTCTCTTATATGGGCGGAATGCCATATGTGTAAAAGGGTTGTACCCTTCTTCTTGATATGTTGTTAATGATGTAAGCCCAAGGGCAATTTGTTTAATATGCTCATGTTGTATTTAATAAACATTCGAAAGAGAGTTGTTGTTCACTCCTTTTAGTTGAGCACTTGAGTTTATTTCTGCATGTTATCTCTGAAATTGAATTAAGTTAATGAACTTGGTAATGACTTCGAGTAATAAAAAGTGGGGCGTGACATGATCATTGTAGCTTCCACAGATGCTTGTAATGAACTGATGGCATAGTCGTTGATATTATCATGTTGTTGCTACACTTGCTGCATCAGAAGAAAGCTTCGCAATATGCTTAACATCATGGTATCTCTTGTCTTTTTTTTACTCTTTGATTTAAGTTTTGTAATTTGAATTATATTTTTTATAAACCGCCAATCCGCCCGAACCGCCAAGGCAAATCCACCATTATTTGCCAACCGAACCGCTGGTTTTTGAGAAGGAAAATGACAAATTCTAGTAACACTTTTATCAATCCGTCACCCGCCATATGGTTTCTATTTTTCTCTCAAACCGCACCGACCCGCACCGCGCACATCCCTAGCCGAGCCTATTAAAATTACATAACTTGTACGTGTCGCATTAGTCATATTGCATTAGTTAGGAGCATGCATATTTTCTAATTATTTTGCTTTGTTTTGGCTCGGAGTACTAGGTGAACAATTTCGAGCTTTACCATGATGCATTACGTACTAGTGTTATAATGCCAAGCATGCTTTCCATGAGGCTAAGTGCTTACTTGATATATTTGTGTGAATGCTTGTGGATGAAGACTATATTCCAAAATTGGAACAAATTAATTAATGTGCATACAAACTCACATTTTCAAGTGACGCGTATTAAAACAATTTTTCAAATAAAACATGAAATCAAAGTGTTCCAGTTTTTGCAAATTAGTCTATACTTACTTGTGTGCAACACATAGTAAACATAGTTAATAATCGAAATAAGAGCATATAATGTAAATAAGAATTAGATCATGATTAGTAGAGGTCGATCTTTGATCGGGCGAGTGGGGTGCTCAATTCATGACCTTTTCCTCTTGTACCTAAGTTCCTAAGCTGAGACACTTTGGTGATGACGGATAAGTGGCCTTTGGTATGAGTCTTGGCTTTCCTAAATTTTTCAAAAATATTTAGGTGACGACTCTGTAATCTGGCAAAATAGTTTATTTTTGGCATTTTTGATTCAAATCGATTTTCCAAAAGAAATGTCGGATTTGGACTCATTTTTGTTCACTATTTCACATTGCACTTATGAAATCAGATTCAGAACCACGAGAGTCCGAACTGTAGGACTAGTCATGTCTGAAAGGAGCATGAAAAGCAAGCCACAGAAAGCAATACTTTCTGCTAATTATATTCTAAATAAAGTACCTCGAAATAAAGTGAATCAAACACCTTACGAATTGTGACATGGGAGAGTACCATCCTACAAATACTCAAAAGTGTAGGGGTGTTTGGCTAAAATGGCTATTCCTAGTCCTGAAAAGACTAAGATAGGTTCTAAAACGATTGATTGCATTTTCATTGGTTATGCCAAGAATAGTAGTGCATATCGATTTTCAATTCATAAGTCAGAACATTCTGAAATGCATATAAATACTATTATTGAATCTCGGAATACATCATTCTTTGAACATGTATTTCCAAATAAGACTGGACAAGAGACTAGTAATAAAAAAAGGATCTTATGATGTTATTACTAGTCATGATCAAGAACAAGAGTAAGAGATATATCAAAATGAGGAAGAAGAACCTAGACGTAGTAAACATGCTAGAACCTCAAAATCTTTTAATCTAGATTTTTTAACTTTTTTGTTAGAAAATGAGCCTTTAACTTTTAAAGAAGTTATGTCCAGTCCTGAGGCTACTTTATAGAAAGAAGCTGTAAATAGCGAAGTTGAATCCAACTTGCAAAATCACACTTGGGAATTGGTGAATTGCCACTAGGGTGTAAATCTTTTGGATACAAGTGGATTTTTAAGAGAAAAATGAAAGCGGATGGATCAATGGACAAATACAAGGTAAGACTTATGGTAAAAGGATATAGAAAAAAAGAAGGTTTTGATTACTTTGACATATACTTACCAGTTACTAGAATAACATCTATTAGAATGCTAATTGCCATTGCATCTTTGTATAATCTAGAAATTCATCAAATGGATGTTAAAATAGCTTTCTTAAATGGTGAGTTAGATGAAGAAATTTACATGGAACAACTAGAAGGTTTTTCTGTTGCAGGAAAAGAAAATAAAGTGTGAAAATTAGTTAAATCATTATATGGTTTAAATCAAGTGCCAAAGAAATGACATGAGAAATTTGGCAAGACAATGATGTCAAATGGTTTTAAAATTAATGAATGTGACAAATGTGTTTATATTAAAAACACAAACAAAGGTTATGCATTAGTATGTCTTTATGTGGATGATATGCTCATCATAGGTAGTAATATTGACATGATTAAAACTACCAAGAAAATGTTGAATAAATATTTTGACATAAAAGACATGAGAATTGCTGATGTAATACTTGGTATGAAAATTACCAAAATATTAGAAGGATATACTTTGTCACAATCACATTACATTGGAAAAATACTAAATTTAGCAAAAATGATGATCATCTTGCTAGAACACCTATGGATATTAATTTGTTTCTTTCTAAAAATGTACAGGAAAGTATTTATCAATTAGAGTATGTTCGAATCATTGGAAGCTTAATGTACTTGATGAACTGCACTCGCCCGGATATAGCCTATGCAATAAATAAATTAAGTAAATATACGAGTAATCCAGGAGTAGAACACCAGAAAACAATTATAAGGGTTCTAAGATATCTCCGATTTACTTGTACCATTGGGCTAAATTATACTAGATATCCAGCAGTACTTGAAGGATACTGCGATGCAAACTGGATATTGGATACTAGAGACTCAAAATCCACCAGTGGGTATGTCTTTACACTTAGTGGGGCTGTTGTATCTTGGAAATCTTCCAAACAGACTTGCATTGTTAGGTCTATTATGGAATCAGAATTTATAGTTTTAGATAAAGCTGGGGAAGAAGCAGAATGGTTTCGTCACTTCCTTGAAGATATTCCAATGTGGCCAAAACTGGTTCCTACTATATGTATACATTGTGATAGTCAATCAGCAATAGGTAAAGCACAGAGTCATATGTATAATGATAAGTTACGACACATTCGTCTTCGACATAACACCGTGAGACAAATACTCTCTAATGGAATTATTTCCATTGAATATGTGAAATCTAAAGGCAACATAGCGAATCCACTAACCAAAGGGTTAGCAAGAGAGTTAGTTGAGAATTCATTGAGGGGAATGGGACTTAAGCCTATTAAATAAGAGTTACTACAACGGCAACCCAACCTAGTTGCTGGAGATCCTAAGATCTAGGTTCAAAGGGACAACCGAGTTGTGTATGACTCATAAGGATCATTGGGGAGTCAGACTCTTACCTATTTCTATGATGAAATAGTGATGGCTGCAGCGTTTTAGGTTAAGTAATACTTTTAATGATTATTATATCTAAGAATACCTAATGGAGTGTGGCAGTATACTCTTCATAAGAATCACCTATATGAGTGTGAACTGGGCCGATTCTATGAGATTTGTGAAGGGCTACAATTCTCTAGAGCATTCATGAAAGACTAGGTTCTTCAGGGCCAAAATGAACACAATAATGAGAACTAAATTGTGTTTGGTAATATACTGTGTGAGTTCTATTGTCTTGGTTTACATAAATGGTTGAACAGTTCAAGACATCATGTTCACTAGTTAGCTAGTAAATTTGATAATGTCTCACAAGGAAAGATTTAAAGCCAAAAGCTATCTATCATTTGCAGAATATTTGTAATATCTGTACTCTCTGTAATTAGATCATGTTGTTGTATTTTCTCTCTGTCAAATTCCATTCATATGGGGGATTGTTGGAAAAATATGATTTTATAGGTTTGTTTTGGGCTAACTTTGAGCCCAAATTTGAGTGAAGCCCACACGTCTTTTGGGGTGGGTCCAAAGAGGTGACGTGTTTTTTGTCGCATGGCAAGTCACACTGTGAAGATGGTTCATCAAAACCATTTACAAGTAAATAGGAAGTTGATGTCATTTTCAGGTTCGTGGAATGGACAATTAAAGTGTAAAATGTGAGTTTCCTTGTAATGGTTATCTCACATTGAAAACTTAAGAGAACTTATGTATATATATAAGTTCTAGGTGGCAACACTTGAGTTGGGCCACAAGGGGCACCCCAAGTTTGTAGAAGGGATAAGTTATGGACAAACTAGGCGTTTGGCTCAAACAACCACACACGCATGCGCGCCACCGCCGCCGTCCATCCATCCGGTTGGCCGAGCTGTGCCGGGCACAGGTGTAGTATTTAAATTTTTCCAAAAAATTCTTGCAAGAAAAATTTAAATACAAATTTTTTGCTCCCAACCAGTGTGTCTTTTCCAAACCAATCCAAGTAGATTAAAACAGATTTTCAACCTGTTTGCATCGAACAGATTCTGTCTCTTCCTAGACAGTTTTAAAACTGCCCAGCAGTTTTCAAAAGATCAAACTGTTCTAAAAGATCAAATAGGTTTTCAAACAAATTTTTGCACCTGTTCAATTTGAAGTTGCACTTGTTCGGATCTGTCCAAGGGTCATCATCTATGCCTATAAATAAAAGTCTCATTTCACCAGATTTTCACAATAAAAAACATCCAGAAAATTCATTCATTTCCCGTTTTTTCACTTTTGCATTTTTATTCTTCATCTTAGTTTTTGGAGAAATATTTGAGAGTATAGAACATAGGTTCTAGTTCGTTGTACAAATTATTTGGAGTGCTACTACAAGTTGTGTAGATCATTGTATCCTGGGAGGTAGACACTATTGAACCGTAATCACCAGAGCAGGACAAATCTGTCTTAAGGACAGAGTGTCACACACTCGACTTGATCTTTTTGTACTTGTTCACATCGGTAAATAAATTCTGTAAGTAATTTATTTTTATTTGTTTGATTTAGTTTCACATTATTTATTTTACATAGAAAATTATTCCAACAGTTAACTCGTTGCGAATCTAGCCCTAGGCATCGGGGTGGGTCGTGGCATGCATATTCAGGATTGTTGAATAATTTATTAAAGTTAGATTCGACTTTTTGTTTCGAGATGGATTGATATGGTTTTATATATCCATGTATATGTATGCTTATTGATTATGTATTTTTGTGAATGTAAACGTGCAGATCCACTAAAATCATTGTCGTTGTGGATTATCATATTTTAATGTTTCGAATTTGGTGATGTGAACTTCAACATTAGAAACATATGATGGTTGCATAATGTGCAATGTAGACTGATAATTGTATGATTATTGCATAATGTGAATGTTCACGTTCACATATCACTGATTATTGTATGAGTTTTCATGATTTTTACATGATTATTACATGGTGTTGTGATTATCACATCTTTAATCAATGTTAATATTCACATTTAGAAATAGTTATACAAACATAAATAACAATGTGATATTTTAGTCACAATGTATTGTGCATCTTAATAATATAACATAGAGATGTGAATGTTCACATCAATATTGCATTTACCATAATGCACACTAAGTGAATGGTTATATGCACACAATAACAAACCATTACCAACAATGTAAATGCTCGCAGTGTCTCTATAATACCAAAATAACATGACAACATTACCATGCATTACTCTTAATAAATCACAATTAATGTTAACATTCACATTAAAAAATAGTCATACGCTAGCATAAACAATGTGAATGTTCACAGTATATGATTTTATGAGGGAATATTATTTACCAGCATGCATTTATAATTTGAAAATTTACATTAACATTTGGTGAGAGATTTTCAAAAAGTAGACGATTTATGATTTTAGGAATGTAATAGATTTTTTTTTATGGAATAAATTAGAGATTTTCTCCATACAATTAGGGAGATATATTCTTTATGGAACAAGGGAAAGATTTTATTCCTGAAATGTATAGATTCTCCCTGGATTAAGGAGAGATTTTTTCCATGGAATAAAAGAGAAATTTTCTTCATGTAATGAAGGATTGTTGTTATTTCTTTTTATTGTGTATTAGTTTCAAAATGAAAATATGTACAAAAAGTTAGAATGATGATTTGGTCGTATTACCTAATGGAATATTAAAAAAAAAGATGGATTAAATAGAATATAACAATTAAAAATAGGACTTTCTGGAAAATGACCCCTTTTTTTTTTGCAGGAAAATTATTAATTTGTTAAAATTAGACTTTATTTACATTTTTTTAAAAAAATCATTAATAACATCAAAATAAATAATTATCTTTACAATTAATGAGTAAGAATAAAAAAAAAAAAATTGTATTACATTATTTATGTGTATAATATATATTCAATACGATTTAATGATTTAAATTACTTTAATACCGTGCTATGCATGAATTATGTTTACAATTATCAATATATGTGAAGAATAATGCTTGGGACCCCCTTTTGGGGGTCACCCTCTCGCCCCCCTTTGCCATGTGGCAGGGGGTGATTGGAGGAGCAGGAAAAAAAAGAAAAAGAAAAAGAAAAGGTAACCAATGTGAGAGAGAGGGGGTCAAAGGGGGTGGGGGGAAAATGGGGGATGAATCATTACTCATATGTGAATTGTGATTTTTAAATGTCTTTTTTTTTATTTATATTATATTAAAATTTAATATTTTGGTAATAATCATATGTATTGAACTTTTCAAGGAATTAAATGTTTTTTTTTATTATTCTATTATATTAAAGTTTAATATTTTGATAATAATCATATGTGTTGAACTTTTGAAGAATTTTTTTTTATGTTTGTTCTTAATGCATTAAAGTGTTATTATGATGAATAATAATCATATGTGTTGGGACTTTTCAAGGAATTAATATGTGTTGGATTTCAAAGAATTTTTTTTTATGCTTGTTCTTAATGCATTAAAGTGTTATTATGATAGTAAGGATTGGGAGCTGGGAGAATTTAATAAATGCTAAATTTTTTTTTCTCAAAAAAATCAAGAAATTTAAATTGGGAGATTGAAGCTCCCACAAGGCTTAGGGTTAAAAACCTCCCTTTTGCTTAATATATAGCATAGATCATTACATACATTTAATGTTTTTAGATATATGTTATTTAATATATTTGTTCAAGTCTATTCAAATTTAATTCAAGATTATAAATTTTTACTCGAACTCCTACCAAATAGAAAAATATCTTATCCAAAGCTTAAGAAAAATTCAAACTAAAGTCAAGTTGGTTGAGTTGAACCCGCCTTAACCATCAACCAAACTCAGCTAAAGCATTAACAATTACTTTCGAGCATATAAGGTTGGTTTGTGATGTGAGTTGACTTTTTAATTTTTTAATTTTTTGACTATTTTAGTTTGGGATAAGAAAGTCTCATTTGGAATGAACTTTTTGATTTTTGTGAGAAAAAATTATAATGATTATGAGTTAAATATGATATTTTATCTTATTAAATGAAAAAAATTATTTTATTTTATTGTAACTAAGGTTTCGTTTGGGAAGTGGGTTAACTTTTTAGTTTTTTTGGCTATTTTTGCCTGAGACTAAAAAACTTGGTTTGGGAAGGACTTTTGACTTTTTTGATTTTTTTGTGAGAGAAAGAATATAGTGATTATGAATTGGATGTGATATTTTATTTTATTAAGCTAAAAAATTTATTTTATTTTCTGCAACTATTTTAGCAAAAAAAAAAAAAAAAAAAAAAACCCTAAAACCTACTTTCCAAACAGAGGCTAAAATACCCAAACGAATTCATGGTGTTGTTGTAGCCTCCAGCTTCCATAGATTGATTGCATCATAAATTGTAGCAGAGCTGTGGTGCGATAGATCTGAATCGGAGATTACATTCTCACTCTATGCCAAAAATGTCGTCTCAAAGATTCTTGAAGACTGTGAAGAAAGTCTTCCCCGCAAACCACACCTCTAATCCAAATCAAGAAACAGCCAATTTGATATCCAAAACCCTAATCAACTCAGCCTCAAATCCCCTCCATTTCACCCCGTTTATCATCTCCAATCTCAATCCCCAAACAACCCACCTTGTTCTCTCAAACCCACATCTCCCAATCCAATCTTGCTTCCACTTCTTCAATTTCCTCCAAACAAACCCATCTCTCACTACCCACAAGCCCAATCTTCAAGCCCACTTAACCCTTGTTTGCCGCCTATTCAAATCCCGGAACTTCATCGAAGCCAAGAAAGTATTGAACAATGTTGCAATTGATGATGATCTTAGAAACCCAGTTTGGGAAATTGCTTCTTTGGTGGCACAAGATTGCAAAGAACCCAGGATTGTTGTGAAGCTGTTTGATATGTTGTTTAGAGTTTATGCTGATAATCAAAGGTTTCAAGAGGGTTTAGAGGTGTTTGAGTACATGAAAAACAATGGGTTTGAGATTGATGAGAGGTCTTGTATGGTTTATTTACTTGCACTGAAGAGACATAATCAAGTTGAGCTATTGCTTGATTTCTTTCACCGGATGGTCGAGTCTGGTGTGAGAATCACTGTTTATTCAATGACTACGGTGATTGATGGCATGTGTAAGCTAGGAAAGGTTGATAAAGCTAGAGAATTGATGAATGAAATGGTTGGTAAAGGGACTAAACCCAATGCATATGCATTTAATACATTGTTAGATGCATATATAAAGAAATCGGATTTTGAGGGAAAGAAGGACATATTGGGAGCAATGGAGAAGGAAGGAGTGGCATACAATGCAGCAACGTATACCCTTTTGATTCAAGGGTTGTCATGCTCAAGCTCTGGCAAGATTGAAGAAGCAGAGAAGCTGTTTGATGATATGCGTGAGAAGGGTATAGAGGCCGATGTTCATGTGTACACTTCGTTAATAAGTTGGAACGGTAGGCTAGGAAATATGAAAAGGGCATTTCAATTGTTCGATGAATTGACTGAAAGAGGCATTGTACCAAATGCACACGCTTACGGGGCTTTGATTAATGGATTGTGCAAGGCGGGCCAGATGGAAGCAGCAGAAATTTTGTTGAACGAGATGCAAAGCAAAGGGATTGACTTGAATCGAGTGATATTTAACACGTTGATAGACGGGTATTGTAAGAAAGGGATGATCGATGAAGCATTGAGGTTGCAAGTTGTGATGGAGAAGAAAGGACTCGAGGCAGATGTATTTGCTTATGACATAATGGCTACAGGGTTATGTAAATTGAACCGGTATGAGGAAGCAAAGAGGTTGTTATGCTCAATGGTGGATAAGGGTGTTTCACCAAACACAGTGAGTTTTACCACTTTGATTGATATACATTGCAAAGAAGGAAATTTTGTTGAGGCTAAGAGGCTATTTAGGGAGATGGAAATTAAAGGCATTACGCCTAATGTTGTGACTTACAATGCTTTAATAGACGGGTATAGCAAGAAAGGGATGATGAAAGAAGCCTGTAAGCTAAGAGATGAGTTGGGAGCGAAGGGGTTGACGCCAGACGTTTATACATACACATCACTTGTGCACGGAGAATGTATAGCTGGAAATATAGATGATGCATTGAAATTGTTCAATGAAATGCCACTGAGGGGGTTAGTTCGAAGTCTTGTGACTTACTCTGCAATGATTTCAGGCTTGTCAAAGGAGGGGAGATCGGATGACGCTTTTAGATTGTATGATGAGATGAAAGAGGCGGGTCATACACCTGATGATGCTGTATACACTTCACTTGTGGGAAGCCTTCATGCAGTCGGTTCTTAATTTTACATGGTTCCACCGGCAAATGGATTGTCTTTCGACTCAGTTTTGTTGTAGAGATGCTCATCCACAATGTACATGCAAATCCACCCAGATCGCAAATTTTGTTTTAGGGAAAAGCTCTACAAGTAAAAACTTTCCAAGCCACCAATTGTTGTAAATTTGGCATGCTTATCCACAACTTCCTGATGCTCTAGAAAAGTGTCTTGAATAGTTAAATTGTTCTCGGTATCAATTATGCGTGTTGTGTGAGGAGTTCTACTTGCAATTTAGAGGCGTATATATAAAAATCTTTTTCATTATCACAGCAAATCCTCAAAAAAACTTGTATTAAATAAAGTACATACTTCGACTTTCTTGTGCTAGAACTTTGGCCTGTAAACACGAAAGTGATCCATGCTCCTTTGTAAAGATTAGTGAAATCAAATGTTGTTTGCATTTAACAGCTTCACTGACATGACTATGATTGAAATGTACAAGCGAAATGAAAAAAGCGGAGAAACAACATTGTATATCTGAACACCACAGAATCTTGATGCAATAACGAGAGAGAGAGCGAGAGAGAGAGAGAGAGAGAGAGAGAGAGAGAGAATATGGATACACGGGGCCAACAACGTATGTACATTCATTTTTTTGGTGCCGGTACATTCAATTCACTTGCAGAATAAATTCAGCTTGAAGAACCCTAGAAATTCAAAGCTTACTAATTTTTCTGCACTAGAAAGATTTCAAAGAAAGAAAAACCCTGACCCTGTAGAACAAAATGGCAGAGGGCCATACGTATCACTAAATCTAAATTATCAAATTTGCATAAGCTTCTAGTCCTTGGCTACTGAGACTTTGCCTCAACTTGTGTAGGGCTCGGGTCTCCAGCTGCCGTACTCTCTCCTTAGATAACCCAAAAACATCACCGATTGCAGACAGTGTTTTTGGTTTGTCGCCATCAATGCCATATCTCAGCCGGACTATTTTCCTCTCTTTAGGAGAGAGAATGCTCAGGACGTTGCGGACGTGCTGCCTCATTAGTTGCTTCTCCACACTCAGATCCGGGATCTCAATTGAAGTGTCGGCTGTGATTTCCTGTGAGCAAAGCCAAAATTGAAAACTCTCCTTCACATAAATCACAAAGTTATGCCTAACATAAAACGCTAAGTTTGTTTTTTCAGACTTTTTCACAACATTACAATTCAAACATGAACTATTATAAAGCGTGGGTTTAGCAATTGCTATTTTAGTAGTTTTTTTTATTGGGTTTTTTTCATCTTTAGTGACCTTCTTTTCTTTTTTCTTTTTTAATTTTCAAAATAACTTTTCACTTTTAGCTGATCAAAAAATATTCCTAATACGGTTGAAAGTACCTCAAAACCTATTCTCTAACTTCTACTTTCTGATTTTCTAATTTAAAGTTATACTCGATGGTCTGGATGGAAATCAAGGTTGCTAAAAGGAATACCTGAAAAGTAGTGTTTTGGTCCGCCCACACAGGCTGCTGCATCGAAAGAGGCATCCTTGCAGAATGTAACAACAATTCCAACTTATCGATTGTCATTCCAATACGTACTGCAATTTCCTCTTTTGTCGGTTGATGATTTCCTTCTCCAATGCATGACCTCTTTGCTTCCATCACCTTGTACAGAAGGTTATATACATTATCCTGCAACATCGATTTGTTCTGGGTTAAACTCAACCAATTCAAAATTTTCTTCAACAGCGAGTCTTCTAAATACTTGGAAGTCAACAAACATATGAATTTCATAACATAGTCAACCCACAAAACCGAGTTAGCAAAAAATGGTCATTACTGGCAGGCGAATTGTCCTAGAATGGTGAAAAATGGCTTTCCGAATCGATTGTCTTATCCACCAGTAAGCATAAGATGCAAATCGGCAGCCACCTTGAGGCTTGAATTTCTCGACACTTCTCATAAGGCCTCTACTTCCCTCCTGCAACAGAAAAGCCAATGGATCAGTAAAGAAACAACAAATTTGACTTTTAATTATTGGTTCCTCTTGATGTTCCATTTGATTTCCAAGAAAAGAAAACAGTACATGGAATATTACATCTGCAACTCCCATCAAAATAAGAATCTGACAATGTTTGGTTTCGTTTTCAAAATATGTTTTCTAAAAAAAATTCACAAAAAACTAAGAACTAGTTTGGTGAAAAAATGAAAAAATAAAAAACACTAATCATTTTTGTATGATTTTCACTTTTTTGGGGCAGAAATAATTTTTGAAAGGTAAAAAGGTAAGGATGTCTCGAAGTAACAAGTTAGTGTTTTAAGTGGGATCTTCAGCGAGATAAAAGATAGTCCAGGTAAAAGAAAACACTAAACGAGAAGTGTTTCTGATCTTATACTTTTCACAAGAAAAAGGGTCAACAAAAAAATATGTACATCAGAGATTGACCAATCCTCTGTTGCCAGTAATACTCTGTTACCAAAACTTAGTAAGGGCAAAATGATAAGGATGCCTCAAAAGTAATATGTTCGTTTTACCTGCAATAAATCTTGAAGGTTGAGACCACGCCCCTGGTATTGTTTGGCAATATGAACCACCATACGAAAATTGGCGTAAATTAACCTCTCCCTGCTACTGTGACCACAGTGGAGTCGCATCTTCAACCTCTGACAACTAAGCCCAACAGCTGCAGCCCATTCGATTAGTGTCGGTTCACGGTCAAACTGAGACAGAAGCCTACTCTTCACTTCCTCCAATCTCATCAGATCCTGAGATACAATACAAGTAAGCATCAGTTTGTTGATCAAATTTTCCTTAGATGTTGGAGAAAAGATAGAACCACAAGTAGACCTGTATCTGAGCAATCAAATCAGATTCTTCTTCTACAGTCAAAAGTTGCTTAGTTTCTGCACTCCGAAGAAACAGTCGAAGGGGGTCGTTTGGATCGAATGCTTCGCTTGTTTTTCTTTGTAACTCTGCCCTTCTCTCATGAACCACAACATTCAGCTTTGTCACCCTCCTTCTCTTAGATCGCCTCTCTAGTAGACGTGTTGATCTTACGGTTTTCTCCTCAGGTGGAAAATTATCGAAACTTGTGGATCTTGAACTGAACAGAAGTTGAAGACATGAATCCCAAAGAAATTGCATTGTAACAAGAACATAATATTATTGGGGGAGATGGGAAACAGTAAACAAGAAACTGACCTAGGAGTTAGGCATTCATCAACATCGGCTTCAAATAACTGTGAATCCTCAGCTAACAAAGCGGCTTTCTTTGAGGCTGACAAAGCTTTCTTAGCAAGGGCAACCACATTATGTGGTTCAATGTCCAACATAAGCTTCTTTGCTTTACTCGAAACAGAGAGCATAGTTAAGGATGTTATTTCCTCTCTCAGCAAAAACTGCAGTCTGCAACAGATACCACATGAGCAATTAATAATGGATAGCAGTAAAGAGAAGTTTGTCCTATACACATGATGGGACATAATACATTGTGAACCTACTATATTAGATAAAGTAGTAAATTAGTGCATGTAACAGGCTGAAAGAGTCTGATAGATATTACAGATACCTTAAACCGGGCAAATTAAGCATCTGACGTTGAAAATCCTTTAGGCGTTGATCAGAATCAATATTTATATTCTCTTCATGTTCTGAGGACCCACTTTCCATCCGCCTACTGTCCAATGTTACCTTTAAGAGTATAGAAACAAGGTGATAATCAATGAGATATTAGGTTGAAGCTTTTCATATAAGGAGAGAGAGAGAGAGAGAGAGAGAGAACACCAAAAGATGAGTCACAATTTTTAATTCAATGGTTTGCAGTTGATGGTGGTATTTCACTCTCAAGTGTAGGACCATAATGAGGAAAGAATAAAATTTTCCAATCCCAAAGAAGTGAATGAAAATAAGATTTTTTTGAAAAGATCTACTAGGATTAATAGCAGAAGAGATTGGACAGTTGTTGATCAACAGTGCACTTTTGTTAGGGTTTGCAGTTGAATCCCAAGAGACTAGTGTTTATGGAACCTCTTGGGAACACAAAAACTGGCATAAGTGATCTAGTTTATTAAAAATACAGGGTTTCGACATTTCACCTGAGATATTTTATCTTCTTTCATTATGTGCAAGAAAGGCCTATTCTCATCACGCTGCTCTTGTAGAAGAACTGAGGTTGGGAAATGTCGAGCTAAAGAAGAAGTAGGCATAAAGGGAAGTGCACGAGATGCTTGCTCATGAAGCATCAAAACTGCAAAAGTTACAGGTAACATGAGCTTCTTGTTCTGAAAACCAAAACAAAAATGAAATTATGTGCAAGTTGATGGCACCCACCAGCTACAACACCATGAAATAAAATAATTTTGATAGTATAACCAAGAGCTCATTAGTTCTACAAAGCCAAAAAAGTAGAATTGCTCTGTAAGAAAATACACTACCTTGACAAAGGGGAAGAGATGCATGTGGACAAAAATGTGTTTCATATTATATGATAAAAAATGCACTTATTGTAATCTAAAGCATGTGCATGTCACAAAATGAATAAAAATATAGTTTGATATGCATTGTAGGGCCTATTTCCTAACAACTTAAGCTTTTGGGGCAATTGGTGACTTAACATGGTATTAAAACTCAGGTTGGAGGAGATTGGGTTAAAGTCCTCCGTTTACATATGGTCCACATTTGCATTCTTTCTTCTTTCTCTGTATGGAAGACAGGGTTGCATGTGAGAGAGGGTGATTGATAGCTTAATATACATTGTTGGGCTCATTTCCTAATAGATTAAGCTTTGGAACAATCGGTGACTTAACAAATGCAACCTTACATGGATTTTTTATTTATTTATTTATTTTTTCCCTGGGATAGTTTACTTGAGGAGACTTGTACTTGAGTCTCTTTGTTGAGAGAATGTGAGTTGAGTTACAGGGGTGTCCCTTAGGGGACATGGAACCTTACGATATGAGATGATTCCAAAACGAAGTCTAGGTCAGATTCTTAAATTCTTCTTCAGAAAAAACAATCAATCCCCTACTTTTAGCCCCCAAACTTTATTCTATCAAGCCCTAATAAACCCTAACTATTTCCTCCTACATTTTGGCTTTCAAATTAGTACTATACATGCCATCCACAAATTCGTGAATATACTTTTTCATGAAAAAATAAGCAATCTGACACTTTGAAAAATGAGCTAATTCCAACCCTTTTCAATTTATAAATCCTACATTGTTTCTTCTACATGAAAACTCTTTACTCTATCAAGCCCTAATAAACCCCAGCTATTTCCCCCTACCCTTTGGCTTTCAAATTGATACCCCCACACCCTAATATACACGCCATCCACAAATTTGGATATACTTTTCATGAAAATATCAGCAATCCAACACTTTGAAAATTAAGCTAATCCCAACCCTTTTCAATTTGTAAATCCTACATTAATGAACCGTAACTATTTCCCCTACCTTTTGGCTTTCAAATTAATATCCCCACACCCTAATATACATGCCATCCACAATTTTGAATATACTTTTTCATAAAAAAATCAGCAATCCAACACTTAAAAAATTAAGCTAATTCCAAGTCTTTTCAATTTATAAATCCTACAATGTATTTTCTACATGAAAACCCTAATTCATAACCTTCCTAAAATCCAAAACCACCATAAACCCAGCACAGGTAAGCATTATTCCTGGTTTCCTAAAGTTGGCCTACGTCAAGCCCAATGCATCATTAACTAGATCATGTGTAAATAACGGGGAGGTATTAAACTTCTTCCAGCATTAGTATCTTAACCTTCTCAAAGTTTCTTGAGGACAAACATCAAGTACATCTTCACTTGATGAATGTTTCAATCCCAGAGAGCTGCATTTGAGATTCAATACAGATAAACCTTGTCATTTTAAAATTTCTCATGTATGATTAACAACAGCACAATTTCTCACAATTTCAACCAAACATTTTTCACCAAAACTCACTGTACTTTCAAAACTTATCTCGAAATGTTGCTCTTGTGATGAAAAGGATCTTGGATTATACAACAAGATTTCTAAAAAAGTCAATAATTTGAAATGTTCTTGCCTATAGAGGTGGAAGTCAAAACTCATGCTTCATTAGCAATGGCGTTCTAGTTGGGTTTGATATTCAGATATGAGGTATCAAATAGGCCCCCAACAATAATATCCTTTAGCAAGTGGGGATGCACACATTGGGAAGAAGATGAAGAAGAGAAGAAGAGTAGGCCCTAATAAGTGAAACTGGGAGCATAGATTTTAAGGTCAGTTTATCAGTACTGTGTAATTTTTACGCACCACAAAGACAATTGAGTTCTTTATGTGTCATGCTATGAGAATACAACAGAGTATCATTTTATAAAGCGACCTATGGCAAGAAATACAAGGGAATGATAATTAGCGATTTCTGCAAGACTGCAACCTACTCCCAATAGGTGGATTGGGGAATGATAATAAGGGTTTGAAGGGTATCCAAAGGAGAAACAAACAAAAGTAGTCATCTAAATCATCGCAATTTGAATTGTGCATGATTTGAAATGAGTTTCAACCAGAAATTGTGTTGTTGAACCAAAACTGAGAATTGTTTGATACAATTTGCAATTCAATATGATTCAATTTTGTTATTGTTTTTATTTGCATAATACATGAAACAATGTCTTTTGCCTCTCTATCAAATAAATAAAAAATATGTCAATTATTGATATATGAGATTTATATTGATATTTATTTCATTTGATATTAAAAACATTCATGATTCGATTCACAATTTGTCAACAATAATTTCAATTATATTCCTCCGTGTTTGATGCATTAGTAAAATTGAAATGTAGGCACCAACTATTAGTAAAATTGAAATGTAGGCACCAACTATCCATACTTCAATCCAAGTTGGATGAAATTTGACTGCCTGTGATCATCATGATTTTTAATGGTTTACTGTCCTAGAAAATCAGAAAACCCCACCCAAAAAAAATTAAAATTTATTTAGACGCCTTTAATTGCTAAAACTAGTTGAAATATTAAGTAAGACATAAGGAGCAAAAGAAAATAGATAAAAGCAAATATCCTTTGAACTTATAATTACCAAGCATTGTCAAATACACCCGCCTACTCTCAAAATCACAATTTATATTTAAACTTTTTTTTACAGAGATGGTGCTTCTTTTAACTAATTGCATAGGCACAATCTTGAGGTCTCATCATTTCTCATTATTTGATAACTTTCTCACATACTCAATCATCCAAACAAGCGAAAAGAAGTTCATTTTCTCTCAATTTCTTTTCCTTTCTCACCAAACCCCTCAATCCAAACTGGGATAAACAAATTCAAAGTGAGCTCAATTCCAAAGCCAAAAACAACCAAAATTTCATATACCCAGATGGTTTTTCTAACTAAATATATGAATTTTGAGTAAATTTACCTGAAGAAGAATAAGATGGGGAGTTCTTGAGATGGGTTCGAGGAGGGACTGGAGGAGATGAAGTAAAAAAGTTCCTTCCAGCCTCCATTGATGTATATATGTATGTATAGGTCAATCTATAAGAAAGTTCCTTCAAGCTACATGGGTAATGGGTTCCTGTTGTTCTAGTGAGTTTGAAGACAAACCCAGAGGAGAGAGAATAAGTGTCAGCACCGAATCATAGGCTCTTCCTTGCCTCAAACTTGATAAACCCCATCTTTTGAGGGGATGAGATTTTTCTTATTCTCTGGTCTGCAGCTTTGCAACAACACCCCTCAATGTTGCCTTAATTGCGTTGGTGCCCTTTCTTCTTTTTTTAATATTATTTGTAAGTTACACTTTTTCTTCTTAAAAGTTGGATCATTTCTCACTTTAGTCCTTAACGAACATATATTCTCCCATTTTGTCCTTATAGTATTTTCCGTCCCTCACTTTAGTCCAATTATCAACCCTCGTTCATTGTTGAGGGGTAATTTAAGAATTTCAGTATAAGTTTTTCACTTTAATCTTTAAAAAAATAATTAGTTTGTTTGGTTTTGATTTTTAGAAAATTTTACTCTTTTTTTTTTTATTTTTTTTATTTTAATGTTTTCAATGAATTTTTTAATATTTTAAACAATTTTCTTTAATTTTTAAACACACCTAACATAAATATACTTAAAAAGTATAATATTTGTGATTTTTTTAATAAATACACTAAATAACAAAAAATACGAAAATTTAATACATTTTTCATATTTTTGTGTATTTATTAATTTAAAAAAATATTTTTTCATAAATATTTTACTATTTAAATATATCAAAGTAAGGTGTATTTAAAAAAGTAAAAAAAATGCTTAAAATTTTAAAAATATTCACTAAAAATAAAAAAAAATGAAAAACAAAAAATTCAATTTTTAGGAAACTAAATTTAGAAAACTGAAACCAAACATACTGAATTTTTTTCACTTTAGTACATAATCAAATTACGATTTTCCACTTTTGTTCATAAAATCTTAAAACCACCACCCTAAGCCTTCGTCTTCTCTCACAAGACTCTCGTGCCTAGGCAGTCGTGTGTGCCAAGTTTCATACTACTCTGACGCCGTTCGGTTATTTTGGGGCGTTAGCACCTCAAATTCTAAATTTCTTAATAAACTAATTTGTTTAGAGTGAAATCCGGTTCTAACTCTCAAACCGAGAACCCGATTCGAGTCTCGTCTTCTCCCATAAGTCTTTCGTGCCTAGGCAGTCGTGTGTGCCAAGTTTCGTGCCAATTCAATGCCGTTTGGTGATTTTGAAGCGTTAACACCTCGAATTCTAAGTTTCTTAATAAACTAGTTTGTCTAGAGTGAAATCCAACTTAACTCCCAAACCGGGAATTCGATTCGAGTCCCATCTTCTCCTACAATTCTCTCGTGCCTAGACGATTGTGTGTGCCAAGTTTCGTGCTAATCCGATGCCGTTTGGTGATTTTAGGGCGTTAATGTCTCGAATTCTAAGTTTCTTAAGGAACTAATTTGCCTAAACCGAAATTCGGCTCTAACTCCCAAATTGGGAACCTAATTCGTGTCCCATTTTCTCCCACAAGTCTCTTATACCTAGGCGGTTGTGTGTGCCAAGTTTCGTGCTACTCTGATGCCGTTTGGTGATTTTGGGGCGTCAACACCTCGAATTCTAAACTTCTTAAAGAACTAGTTTGCCTAGACTAAAATCCGGTTCTAACTCCCAAACTGGGTACCCGATTCGAGTCTCGTCTTCACCCAAAGATTGGCATTTGAAATCCTATTGAATCTAAGGTTTCAAAAAAAAAAAAGAGAAGAGGTTTGCAAAAAAAAAACAAAGCATGATAGGCTCTATTTCAGTTCTTGTATAAGCTAACTTCCTAACAAACTTTTCTTGTATAAGCTATGACTGCATTCAGATTTAATTATTATTGAAGGAGACATATTGCATGATAAAACTATGACTATATTCTCAAAATTGTCAACCATTCCATTAATTAAATTTCTTTATAAGATATAAAGTTTTGAATTAACTTTTCCCTTCTTTAAACCGAGTTTAGTTGATACGCATTTATTTTGGACCAATCCTCTTATTTCTAATTGTATCTTCTCAACAACTCTATGTGACAACAAGGCAATGATCTCATCATTACTGTAGTTGTTTGGGTATAGCTTCTTTTCATGGTTAGGGTTTTCAGGTTATTAAGGTTTCAAAAATGAGAAAGATGAAGATGTGAGAATATATTTGTCTTTTTCTTACCAAATAGTTGACTTTAACTAAACAAATTTCATTTACACTCACTGCCACGACCCAAACCCGCCCCTAAGGGTTTAGCATCGTAACCGGCCAGTAATCCGTGATTACCAAAGGCCTGCTTAACAGTAATAACAATAGTACAAAGTAAGGGGCTGGCGGAAGCCAAACAGTAAATAAAAGATGTCCAATGAGCTATGAAAATCTAGAAGGCAAAAGACTTTTATGGACTAGTCCACATTCATAACCATAAACATATATACATATCGGATACACATAACATACATGTTAGGAATCCAATCCCTTTACCATAACTGTACAGTCAAAAGCCTTAAACATTCATTACATAACAGAGACAAAAGGGTGAATCTGGAACACCTCAAAACAGTCTTGGCTTGAACGGACTCGGAACCTCGAAGTGAGGCACAATAGTTGGCTTGACAAAACATGAGCTTAACTTGACGCTCCTAGCTTTGGTTCGGTGCTTGGCCACCTACATACATATATAAACAGTGAGCTAAAGCCCAGTGAATAACAACTGTGTAAAGGGATTAAGAATAAATGTCATTTCAGTAATTAAAACAGTCATTTGCATCAGTAGATTAGTTATTCAATCAGTGGCTCATATTTCATGCCATATCAGTCATTTAGAAATCATAGCGATCATACGTGGTACATCCATTAGTAGAACAGTACAGTAGGTCTTAATAGACCAAACAGTTATTGATGGCCATTGAAACAGTAAACAGTATTGGTTCCAAACATTGGAACTAACAGAGATCTCTGTAATAGTAGCAGTAACAATAACAGTACAGTAGCAGTAACAGTAACAGTAATAGTAAGTTGCTATGGATGCCACGAGTACAGTTCATAAAATAGGACAAACATTCATTTAGTAAACAATGTCACTTCGGAAAGCAGTACAATCGATTGTTCATAAAATAATTATAATTGAATATATCTTTACAACATTGTTACTCACAGATTACTGGGCTATAGGCAGGCTAATCAGCGTTCTCGGGTGCCAACCCTACACAGTTGCAAAATGAACACACACTAAATTACACATTCGGGATTAATAACTTAGCCCCTATCTTGACTTGGTGTGGTTCTATAACATTATCCTCATTAAGATGCCTTAAACATGGCCTAGGAATGTCTAGGACGGAATGAGGATACAAAAATGTACATTAGAAAACTTTTCAAATTTGCTAAAAATAGGGGTCTTCGCTCTCTGCTCGAGCAAGCTTACCAAAACAGAGAGGTCGCTCGAGCGTAGACTCCCTCGCTCAAGCGGTTTGTAAAAATGCAAAAAGTACTGGTTGCTGAAATTCTCTACTGGATGCTCGCTCGACACAGTTCTTCGCTCGAGCGTAGGTCTCGTCGCTCGAGCGTGTGTTTGCACACGCAAAAACCTGAGAGCTTGCAATCTACGCTCGAGCCAGCATTCTGTCGCTCGAGCGAGAGTCTGAGAACAAAGGTGGTTGCTTGAGCGTGGAATCCTTCGCTCGAGCGTGGAAGCCAAAATCTGAGTTTTCCAAATTTGCTCCCAAAGCTCAAACCAAGAATCAAACATATCAAAACTCATCCTTTTAGGCCAATTTTGTGGAAAACACTTAGAAACCCATAATACAACATGTTTTAGAGATCATTTTATAAAATCAAAGCCTAAAAGTATGTCAATTGAACACAAATTCAACCTAAAATTCAAGAACATGATACAAATATGCCATGCATGTGATTATTTGAATTCAAAGCTTCTAACACATGATCAAATGAGCCATTCATCCCAAAAACATGATGAATTCTTAAATTACAACTATGATCTAGACATGCACGGAAGAATTTCATGCAAAACAACTTCAAAACTCTATAATATGGACATGCACGTATGAATGGATTCTCAAATTATCACTTTAAGCTAATTCTTGACTCTAATCACCAATTTTTCCATGAACCAAGCAACAAACAACTTAAATTCATAATTAAGAGAATGAATTTCCTACCTTAAGTCTTGAATTCCAAGTGTAGAAGCCTAATCTCTCAAGTCCTCTTCAATTTCTTCTAAGTTCACACAAAACTCTTGTTGAATTCAATTCTTCTTCCAATTCTCTCTCCCTCCCTCTCTCTCTCTCTCTCTCTCTCTCTCTCACAGTTTGGTCTAGAGGATGGAAAAGATGGTGTACCAAACATGTAAATCAAGCCTCAAACAATGTTTTTGAAGGTGGCCTACTAAATGGCAAAAATGTAATAAACTCAAGTTAATGTGATTTAACATTATTTATTTCAATTTAATCATTCCAAATTGAATTTTAATTAATCCTACCATAAAATCATGTAAATCCCAATTAGCATATAACACTAATCAATTTCTGAATCGGTCACCGATAAGGCTTTCAATTTGCAATTCGAAATTAAAACATGAACAGATCATTCAATAACAAACAGATAAAAATGCATTCTAAACAACACACTCACACAAACAATTTAGGATTTCATCTTAATCGATTACTTATCATGCTTAATCATAAGTTAACGCTAATCAGATGTGAGGGTTGTCACAGTCTTCCCCCCTTAAAAAGAGTTTGGTCTTCCAAACTCGAATTACCTTCATTTTGGAAGAATACTGGATCCAGAGGGAACAATTCAGAATATCTTTTCATTATATCGTCTTCCCTTTCCCAAGTGGCATAAATGCCACCATGGTTTTGCCAATCCACTTTCACTAACGGAATTTCTTTATTTCTTAACTTCTTGATTCGTCGGTTTACAATCTGAATAGGCCGTTCTTCATAAGTGTAATTATCACTCAATACCACACGGGTAGGCTCAATAACATGGAAGGGATCTCAAAGATAATCCCTCAACATTGAAATATAGAAGACATTATGCATATGCTCCATTTCAGGAGGAAGCGCCACTTGATATGCCACTGGATTAATTTTCTCGATGATTTAATATGCCCAACATATCTTGGTGCTAGCTTGCCCTTAGCCCCAAAACGAGTCTGTCCTTTTATTGGTGTCACTTTAACAAAAACATGATCACCCACTTCATATTCCCTGTCTCGCCTTCGTACATCCGCATAACTTTTCTGTCGGTTTTGTGCGGTTTTCAATCTTTGTTGAATCAGTTTCACCTTTTCTGTGGTCTCGTGTACAATCTCGGGCGCAAGTAAAGGCCCATCTCCAACTTCTGCCCAGCAAATAGGAGATCGGCATTTTCTGCCATATAAAGCCTCGAAAGGCGCCATACCGATACTCGAAGGAAAACTGTTATTGTAGGCAAATTCGGCTAAGGGTAAATGACTTTCCCAATTTCCTTGGAAATCAAGAACACATATACGCAGTAAGTCTTCCAGAGTCTGGATGGTTCTTTCTGATTGGCCATCTGTCTGAGGATGGTATGCGCTACTCAACCTCAATTCGGTACGCAATACCGTTTGCAGACTTTGCCAAAATCTCGATGTAAACTTCAAGTCCCTATCAGAAACAATAGGCACAGGCACTCCATGCAATCTGAAAATCTCATCAATATAAATTGTAGCCAATTTGTCCGCATTATAAATTATTTTGACAGGTAAGAAGTGAGCAGATTTAGTCAATCGATCAACAATAACTCAAATTGAATCCATACCTTTACTCGAGCGAGGCAATCCAATAATGAAATCCATGGTGATATGTTCCCATTTCCACTCCGGTATTGGTAAGGGTTGAAGTAAACCTGCAGGTCGTTGATGTTCAACTTTGACTTGTTGGCAATGTAGGCGTTTCGACACAAACTCGGCAATTTCTTTCTTCATTCCCGGCCACTAGAAATTAAGTTTCAAGTCTTGGTACACTTTTGTATTTCCTGGATGGATATAAAGTTTTGAATTGTGGCCTTCCTGTAAAATTCACCTTTTCAGTTCGGAATCATTTGGTACACACAACCTTCCCTGAAATTTCAATACATTGTTTTCAAATTCAAAGTCCGGCCTTGGTTTGGATTCCCGTTCATCAATGACCTTCTTAAGAAAGTCATCTTGGTGTTGTTTCTCTTTAATCTCCTCAATAAATGCCGGTTGAGTGGAAATAGCAGTCAATGTCCCACCTTGTTCTCGTAAAACAATCTCAACTTCAAATTTCTCAAGATCACATAGCAGTTCTTTTTGTCCGGTGAGTAAACAGGCCAAATTCCCAATTGATTTCCGACTAAGTGCATCAGGAACGGTGTTAGCTTTCCCCGGATGGTACAAAAATTTGTAAGTCATAGTCCTTTATCAATTCTAACCATCTCCGCTGTCTCATGTTTAACTCTTTCTGTGTAAAGAAATATTTCAAAATCTTGTGATCTGTGTACACCTCACATGTTGCCCCATATAAGTAATGGCGCCAAATTTTCAATGCAAATACTACTGCGGCAAGTTCTAAATCATGAGTTGGGTAGTTCTTCTCATGTGGTCACAGTTGTCGGGAAGCATACGCAATAACTTTACCATTCTACACTAATACACATCCTAGACCCTTATGAGAAGCATCACTAAAAATAGTAAATCCACCCGTACTTGATGGTAGGGTAAGAATCAGTGTAGTCACAAGTCGAGTATTTAATTCTTAGAAACCTGATTCTCTCTAATCGGTCCAGTCAAATGATATCCCCTTTTGAGTCAATTGAGTTAATGGTAGAGCAATTTTGGAAAAATCTTTCACAAACCTCCTGTAGTACCCGGCTAAACCCAAGAAACTCCGAACTTCAGTAACATTAGTCGGTCGAGGCCAATTCACCACTGCTTCAATCTTCTGTGGGTCAACTGAAATGCCATCTTTACTAATCACATGCCCCAAAAACATAACATCATCAAGCCAAAATTCACACTTTGTTAGTTTTGCATACAGTTTTTGTTCCCTTAAGGTCTGTAAAGCAATTCTCAAATGATGTTCATGTTCTTCCTTACTCTTGGAATAAATCAAAATGTCATCTATAAAAACAACCACAAATTCATCGAGGAATGGTTTGAAATTTTTGTTCATAAGGTCCATAAATGCAGCAGGCGCATTAGTAGCTCCGAAAGGCATAACAAGAAATTCATAATGTCCGTACCTCGTTCGGAAGGCGGTGTAGACACCCCATTTTTGACCGTCCTCAAGACTTGGACGTCACCGTTGGAACACTTGGTGATTACCCTTGTTTGTGTTCGTCTTGAGTTCCTGGAGGTTTCGGTTGTGCGCCTTGCCTCAGGATCTCTCGACTCGACCGTGTTGTGTCTGGTTTTGCACCAAACACTTGTGTTTTTCCTTGAAGGGACAGGGAATGCCTTGTGAGGCATCCCCATACATCACCGGCCATGGCTTGAGGCCACCGGCCAGTGATTTTGTGCCATCGGCAGTGTATATTGTCGGTCGGCACCCTTTGTTGCCGGTCGGCCATTTATTGTGCCAAAATGGCAATTTTGAATGGCCGATCACTGTTCATCTACTTTTGGTAGATATTTTGTGCCAGCTGTGATAGCTAGCACCCACCTTTTCTCCCCTCCATACACGTGTATGGAGGGATCTCTCTCTTGACAAGCTTATTTGACAAGCTTTACAAGAGAGAGCTCTATAAGAGAGAGTCTCCTCTGTTGGATTTAGGGTTAGAGAACATTTTTAGAGAGCTTTGATATTAGGGTTAGGAATTTATATCTATCCTATATCTCTCTCTCTCTCTCTCTCTCTCTCTTGAGCTTAGTGTGTGTGTTTTGTCTTACTTTTGCTCACAAGCACCCACCATTACACCTTCTCTTGGTTATTGAGGGCCAAAGGAGTGTTCTTGGAGTTTTGGAGCTAGTTTCAACCTAAAGAAGCTGCTGGAGCTCCATTGTTGAAGAGGGTCTTCAAGGGTAAGAAACTTGCTCCTTTTTACCCCTTTCTTGCATTGTATTTTTGCCTACCTTACAACTGTTTTTGTGTTTAGTGTATAACATAAAAAAGTTCTGTTTTTAGGCCCTCTAAATAGTTGTTTAAGGTTGCTTCAAGCTTTGGGGTTGTTTGACCCCTCTTAAGCCTTGTAAGGCTCCATTTTGTGCCATTTTGAGTGAGCTCCGAGACCTTGGTGTTTGGGCCTCCTCACCATTGAAATCTTGAGGGATTTCAGAGGTGAGGATGGTGCCTTGAGGTCCCAAGAAGGAGATGGCCACCCCCTCTCCTTGTTGTCCTTGAAAAGGACCATTTTTGGCCTCATGAGGGAGCACCATGTTTAGGCTCATATTGACCATGCCTTAGCTGATTTTTGTGCTTATTATATCATAATATGCCTCTGTTTTTAGTTGATTTTGGTACATCATGCTTGATTAGCATACATGCCTTATAATGCCATTTTGTTGCCTTAACATGCCTTAGGTTGTAAACCATTGTTCTAGCATGCTTTAGGCTTAGTTTTGTGAAGCTTTCATGCTTATTTCGCCATGTTTAAGGTCTGTCCTTAGCCATTTTGGTTGACATGAAAATGCACAACTTTGTCTCTTGGGCCATCACGCATCGAAATGCGCGATTGATGGTCCGAGAACCAAGGACCATGTCCCTTTGAGTCATACACGTGATAAGGGATAGGATTGGTGCATACATTGCTTGAATTACATTTCCATGCAAAGCCCTGTCCTCTACTGCTGTCAAACAGATTCTGCAGGAATTTTTTGCCGATCGACTGCACAGAGTGCCGACCGGCAATCCATCAGTGGCCGATAGCTTCATTTGTGGCCGATGACCACCAAATCACAGCCGATGATAATTCCCTCCAGCCGGTGGTGTCTCCCAATGTCTAGGGAAGCAATTCTGAGACTTTGGAAGTTTTCGGAGTGGCAGAGCAGGGAAAACAGATGCATCTTGCGCATGGCAATGGACTTCCGAGCAAGACCCGAGCACGCGTGCATTGAGCCATCTTCCCAAGGCCCTTTTCCTTGCTTTTCTAAGCTTAGTTAATTTGTTAATTAATTAGGTAATTTGTAATAATTAATTAGCTTACGAGTTAGTTAATTTGTACTGTTCTTTTGGTCCCTCCGAGCGAGGGTGAATTTGTAATAAGTGTGGGTGAGTGTGTGCATGTCTTCCAACCCCCATTTCTTTCTCCCTTTTACTTACCTGCTTTGATGGTTAGTAATAGGTCATGTTTAATTTAGCATACCTTATGCTATGCATGCGTGCATCATTCATCAGTATTGCATGCACCAGGCTCGGCGCATCATGCTAACTACATTAGCATTTCAAATCCAATTTGAATACATGCTACTTGTGCATTTTCACATGTCATTCATAGACTAGCCGAGCCTACTCTAGTGACATTCCGTATGCATTGCATTAGGCACTTAACATGAACTACGATCATGCATATGATTACTAACTAGTTTTTGTTTTGGTACGGAGTACGATGTAAGTATTTATGCTTTAGCATCCTTGCATGCGTGTGAGTGTTGCCATGATAGCATGATTACCATGAGGCTAGCTGCTTATGTGATATGAACTGCTTGAATGCCTGTGGGTGAAGGTTGGATTGTCTGAGTTGGAATGGCTCATTGAAATCCGTATTTTAGCCTACTTGCGAGTAGTAAATTCCAAAGCATTTTTTTAAAAACGGATATGCAATGCTTATTCCCAAATTAGGCAATCTAGTCTATACTTTTGTGCCCTGCGCATAACATAGTAATTCTAGGCTAATAATCGGGATAAGAACACATAATGTTTCCAAAAACGAATATCACGGTTAGTAGAGACCGATCTTCGGATCGGGCGAGAGGGGGTGCTCATAGCTGACCTTCCCCAATCGTACCCTAGCTCCCGAGCCGAGGCAACTTTGGTGATGACGAACACGTGGCCTTTGGCACCGAGTCAGGGTTTCCAAAATTCCCCAAAAATAAAATATTTAGGTGGCGACTCTGTATCTGGCAAAGCAGTCCATGTTTGGCAGTTCTTTTCAAAAATCTGTTTCTCAAAACGATTTGCCAGATTTGGACTCTTTGGTTTAGATTAAGAACCGTGACACAAATCGAGTCCGAACTGTAGCGGGGGTCCCTCGCGGGCGCGTGCTACAGTTTTTGGCGACTCTGCTGGGGATTTAGAGAGCTTGACTCGAACTCGTGATATCCTATTTTGATTACACTTATGTGTTTCTTTGCATTGCATGTGCATTGGTGCGCCTAGGACACCGTGTTTGCCATCTGCCATTCCTGAACGGTTTGCCGGAGGCTTGTCTTGTCAAGGCATGACCATAAGGCTGACCGGTTGTGGGCTCTGATAGTATGGGAACACAAACCCCAGTTTTACCGGGGCATCCCTTTTGACCATTCGACCTAGTGCATGTTCGGATCCATAGTGACCATTCCAAGCTAGGACAGGTTGCTTGCCCGATGTTAGGTTGTTTGAAAACTACTGCGTGCATAGTAAAACCCTAGCTCCTGACAAAATAGGACAGGGAAACCCTACCCCAACATAGGAGTGTTTTGACTCTCACTTATCTGCTATGTGCTTTTAGAGTGCACCTCTACAAGAAAGTACATATCAGTTTGCAAGTTTAAGTATCGGGCCCGAGGGCACCAGTATCAGTGTTGTTGAGAAATCAGTTATTTGCGGGTATCAAGTTCAGTTTTGGGAACAGTGATTCTGGGGAACAGTGATCAGTAGTAGAGTGCAGTTGTTCAGCTACACCCGTGTTTGATCTGTTTGGACTGAAATGCTGTTTGTTTTTCCTTTCAAGGTTCAAGGAGGTTCAGAGAGTTGATACAGAGTAGCTAGTGTCCCCCCTTGCTGAGGCAAGACAGATATCTGATCCGTTAGTCACCGTTCAGTACAGCAGACTTATGATGACGCAGAATTCAGAAGAGATTGTGGTTATGACAGCTACGCTAGATCAAGGGATCACCCTGCAGGATGAAACCAATGTTGATGTATCGCATCCGCCCAGGTCGCCTGTCGCACACCTGATCTGGACTCCCCAGTTGTATCAGGCTCGCGAGCCCACTACATTTGAGCTGATGGGAATGATTGGTGACCTCCAGAGAGCCGTGGCCGATTTGGCCTATGGAATGTCGGCTTCGCCGCCAGCGGCACCGTATGCCTGGAATTTCATACCGCAAGAGCCCCCGCTACTGGGGCAGATTGTAATAGAGCTCAGCCAGTCAGAGGTGGCTTCCAACTACAGCCACGATGTGTCAGCAACAACTGGGTTTTGCTCTGATGCAGTAACCCAAACCCCCGATCAGGCTGAGGCCAGAGGCAAGAACAAAATGAAGGCAGATGCCAATCCCATTGAACAACTGCTGCGGGCAGTCGAGGCTTTGAAAGCCGGGGGGATGAACAAGCAACAGATATCCGCAGTTATGGCAAACACTGTGGAGGATGTTTTCCCCACTCCACCTGAAGGTAGTTCAAGTCAGTCAGAAAATCGGGATGGGCCCCGTCATGCCAGAACAGTTCCTCCTATTCCCAACCCTGCACCTGGGAAAGATCAGAAAACCAAAGCAGTGCCTGCCGACCCTTTTGCTTGTGCGTCTAGTAAGAATGCTCAGACTTCAAAGTACCTGCCCCGAGGGCGCAGGATCTTTCATGCTCTCTACATGCCTCTATCTAAGGCACTTCAGATTCTTGCTGAAAGAGGGCACCTCAAACCCCTTGAACCTCGGCCTCTCCCGAAGAATCTCTCTCTCACACATGATGCTGCTTTGTACTGCGCGTACCACCAACAGACCGGTCACGCCACCGACAACTGTTTCCGCCTTCGCCATGAAGTGTAGGATCTGATCGATAATGAGGTCATTCTTCCACCTACCTCAGCGAAGTCTGTTACCACCGAGCTGTTGGACTTTAAGGATACTGCGAGTATGTGATCAGGGGTTGGACCACCTGCGGGTGCCGCTCGGTGTATTTCAGATGTGGTGTCTGGCACGCACTTTTTGAGCATTTGTAAATGCAGTTTTGTAGCTTCTGGCTTGGGTTTTAAGTCAGTTCTCTGTTTTGTTTTTTAGTCTGCCTCTTTGCTTTGAGTTAGTTTTTTTGTTTTTGGGTCTGTCTTGTGGTACCGAGTCAGTCCCGTTGTATAGGATGTCGAGTGATTCCGGGGTTGTTGCCTCGAACACCGTTTTTGTAGTTTACCCTTTTTGCTTTCTTTTTGAGCCTGTCTCTGCCGTGGAGCCAGTTACATCCGAGAAACCTGAATGAAACAGCTGCGGCTATCATGTTTCCGTGCTTACTGTTTGTTTTGGGCTAGTTATGCCAGAGAATTTGAATCAAACGGCCGTGCATTCCACCTGTTCTCTTATGCCCTGAAAATTATTTCTTTGACCTATGTTTTTTCAAAACCTCTTTAACACTGCGGTGAAAACGAAGGGGAAGGAATTCCTCCGGTTTTGCAAAACTTTGATCAATTTGAGAAAAGGAGAGGCATGCTAAGCTTTTAATGAATGAAAACATGCTTGTCAGCGTGAGTACTAGGAAGAACCCTGGCTTGATCCAGACCGGCTCCACACCATATTCGGCGCGAGCGATCTGTCGCTTTCTTAAAAACTTTCAAAAACAAATGTTTTACGCGGCCCTGTAAAGACCTGTGTGGAATCGCTCTTGAGATTGTGCAGCCTAGGATCGCTCTCAGCCTCAAGATTCGACCTGTTTGTCTTGAACCTCGAACTCATTCGGAACATTCAACGGTCAGCTGTCGGAGGAGGCCCGTGTGGCCAGTTTTGAAGTAGCCCTCGAACAAGAGGCACCAAAGTCGAATTAAGAAGATTAGATCTCACCAGAAGAAGCTCGCGGAGCAGCCATGATGGATTCTTCTGCAAATCATTGCAACAGCCGTTCTCCTGGACACAGAGAGGCTTCAACTTCAAAAACCATTTGGCATGGACTTGTTACACTTTTACCCTTTGAGGGGCTCGCTGGGCCGAAAACCCGGAAGGGCGACCCAGGCAAAAGTTAGAGCAAGAGAAAAATTAAAAAAAAAGAGCAAAAGCAAAAAGTAATAATGCAAAAGAAAAGAAAAAAAGAAAGAAAAAAAAGAGAATGAAAAGATACAAAAAAGATACAAAAAAAATCAAAAAAAAAGGAAAAAAAAAGAAAATGAAAAGAAGCTCGCAAGGTCGAAAATCCGCATCGGGCACCTTGGCAAAAGTTAGAGCCTGAAAAGTGAAGGTTAAAATACCCGAGTGTACCTTAACCAGAACTACGTAAGGCTTGATTCCCATGTTTGGGATACGTAGGCAACTTCATCCTGAAGTCCAGCCCCCAACGCTTTCATAGCGTCTCAGTCCACGTAATGGTTTTGATCATTCTTGCCTTCTCTGAATCCAATAGTTCGGTTGTGACAACCGGATACATAGGTAACTTCGTCTTGAAGTCCAGCCCTCAACACCTTCAAAGTGACTGTGTCCATATATTGATTTTGACCATCTCCGTCTTCTCAGCATCCGAAAGTTTGTTTGCAATCATCACTCACGAAGACTGTTTACCAAATGCTACGGCGTCATCCAGACAAGGGGCAACTTTCCGTTGCCATGAGTCGCCGTTCAAACCAGGGGCAACTTTTCATTGCTGTGCGGCGTCCTTCAAGCCAGGGGCAATTTTCCATTGCCTCCGATCCGAGGTTGCGCATCTCAAAGAGTAAGTTCCATGCTCGTTGAGCATTGACTGTTTGAAACATAGTTTTTGAGAATTTTTTCTGAGGTTGACCATTTTCTCGAATATTATTTCATTTTCCAAAACTGGACCATTTTCTTAGACCCAAAAAGGAAAATTTTCAGTGCTTATAGTCTGACTTGCATGGTTTTCAAATCAAAAATCGAACAAGTATGTTAATCCGACTCTCATCTTGATCAAAACTATTTTAGTAGAAAACCAAGACAAAAAAGGGTGATCAAAATGATGAACTAGGGGCACAGTTGAGTCAGGTGCTCTGTCTTTCCCCCGTTGTCAACATACTTGCCAGGAGGGCACTCTACCCACTAGAAGAAATAGCTGTGAGCTAACGACGTTGGGCATGAACCCGCAACTTCCTATTCATCAATCACCTTGGGGAGGGACGAAAAATGAGAGAATAAAGAATAGAGAGGTGTAAGTTGAGAGAAAAATAAGAAAAAGGGTTTTGAGAGAAAAAAAAAAATCGAGCCTGAGAGCCGAGTGATGTGAGAATCATAAATCAGAAAGGGTGAGAAATGTACCCGGAGGAACTGGCTCCTCGAGATTTGAGGTCTTTTGTTGAACATGTCCGCGTGTCGTGTCTTTCGTTTTGTTCACCTCAACTTTTGTTTTGGGTCTTTTCCAAGCGTGTCTCGTTGTGTTTAGGTCGGGTCCCCTTTTGTTTGAGTCTTTCCCGCTGTGTTCAGTTGTAGGCTCGATACCCCGGTTGAAAATCCTTTTTTATTCCGAAAATCGTTTATGCTCAGAGTGCTGTGCCATTCTCTACATCTGTGCGAAGAAGAAGAAAAAATATTCGGGGCATCTGAGCGTGCTTCAACTTCAGCTGGTTCTATCTTTGTGTTCCGTCTTGTCAGATTGGGCTGTTTGTTCAGGATTTAGTGTGTGCAGAATGAACCAAGTGTGGTGTTAGGGGCTGTATGCAGACTAATCCCCAACAGAGTATGGGCTGTGCGTTCAGTTTGAGCAGTGTGTTGCTTGGGTTGTTTTGCTATGAGGCCGTTTGGCTACCTGATCATTACAGTACAAATGCTTAATTTTTCAGACAACAGGTCAATTCCATTCACATTGAGGTGTAACATGATGTGATGCGATGCAATACATGAGATATGTAAATGTAACACTTTTTAAGCAAAAAGTTTGTTCATTTCATTATCTTTTTCGAGTACATAGCTTTGAAAACAAAAATCTGCCTGCGGCAGTACAGGGTAATCTAACTACCAGCAAAGAAAAAAGAAAAAGAAAAAGTACAAAAAGAAGAAAAGCAACAATCTGGATCATCATCAGTAGTCTCGGGCCCGGGGATCTGTCCTCACCCTCTTCCTAGACGAAGGTCCAGGGGCATTGTCATCAGCACCGTCATCTGAGCTTGAGTCTGAGTCGTCTCCAACCTCCTCAGATGACCCGGCCTCTGCCTCTGCCTCGGACTCGTCATCATCATCATTGTCATCATCAGGGATCGGCGCCTGAGCGCTACTCCCGACATGAACACGCCCCCCTGGTACGGGGACGTACAACGTCTCCACGCCCTCCTCGAGCAGGAATAGAGGGCCCAGCCGGAGCACAACCCACTGGAGGAATCTGGAAGGGAGGCTGAAAAGCACAAAAGGCAAATACATCAGAATATTGTGAGCAGTGTATCAGTGCAGAATGCAGTGTACAGTGTACGAATACCGTGAGCAGTTTATCAGTGCAGAGTGCAGTGTATAAATACGGTGTATGCAGTGTATAAATGCGGTGTATGCAGTGTATCAGATGCTGTGAGATCAGTGTGTCAGGTGTTGTGTTGTGCATCAGATTACGTGAATCAGCTTATGAATGGTTTGAGACCGTCGTCAGAAGGACATACCGGAATACTATAAAGGGCCAGGAGGTCGAAAGTCCGCTGTAGCATCCCCATCATGGAGGCATTCAACTCTACGGACTGTCGGGTGTACTCGGAGGACGCCTGTAAGAGTACAAGATGTATCAGTATTCTGCGGAATATTGAATAAACTGAAATGAAATGCCAATGCAAGATGCAAAATGAAGTAATACATACCGGAGACAAGTCGGGGATACCGGCTAACTCATGATCAACCGGGGGAGGAGCAAAGGGGATCTGGTAGGTCGCCCCATCCTGCCCTCTGTATGTTAGTAAAGTGGGCAGAGCAGGCCAGCTGGTCCCCCGCCCTCTCTGAACTCCACCCCTGCCGCGGACTCGAGCTCTCCTCGACGCTCCAGCTCCAGCCCCCGCTCCCGCTCCAGTCGCCGGCGCCGCTGGCCTCTCTCCCTTAACTCGACGGCCACCGTTCAAGGGTCGCATAATGTAGGTCCGGACGTACTCTGCGTAGTCGCCCTCGCCCCTGTGGCACTCTGCGCCCAGCCGACGGTGTAGTCCCTCATGTGCTCAAAAGAGAACCCCTCTGTATGCCTCATATGTGTAGGAGGTGGACCCGGAACTATCTGCTCCGGTAAACCCAGGGTCTGACGCAAGAAACGCTTGCCCAGGTACCAAGCCCGACAGACCGGGCCCTCCAACAGAATCCGGCAACGGGCAGTCTCCTCTGCGCCCTCGTAGTGATCCCTCACCACGGCTGACAACGGAGCCCAAGGCTGCCAGGTGTTCTGAAATTGAAATGCAGTTTGTTATCTACTGTTATTGAAAACATACAGTGCTAAGGGAAACCTAAGCAAATTCTAAAGTTGAACATACCTCCGCGGCGGTGATGGTGTCAAAATAGCGGCGAAAGAAAATAAAAGACTCCCGTGGCCTCCGCACGCATCGCACGTCGAAACGATGAGAAAAGGGGACGCCGAGTGGGGTCTTCGCATCAGGTACTAGGGCAAGCCTGGGAAAGTAGGCATACACCCATAACTGCAGAACAGATATAAGTATGACTATCAGATAAAGCAAAATACAGAATAAAGCAGAAATGGCAGAGCCGTGTGTTGTGTAGTGTATTGTATAGAGTATACAGTGTGTGCAGTATGCACATGATGAAGCCCCGCGCATACTGATCCACCTCCTCTAGGGTCATCTGCGCCTCCTCCGCCAAGGCCGGCTGAATCCGGAAATGGCTCTCAAACCAAGAGTACCTGACAAACCCTGCTTGAGCGAGGGGAGGCTGAGTGCCGAGCAGGTACAGCTGGGTGGCGTCCCACTCATCCATATCGGTGTCGAAGGGGATCGGATCACCCCCTACCCCGATGTCGGTGAGCATCGAGAAATCATAAGGGGTCATCGTCATGTCTCTCGCAACGGAGAAATGGAAGGAGTTGGTGGTATCCCACCACCTCTCCACTAGAGCGGCGAGCAAGGGCCTGCAAGTCGTGAGCCGGGAGAGCCCCTTGCAGAAGATGCCGAAACCGGCCTCGTCGACGATGTGACGAACCGCGTCTGGAAACTCTAGGTACCAATCCTGAGCGACGATATTCCCATACCCGCGGATGGTATGGGAATCCCCCTGTAATCAAAAACAACAATTGCGAGGCAATATTCAAAATGCAGTTTTAAGAAGCATACAGGTATACAACATGTGTGCATGTTTTCAAATTCGAACAGACATCGGGTGCCGGTGTACTTACAGTGAACTACAACGTGTGATGTGTCAGCGTGTTTGAGTGGTTCAGGGCAAATACGGCATGTGTGCATGTTTTCAGACTCAAGCAGATACCGGGTACCAGTGTGTATGCAGTAAAATACAGTGTGCACCGTGTGTTTGGGTGATTCAGGGTCAGTGCAGTGTGTGTGCACGTGTAAGTTTCAAATAGATATCGGTTGTAAGTTTGTTTGCGATCAACTACAGTGTACAGTGTATCGGTGAATCCGGGCTAAGCAGTTAGAGAACAGAATCAACTAATGGCAGTTATGTTTTACATTGCGGAAAATAGTAAAACAGAAAAAAGAATGTTACCTCGGAAGTGCCGAAGGATAGATGGGAGGTAGACTCACGCAGGAGAAGCTCGGGTGCCACGCCCCTCTCGAAGCTCTGGAACTGGCGTAGTCCATCGGGGAGAATCACATGAACTGCAGGCCTGTAGGTCTCCGAATCGAACGGCCGAATATGAAGTGGCAAAGGGTCGGCCTCGGGATCCATCTCGAGCTCTGGAGGGGTCCCGCCCTGTGGAAGATCGTCCGCCATCTCGAAGAGGATGTGAAAATTGCCGGAAGACGAAAAATCGGGCGAAAATGTGAAAAGTCAACAGAAAGTCAAACCTGAGAGGACCGGAAAAGGCCAGAAAAGTCGAAGTGCGGAAAAGGCACAGATATCGAGAAAAACTCGAGGGAAACAAGCCTTGAGTGGCGGAAATCGAAAAAACAACACCGAAATGAAATTTCAATCGGTTCAAAACGATTGAAACGCGAAGGTATTTGCGAATCGGACGACGAAATGGAGGCTAGAACGCAAGAAAATGAGGAAATCAAAGGAGGAAAATGATCTAGAGAGAGAGGGATAGAAATTTCAAGCAAGGGGAAATGAAGAAAATAGGGCTAGAAGCCCTATTTTAAAAGACCCGTGGCCAAATGACAGAACTGCCCCGATACAGGGACTTTTTGCCGGTCGGCAAAATAGTGTGCCGATGGAAATTGTATGATGGCCGATGGATGGCCGGTGATGCATTTTGATGGCCGGTGGACATCTGGTGGTCTCCTACAGTGATTTTGGAGCCTCCTACCCCCTTGTTTGAGTTATGTATGGGGTCCGGGGCCTTTAGTGCTCAAAACAGTGCAAAACAGTGCATTTCCGACGCTCAACCGGCCTCCGTTTTGACCTTGGGTCGTGTCTTCTGTGCGTGGCACTCGAATTCGTGCAAGGTGTATCCTTTCCGTATCCTTTTGGCTTTTACGAAACTCAAAAGTTGCCCCATGTGCATCACATGTCAATCGCACTGTCTTGTGCACTCGCGTTGTCTAAACGCATCGCGCTATCTTGCGCATCTCATTGCATTTTGCATGCATTCAAATCGCACTATTTTGCACATCTCATTGCATTTTGCATGCGTTCAATTCATTACTTGCGTAGACCGCATGTTTTACTTGCGTAGACCGCATGTTTGTTCAAATTCATTACTTACGTAGACCGCATGTTTTGCTTGCGTAGACCGCATGTTTGTTCAAATTCATTACTTGCATAGACTGCATGTTTTGCTTGCGTAGACCGCATGTTTGTTCAAATTCATTACTTGCATAGACTGCATGTTTTGCTTGCGTAGACCGCATGTTTGTTCAAATTTATTACTTGCGTAGACCGCATGTTTTGCTTGCGTAGACCGCATGTTTGTTCAAATTCATTACTTGCGTAGACCGCATGTTTTGCTTGCGTAGACCGCATGTTTGTTCAAATTCATTACTTGCGTAGACCACATGTTTGTTCAAATTCATTACTTGCGTAGACTGCATGTTTTGCTTGCGTAGACTGCATGTTTGTTCAAATTCATTACTTGCGTAGACCGCATGTTTGTTCAAATTCATTACTTGCGTAGACCGCATGTTTTACCTGCATAGACCGCATGTTTTGCTTGCGTAGACCGCATGTTTTGCTTGCGTGGACCATATTCTTATGTTCAAATTCATTACTTGCGTAGACCGCATGTTTTGCTTGCGTAGACTGCATGCTTATGTCCAAATTCATTACTTGCATAGACCGCATGTTCTACTTGCGTAGACCGTATTCTTATGTTCAATTTCATTGCTTGCGTAGACCGCATGCTTATGATCAATTTCGTTGCCTGCATAGACTGCGTGCTCCACTTACATGTCTGTGCCATCACAGCATTGTTATGCTTCCCACTTGCTTTGCGTTGTCACGCATTTTCAAGTACATTAATATGCATGTTGTTAATCACATTGTACCTGTTAAGTTTGTTTTCTTTACAGGCACGATATTGTATGTACGGTTCATTTAAGGTTGGTGCAACTAGCCGAGCCGCACAGGTATTGTATTTTACGGTCTAGGAGACCTTAAATCCTTGGAAGGTGCAAGACCTTTGGCGCATTGATGTGCACAGTTCGTTTGCATTGTCATGCATGTCTTAAGCCGCACGTTGTTGCGCATTTCAAGTTCCCTTGCATTGTTATGCATTTCTTGTGCAATATACATGGTCTAGGAGACCTTAAATCCTCGGAAGGTGCAAGACCTTTAGTGCATTGATGTGCACAGTCCATTTACATTGTCACGTATCTTAAAAGCCGCGAGTTGTCGCGCATTCCATGCATCATGCATCATCATGCATTTGTATTTCAAAAACAAAAACAAAAAATATATAATTGCATTGTCATGCACCATCGTAAATAGTTGCATTGTCATGCATCATTGTAACATAGTGTATATTGCATTATAGCTTGCATGCATTCACTGTATCACCTCCGCCTATGGCTCGCGTCTTTCCATGATTGAGCTTGGTCTGGTATGTGCCTATACTTTTTACGTCGAAACATAGTTCAGTAGACCGTTCTATGCTAGACACAGCTTGTATGTGTACATGCTTTTCCTAGGCAAGATTTGGTTTGGCCCGCAGGCCATATCCATTATATTGCATTTTCATTCCATTGCATATTTGTAGATATTGCATTGTAGTTTGCATGCATTCACTGCATTATCCCCTTTTATGGCTTGCGCCTTTCCATGTTGAGCTTGGTCCGGTATGTGCCCATACTTCTCGTGTCAAAGCATAGTTCAGTGGACCATTCTATGTTAGACGTGGCTTGTACGTGTACATGCCTTTCCTTGGCAAGATTTGATTTGGCCCGCGTGCCATGTCCGTTGCCATTTCTCCAGCATTTTCATTATATATTACATTGTAGTGTAATTGTTGCATCCAGCATTAGGATCATTGTCCTTTCCCCAGCGGGTCGTTTCCCCACCTTTGTCATTCCCCCCAATACTTGTTCTTGTGTCCGTCTACATTACTCATAGTTCTGTTAATCGTTCTATGGTAGACGGACTTGTTACCTCCATCAATCTATTTGACATAGGTATGGTTTTGAACCGCTCATGATTGGATCATGATTCGATTGTATTGCACTTTCATTTGCATTGTTTATACATAGTTTTGTATATGTTGCATATCATTTTGCATTCATTTTTTCATTATCATGCAAGTTGCTAATAACATCGTACCTGTTGAGTTGTTTTCTTTGCAGGCACGATATTGCATGTACGGTTCATTTGAGGCTGGTGCAACCAGACGAGCCGCACAGGTATTGTATCCTCCAAGTGAGACATATTGAGAATTACATAATTCTCTTACATCCTTTCTGCATTGTAGTGTAGTTTGGTGTATGCTAGCTTAAAATGGTCGCATGTATGCTTCATTACAGCTTTCTTTGCATTGATCATAAGTTATGTCCGGCTCTGTGCATTGTCTTGCATTTTCCCTCTGCCTTCGGGCGCATATCTTGATTGTCTTGCATGTTTGTCTGAGTCTTCGGCCTTATCAAAAACGGGTCGTCTCTGGGCTTTAACATTCACTCCCGTCATTGTTATGACTTTCGAGTTCTGTCAAAGAGGGGCAACTGTAGACACCCCATTTTTGACCGTCCTCAAGACTTGGACGTCACCGTTGGAACACTTGGTGATTACCCTTGTTTGTGTTCGTCTTGAGTTCCCGGAGGTTTCGGTTGCACGCCTTGCCTCAGGATCTCTCGACTCGACCGTGTTGTGTCTGGTTTTGCACCAAACACTTGTGTTTTACCTTGAAGGGGCAGGGAATGCCTTGTGAGACATCCCCACACATCACCGGCTATGGCTTGAGGCCACCGACCAGTGATTTTGTGCCATCGGCAGTGTATATTACCGGTCGGCACCCTTTGTTTCCGGTTGGCCATTTATTGTGCCAAAATGGCAATTTTGAATGGCCGATCACTGTTCATCTACTTTTGGTAGATATTTTGTGCCAGCTGTGATAGCTGGCACCCACCTTTTCTCCCCTTCATACACGTGTATGGAGGGATCTCTCTCTTGACAAGCTTATTTGACAAGCTTTACAAGAGAGAGCTCTATAAGAGAGAGTCTCCTCTGTTGGATTTAGGGTTAGAGAACATTTTTAGAGAGCTTTGATATTAGGGTTAGGAATTTATATCTATCCTATATCTCTCTCTCTCTCTCTCTTGAGCTTAGTGTGTGTGTTTTGTCTTACTTTTGCTCACAAGCACCCACCATTACACCTTCTCTTGGTTATTGAGGGCCAAAGGAGTGTTCTTGGAGTTTTGGAGCTAGTTTCAACCTAAAGAAGCTGCTGGAGCTCCATTGTTGAAGAGGGTCTTCAAGGGTAAGAAACTTGCTCCTTTTTACCCCTTTCTTGCATTGTATTTTTGCCTACCTTACAACTGTTTTTGTGTTTAGTGTATAACATAAAAAAGTTCTATTTTTAGGCCCTTTAAATAGTTGTTTAAGGTTGCTTCAAGCTTTGGGGTTGTTTGACCCCTCTTAAGCCTTGTAAGGCTCCATTTTGTGCCATTTTGAGTGAGCTCCGAGACCTTGGTGTTTGGGCCTCCTCACCACTGAAATCTTGAGGGATTTCAGAGGTAAGGATGGTGCCTTGAGGTCCCAAGAAGGAGAGGGCCACCCCCTCTCCTTGTTGTCCTTGAAAAGGACCATTTTTGGCCTCTTGAGGGAGCACCATGTTTAGGCTCATGTTGACCATGCCTTAGCTGATTTTTGTGCTTATTATGTCATAATATGCCTCTATTTTTAGTTGGTTTTGGTACATCATGCTTGATTAGCATACATGCCTTATAATGCCATTTTATTGCCTTAACATGCCTTAGGTTGTAAACCATTGTTCTAGCATGCTTTAGGCTTAGTTTTGTGAAGCTTTCATGCTTATTTCGCCATGTTTAAGGTCTGTCCTTAGCCATTTTGGTCGACCATGGCATGCATTATATAGCCCCTTTGCATTTTTGGTTTGTTGGCCTTAAGTATATGAGTGTGTTGCATGCATCACTTGCTTCGATTTAGTGGGTTGGGATCATTTTCCATGTTATTTCAGTCCCTTTGATATGCTCGTATGCTTGCCTTGGACACCTCTTTAATGCTTTGAAAGCTTATGTCGTATGCTCCATGTTTTGGCCTTTGTGCATGCTTTTGAATTTGAGCCACTTAGATGCCATCTAGGGGGTCCCTTTGCATGGTCTAGGTCTGCCTTGGACCTGTTTTAAGCCTTCTTGGCCTTGTGAGGCTTGGTTGGCTTAGCCATGGTTTAAGTCCCCTTTGACTTGCTTTAAATGCTTGGACCATTTGCATGCTAATGTTTGTCTTGTTTAAGTTGGTTTGGCACCTCTTATAGCATGATTTTCAAGGCTTATAATGCATGCCATATGTCCATGATTATTCCCTTTTAAGTGTGCTTAAAAGTTGTCCTTTGATGCTTAAGCGTTAGGCCTTAACATGTGCATGTGTATATGTGTGTTTGGTCCCTTTTTTTTAAGCTTTTGGCCACTGTTTTGGACCTAACTTAGAGCTGTCCAATTAGTGTGAGTCCATCCCTTGCATGCCATTCAAGTGTTGTTACATCATCCCATGTTTGTATGCTTTGGTTGCACATGTTACATGCTTGAAATCACTTGCATTCGCCTTGCATTCCATTGGTCAAGTTGCTAGCATGTTGCGTGATTGGATTACATCTTGCATGCTCTAATGGTTTGCATAATTGTGGCATGCTTGTTTGCTTTGTTGCTTAGTTTGTGTACCTAATGTGCATTGTATGTTTGTATGCTCTCTTTTATGCCATGTTGCATATTAGCTAACATGCTTAGGTCGCATCGCATTGAACATGCATGCCTTGCCTCTTGAAGTCAAGTGATAGAGGTTGGGCCTTTATGTGCTTATTTGGTTTGCATTTTATTTGACATGAAAATGTACAACTTGGTCTCTTGGGCCATCACGCATTGAAATGCGCGATTGAGGGTCCGAGAACCAAGGACCATGTCCCTTTGAGTCATACACGTGATAAGGGATAGGATTGGTGCATACATTGCTTGAATTACATTGCCTGAATTACATTGCCATGCAAAGCCCTGTCCTCTGCTGCTGTCAAACAAATTCTGCAGGAACTTTTTGCCGATCGACTGCACAGAGTGCCGACCGGCAATCCATCAGTGGCTGATAGCTTCATTTGTGGCTGATGACCACCAAATCACAGCCGATGATAATTTCCTCCAGCCGGTGGTGTCACCCAATGTCCAGGGAAGCAATTCTGAGACTTTGGAAGTTTTCAGAGTGGCAGAGCAGGGAAAACAGAGGCAGCTTGCGCATGGCAATGGACTTCCGAGCAAGACCCGAGCACGCGTGCATTGAGCCCTCTTCCCGAGGCCCTTTTCCTTGCTTTTCTAAGCTTAGTTAATTTGTTAATTAATTAGGTAATTTATAATAATTAGGTAATTTGTAATAATTAATTAGCTTGCGAGTTAGTTAATTTGTACTATTCTTTTGGTCCCTCCGAGCGAGGGTGAATTTGTAATAAGTGTGGGTGAGTGTGTGCATGTCTTCCAAACCCCCATTTCTTTCTCCCTTTTACTTACCTGCTTTGATGGTTAGTAATAGGTCATGTTTAATTTAGCATACCTTATGCTATGCATGCGTGCATTATTTATTAGTATTGCATGCATCAGGCTCGGCGCATCATGCTAACTACATTAGCATTTCAAATCCAATTTGAATACATGCTACTTGTGCATTTTCACATGTCATTCATAGACTAGCCGAGCCTACTCTAGTGACATTCCGTATGCGTTGCATTAGGCACTTAACATGAACTAGGATCATGTATATGATTACTAACTAGTTTTTGTTTTGGCACGGAGTACGATGTAAGTATTTATGCTTTAGCATCCTTGCATGCGTGTGAGTGTTGCCATGATAGCATGATTACCATGAGGCTAGCTGCTTATGTGATATGAACTGCTTGAATGCCTGTGGGTGAAGGTTGGATTGTTTGAGTTGGAATGGCTCATTGAAATCCGTGTTTTAGCCTACTTGCGAGTAGCAAATTTCAAAGCATTTTTCTAAAAACGGATATGCAATGCTTATTCCCAAATTAGGCAATCTAGTCTATACTTTTGTGCCGTGCGCATAACATAGTAATTCTAGACTAATAATCGGGATAAGAACACATAATGTTTCCAAAAACGGATATCACGGTTAGTAGAGGCCGATCTTCGGATCGGGCGAGAGGGGGTGCTCATAGCTAACCTTCCCCAATCGTACCCTAGCTCCCGAGCCGAGGCAACTTTGGTGATGACGGACACGTGGCCTTTGGCACCGAGTCAGGGTTTCTTAAATTCCCAAAAAATAAAATATTTAGGTGGCGACTCTGTATCTGGCAAAGCAGTCCATGTTTGGCACTTCTTTTCAAAAATCTGTTTCTCAAAACGATTTGCCGGGTTTGGACTCTTTGGTTCAGATTAAGAACCGTGACACAAATCGAGTCCGAACTGTAGCGGGGGTCCCTCGCGGGCGCGTGCTACAGGCGGTCTTTTCAATGTCCTCTGTTTTGACTTTCAACTGATGATATCCCGATCTAAGATCAATTTTGGAGAAAACTTGAGCACGTTGCAATTGGTCAAATGTATCATCAATACAAGGAAATGGGTACTTGTTTTTCACTGTCATCTTATTCAATTCACGATAGTCAATGTAGAGTCTTAGTGAGCTGTCTTTCTTTTTCACAAATAAAACTGGTGCGCCCCACGGTGCAGTACTGGGCCTGATGAACTTCTTATCCAACAGTTCTTGTAGCTGAATTTTCAATTCTTTCAATTCAGTAGGTGCCATCCTGTACGGAGCTTTAGAAATTAGCTGTGTACTTGGAAACACTTCAATAGTGAACTCAATCTCCCTATCAATCAAATCCCTTGGCAAGTCATTTGGAAAAACATCTGGGAATTCTCTAACTACAGGAATACTGTCCACATTAACTTTAGTATTAGCAGGTACAGTCAATATGCAACATAAATACCCTTTACACCCCTTTTTAATTAATTTGAATGCTTTCATGGACGAAATCAGATATGGGGGAGGTACTACACCAACTCTGTTAAAACACAAATTCAGGCAATCCAGGTGAACGAAAAACAACTTGTTTCGTTACACAATCTATGGAAACATGATATTTTGTTAACCAGTCCATTCCCAAAATTACATCGAAATGGTCAATATTCAAAGGCAGTAAATCAACATACAAAAGTACGTCCCCAATAACAATCTCATATGCAGGATACACATAAGCACAAGTCATGGATCCCTCAGCAGGTGAAGATACAGCTAATAAATAATTCATGGTTTCAGTGGTCTATTTAATTTTTGTGAAAAAACATGCAAGACAAACGAATGTGTAGACCCCGAATCAATCAGAATATAGGCATTTTGAGCACAGCTTGAGAGTATACCTGACACAACTGTCTTGGTGTTCTACACTTCTCCCGGTACGAGTGCAAACACCCGACCTTGCCTTAAAGGCTCCTTTCCAGTATCTTTGTGTTATCCCAGGTAGGCAACCTAAGAGGGGGGGTGAATTGGGTTATTAAAAATTTTACAATATTAAAATTAACACAATATTCAGAATTTTAACAAATAAAAAAAACAGAATAATAATTATCAATATAAAAGTAAGAGAGATAGGGAGAGAAAATCAAACATTAAGATTTATAGTGGTTTGGCACACCAGGCCTACGTCCACTCCCTAAGGAACCTCCTTGAGAATTTCTTTACTATCAATTGAATAAATACACCACCAAGTTTGTGGATTTGGCATAGGACTTACTCTTATCTATTGAGCCTCACTTAACAATAAATGCCTCATCCTTACAAAATCTCTCACAAAAATAATGAATAAAAATAAGTGGTACTTAAACCCTCTTTTACAATAATTCTCTCACAAAGAGTAGATATGAAAGTTTAAGAACAAAGGATAGACTTAGATCTGAAAGTGAAAGAGCATAATACAATATACTCAGAATTTTGGAGCTCACAGAAAATTTTCTCTTCAAGTTCTTGATTTTTCTCCACACATAACACTTCTATTTATACACAAAAATATACCCGTTAGGACACTCCTTGCTGATGTCATGACTTACATAAGCACGCTCCTGACGTCATGGCTTACATAAGCACGCTCCTGATGTCATAGCTTACATAAGCACGCTCCTTGATTTTAAATAGTCAGCAAATGTTAATAATTAAAAAGATAAAAGTAAGACTAATTTTTTCTTTTTCTTTTTTTATTTTTTTCAAACATGGAGCCACCGTTTTTGTAGACAATTTAATACAAAGTTCACAACTTTCAAACAAACAAATGATTTGCTCCGTCTTGTTTATAATATATATATATATATATAACTCCATTATTTTCTTCTTATTTGATTATAATATGATATAGTCAATGTAGTGTAGTGTGATATGATATAATCAATGTAGTGTAAAAAGTTTAATAGCGCACGTGATGTATTCTATTTATATTATATGCATTATATATATAATGTTCTAATTAAATATTTGCATACAGCAAAATCTTTTTAATAATATTTATGATGGATCTGAAAATAAATGCCCTCTTTAAAATATTGTATATGTTGTAGAGATTTTAAACTAAATATATCATACCACTACATTTGGATATATCACTTTTGTCAAAAGAAGACAACTCATTAATATCATATTTGTCAAGATAATACAACCAGTCAATCATTTTTGTCAAAATAATATAATTAATCAATTTTAATTTTGTCAAAACGTGAATAGTGATCAGCCTAAATTTTCAAAAAGTGAATAGTAAAGTTTTCAAAAATATTTTTATTTAAATAATATTTAACAAATATATATATTTTAAAAAGATAATATTTTGTGTCAAATAATGTTTATATTAAAAAAATTCAAATTGTTACAAATAATATTTTAGATATCATCAAAATTAAATAACATGATTAACACTTTGGGATTGGGTTTTGGTGTAACAGTTGATGCTGCGGCGCTAGCTGCAGCCTTACTATTGCCTTGAGACGTGGAAGGGCAATTTTTGACCATGTGACCCACCTTGCCACACCTGTAACATGCCCTAGAAATTTTGTAGCAAACCCCCTTATGTCTTTTGCCACATTCGGAGCAGGGTGGTATAGAATAGTTTCCCTAACTAGAGCTGCTTGTTGACCCTGTGTTTTGCTTTTTATTCAATGAGTTATTTCGGCCCTTTTTGAAATTGAAGCCTCGCCTCTTACCCCGCCATTCGGTCACCGGTGTCTTAGTCTGTTGCAATGCAGTGACATTTGCCTCGGCCATAATTGCTCAGTCAAGGACATCCACATATTTGAGTAGTTTCAAAACATTGATTCGATCAAGTATCTCTACATTAAGCCCGCCTTCAAACTTCCTGGCCTTTTTATAATCAGTATCAACCATGTGTGGTGCATATCAGGCGAGTTCAGTGAACTTAGATGCATACTCTGTTACTGACATAGTGCCCTGCTTCAACTATTCAAATTCAGTTACCTTGCGGTCTCGGACACACTGGGGAAAGTATTTCTCATAAAAGGCTTCTTTAAACTGAGCCCAAGTCATAGCATTTTTTGTATCACGAATGAGCATCCACCACCTTCTAGCCTCTTATTGTAAGGCAAAGGTAGCCAGTAATACTTTGTGTGCCTCCAAACAGGGATTCGAACAACTTTTCAGCTTCTAAAACCCATGCTTCAGCCTTTAATGGCTCAATACCTCCTTGGAATGTTGGTGGCTTCATTTTGTTGAACTTCTGTGTCAAAACAATTACATCATCATTGATATTCAGTGTTGGCTGTACTGGAGGAGGTGGGGGCTGTTGGTTCTGTTGTTGTCTTAGGGCCTTGGTCAATAGTTCAACCATTCTTTCCAACCTTGCCATTCTTGCTTCAGATGATTCAGATTCATCTTCATTTCTTGCATTCTCCATTTTACTATATGCAATACGGTAATAATAAACATAGGAAATTGCTTACTTAAGCACATTAGCACATTAGCACATATATTCATACCATGACCACACACACTTTCTTATTCTCATGCAATGCCCTAATTACTTTTCTAGGACATCCTATAGCTCATTTGGACACGTGTGTTCGGTATAACTCGTGCTCTGATACCACTCTGTCACGACCCAAACCCACCTCTAAGGGTTTAGCATTGTAACCGGCCAGTAATTCGTGATTACCAAAGGCCTGCTTAACAGTAATAACAATAGTACAGAGTAAGGGGCTGGCGGAAGCCAAACAGTAAATAAAAGATGTCCAATGAGCTGTAAAAATCTGGAAGGCAAAAGACTTTTATGGACTAGTCCACATTCATAACCATAAACATATATACATATCGGATACACATAACATACAGGTTAGGGATCTAATCCCTTTACCATAACTGTACAGTCAAAAATCTTAAACATTCATTACATAACAGAGACAAAAGGGTGAATCTGGAACACCCCAAATAGCCTTGGCTTGAACGGACTCGGAACCTCGAAGTGAGGCACAATAGTTGGCTTGAGAAAACATGAGCTTAACTTGACGCTCCTAGCTTCGGTCCGGTGCCTGGCCACCTACATACATATATAAACAGTAAGCTAAAACCCAGTGAATAACAACTGTGTAAAGGGGTTAAGAATGAATGTCCTTTCAGTAATTAAAATAGTCACTTGCATCAGTAGATCAATTATTCAATCAGTGGCTCATATTTCATGCCATATTAGTCATTCAGAAATCATAGCGATTATACGTGGTACATCCATTAGCAGAACAGTACAGTAGGTCTTAATAGACCAAACAGTCAGTGATGGCCATCGAAACAGTAAACAGTATTGGTTCTAAACATTGGAACTAACAGAGATCTCTGTAACAGTAGCAGTAACAGTAACAGTAAGAGTAAGTTGCTATGAATGCCACGAGTACAGTTCATAAAATAGGACAAACATTCATTCAGTAAACAATGTCACTTCGGAAAGCAGTGTAGTCGATCATTTAGAAAATAATTATAATTGAATATATCTTTACAACATTGTTACTCGTAGATTACTGGGTTATAGGCAGGCTAATAAGTGTCCTCGGGTGCCAACCCTACACAGTTGCAGAACGAACACATACTAAATTACACATTCGGGATTAATAACTTAGCCCTATCTTGACTTGGTGTGGTTCTATCACATTATCCTCATTAAGATACCTTAAACATGGCCTAGGAATGCCTAGGACAGAATGAGGATGCAAAAATGTACATTAAAACACTTTTCAAATTTGTTGAAAACAGGGGTCTTCACTGGAGTGTGGCTTTCTCCGCTCGAGCAAGCTTTCCAAAACAGAGAGGTCACTTGAGCGTAGAGTCCCTCGCTCGAGCGGTCTGTAAAATGCAAAACGTACTGGTTGTTGAAATTCTCCGCTCGATGCTCGCTCGACACAGTTCTTCACTCGAGCGTAGGTCTCGTCGCTCGAGCGTGCGTTTGCACATGCAAAAACCTGAGAGCTTGCAATCTACGCTCGAGCCAACATTCCGTCGTTCGAGCGAGAGTCTGAGAACAAAGGTGGTCGCTCGAGCGTGGAATCCTTCGTTCAAGCGTGGAAGCCAAAATCTGGGTTTTCCAGATTTGCTCCGAAAGCTCAAACCAAGAATCAAACATACCAAAACTCATCCTTTTGGGCCAATTTCTAGAAAACACTTAGAAACCCATAATACAACTTGTTTTAGAGATTATTTTATAAAATCAAAGCTCAAAAGTATGTCAATTGAACACAAATTCAACCCAAAATTCAAGAACATGATGCAAATTATATGCCATGCATGTGTTTATTTGAATTCAAAGCTTCTAACACGTGATCAAATGGGCCATTCATCCCAAAAACATGATGAATTCTTAGATTACAACTATGATCTAGACATGCATGGAAGAATTTCATGCAAAACAACTTCAAAACTCTATAATATGGACATGCATGTATGAATGGATTCTCAAATTAACACTTTAAGATAATTCTTGACTCTAATCACCAATTTTTCCATGAACCAAGCAACAAACAACTTAAATTCATAATTAAGAGAATGAATTTCCTACCTTACTTCTTGAATTTCAAGTGTAGAAGCCTAATCTCTCAAGTCTTCTTCAATTTCTTCTAAGTTCACACAAAACTCTTGTTGAATTCAATTATTCTTCTAATTCTCTCTCTCTCTCTCTCTCTCTCTCATGGTTTGGTCTAGAGGATGGAAAAGATGGTGTACCAAACATGTAAATCAAGCCTTAACCAATGTTTTTGAAGGTGGCCCACTAAATGACAAAAATGTAATAAACTCAAGTTAATGTGATTTAGCATTATTTTTTCTAATTTAATCATTCCAAATTGAATTTTAATTAATCCTACCATAAAATCATGTAAGTCCCAATTAGCATATAACACTAATCAATTTCTGAATCGATCGCCGATAAGGCTTTCAATTTGCAATTCGAAATTAAAATATGAATAGATCATTCAGTAACAAACAGATAGAAATGCATTCTAAACAACACACTTACACAAACAATTTAGGATTTGATCTTAAGCGATTACTTATCATGCTTAATCATAAGTTAACACTAATCAGAGGTGAGGGTTGTCACACTCACATATTAGGAGCGTAAGTTACACTTTCAGTCAAATTTGACAGAACTTTTAACAGTGGCTCTTTAGTCCAAAATTTTAAGAAGGTTCTATGCATATATTCGAACCATTAGGGGTAAAGTGTTACAAGGACAAACCACAAGGGATAGAATGAATTTTGCCCAAAAAATTAAACAAATTTAACCTATTAATGAAATATAACTGTGAGACTAACAAATATGAAACTGCATATTTTGCACATATCCCTCATATGTCATCTATTGTACTTTTTGAAAATTGTCATCTCATGCACTTTCACAAAATGTGGAGACGCAAATGAAACTTCAGAAGTTAATAATCCTCTACAGTTCAAGCACTATAAGCTTGAATAACAAATATGCAAAATAAATTCTATTCTCAATTAATTTAAGAGTAAAATGTGTTAGATAATGTCTCAATGAGACCACATAATTAAATGTGGTGTTATCATTTATAAGAAGCCTACAATTTAAGTGATTCAATTTAGTTAATAGGCTTAAGGGTATATGTGTTATGGACCTAATGTGTAGATACTAGTCGTATAATTTCTATTTCTATGAGGGGCAGAAATAGAAATTAAAACATATTGGTTAAAGTTGGTTTTCATTCCTTTTGAACTTCCACAACCTTTCAGTTTTGAAAACCAATAAATAGAAATTAAAACCAATAATGGTTAAAGTTGGTTTTCATTCATTTTGAACTTCCACAACCTTTCAGTTTTGAAAACCAATTACAACCTTTAAAAGGTTATGGTCCCTATTCCTTCCCAGGTGGAGAAAATAAAATAGAAATTAAAACATATTGGTTAAAGTTGGTTTTCATTCCTTTTGAACTTCCACAACCTTTCAGTTTTGAAAACCAATAAATAGAAATTAAAACCAATAATGGTTAAAGTTGGTTTTCATTCCTTTTGAACTTCCACAACCTTTCAGTTTTGAAAACCAATTACAACCTTTAAAAGGTTATGGTCTCTATTCCTTCCCAAGTGGTGGAAATAAGAACACAGCCATTTTTTTCCTAAATCCTCTCAAGGAGAAACATAAGGCACCAAAGGGGAAAGGATTAGAAGGCAATAACATAATCAATAACAAAAAGTTCATTGATAATCACGCTTCCGTTTAACCGTTCATCAATGGATTCAGGTATGTCATTTTGTCTTGATTTCTTGATAATACACATGGTAAATGATCCAAAGTGTAAGGTTTATGTTCTGAAATTTATGTTCACAATTGGTATCAGAGCAGCATATCACGTGTCTTATCAGAATTGATATGCTTTATTCATTCTATTTAGTTTCCTGGAATCAGATTCTGAATTTTCTTATGGATGTAAATTCTGTTTTTCCCTGTTTTGTTCTGTGAAAATGGCAATCTGTTTTCTGGAATTGTAAAATGATTCGGTGGGCAGTTTTTTTTTTTTTTTTTTCTCTCTCAAATGAATGAACATCATGTATTTATATATATATAGATATATCTTGCGATTTGATCGGTTTAATTTTGAACATCATAAAAAAAAAAACTATTTGTTTTTGGACCCGTCAATTCTATTTATATATGTATATATATAATTGGAATTGCTGCAGTTTATATAACATATACGGGGTCACAAATTTAGAAATCTTTAAATTTAATGTAATTTCATACAACGTCTACAGAAATTTAATTTTCTAACATTCTCAATATATGTCAATTCAAACAAGATGTCACAAAAGTGATCTCTCTTGTCTAGATTGTTTTATATGGAATGTTTTGAAGTTCATGTCTGTGTATCTCATGCGGGTATTTATCGGTCCAAAGACATGATTAAGACTTGGCAGAATTACACACACATTTTGTGGTGATAAACATGTGCCAATTGTCAAGAAAACCTAATGTGAATAATAAATCCATCAAAAGATAGATTTGTTATTTGACATAACTTATTGTCAATGTTTGATCATTACAACAAGAATACCACTTACAGTTAATATCACTACCCAAAGGCTTGGTATTAATGTTGTGCTAGGTATCTTGAGATGTTGTCATTAAATTAATTTATTTAGAGATTATCTGTTTGGTATACTTTATTGGCTATGCCGAACGATCACGGGGTTACAAGTTTTATGATCCCACAAATAGGTCAATATTTGAGACGGGAATTGCAACATTTTTTGAGGATGTTGAGTTTGAGGGGAGAAATCCAGTTAGAGACGTTGTCTTTGAGGAGAAAGCAGGAGTAATCCCACTTCCTACTACTACTTTTGACCAATCACAGGTTCCTATACCTGTCATTGCTCGAGAAATAATTTCGGATCCTCAACCAGACAATGTTGTTCAAGATAATATAGTTCAAACCCCCATTCAAGATGAGGTAATTGTTCCTGAGGAACAAACTCTACAACCTCAACCTCAAGAATCTGTGCCATTAAGGCGATCCACTAGAGAAAGGAGATTTGCATTTTCAGATGATTATATTGTATATCTCCAGGAACATGAGGTAGAAAATGAAATGTCGAAAGATGATCCAATCAACTTTCGTCAAGCCATGGAAAGTTCCAACTCTCATAAGTGGATAGAAGCCATGAATGAAGAATATAAGTCTATGCAAGACCACTTAAGTTATATTGTGACAATAAGCCTGCAGTTTTATATTCCAATAACAACAGGAGCTCGACAAAATCAAAGCATATTGATATCAAGTTCCTAGTTGTAAAAGAAAGAGTGCAGAGTGGACAGATTTCCATAGAGCACATTGGGACAAACTCCATGATAGCGGATCCACTTACGAAGGGACTACCACCCAAGGTCTTTCATGAGCACATTGCTCAGATGGGTGTTGTTCTATTTGAGAACATTCTGGTTTAGTGGGAGTTTGTATTTATATTACTGCTTTATGTCAGCCTTGAGTTTTATCTATGTAATTAGATTAATTTCTGCAGAAATGAAATATTCAGTTTATTACGCTCTGTTACGTATTGTGAAGTATTGATCTCAATAAAGTTAAGTAGGACCAGTTGGAAATAGGCATGTATGGATCACATCACATGTAATTTCCATGCTACGCATCCATGATTGATCTATGTCATTTAGCTGTATTAGTATACGTGACCATTAGTGGGTCGAGTTACGATTGATGTAACAAAGACCGCTTTGATCCTATATTAATATAGTTAATGGACAAGATTGTTTGGATACCCTCAAGTTATGATAACAAATTTCTGAGCTCACTAAAGTTAAGCACATTTTTCAGGATACATATGTGGTCCAGTGGGAGATTGTTAGATAATGTCTCAATGGGACCACATAATTAAATGTGGTGTTATCATTTATAAGAAGCCTACAATTTAAGTGATTCAATTTAGTTAATAGGCTTAAGGGTATATGTGTTATGGACCTAATGTGTAGATACTAGTTGTATAATTTCTATTTCTATGAGGGGCAGAAATAGAAATTAAAACATATTGGTTAAAGTTGGTTTTCATTCCTTTTGAACTTCCACAACCTTTCAGTTTTGAAAACCAATAAATAGAAATTAAAACCAATAATGGTTAAAGTTGGTTTTCATTCCTTTTGAACTTCCATAACCTTTCAGTTTTGAAAATCAATTACAACCTTTAAAAGGTTATAGTCCCTATTCCTTCCCAAGTGGTGGAAATAAGAACACTGCCATTTTTTTCCTAAATTCTCTCAAGGAGAAACATAAGGCACCAAAGGGGAAAGGATTAGAAGGCAATAACATAATCAATAACAAAAAGTTCATTGATAATCAATGGATTCAGGTATGTCATTTTGTCTTGATTTCTTGATAATACATATGGTAAATGATCCAAAGTGTAAGGTTTATGTTCTGAAATTTATGTTTACAAAATGTTTTATCAGTTGTATCCCTAAATAATGACTTTGTATGGTATGTTTAACCTACAAAATTACATTGGTATTTTTTCTTGAAACTTCATGGTATTACACATAGTGCAATTCGATACAATTTCAATTGACACATTACTTGCAAGGAGTGGGAGAATTACCTCAACATTTCTTGTTGTGATCAAATGCTTCCTTGCTAGAGGGAGTGGATTCAACAAACTTATTACTTGGCTGCAATATTTCGAATCAAACATAAAAATCAACACACATTCACCAGCAACAGTTAAATATATATATATATATATAATGTGAAAAGTCCTCAAAATTAACATCCATCTGTTTCTATCACGTATATGTTAACCAGAAAAAATACCTGCTTGAAGGATAAAATAATATTTGTTTGTTATTGGGAATTTTCACAGTTTAGTTTAGAAAGGCTTTCTAGTTTCATGGTTAAAACTCAGTTATAGTACTATTCCATTTTTCCATATCACATGGTCAAAGATAAAAAAAAAGATAAATTATGATTCATCAAAGTCACCAAACAAAAATCATGCTTAAAAACATTTTAATGAAGCTAAAGGAAAGAAATCATGTAGCACGGAAAAAATTTAAAACCTCCACTTCTATTTGCGTCAATAGAAAGTTATTATAAGAGACATTCACAAGTCAAAAGTACAGTTTCAGGTACAATGACATACTCAGCTTGCTATGTTAAATGATCAATTAGATTCATGATAGAACAAGATATGTTTGAATTCCCTTCTGGAAGGAGGCAACAAGATATGTTTGATTTCCCTTTTGGCTTTAAAAATCCAATTTTTCCATGTCATTACATTCAGGGACATATATGAACTTTCGTACTAGCAATGCAACTCATATGATATGTAAGATAACTTTCCAACTTTGACAGACAAATTCATGGTGAAACTATTTGGTTTACTTGCTTTACTATTCCAAATTAGCTACAATAACTCAAACAACAGACATTAATACCTTGGTATTAAGTAAAAAATATATCAGTATCATAATTTTCTATTTAGAAAATAAAATAAAAATAGACGAAATTTAGGGCCAAATCAATGTAAAATGTCCTGAAAATTAGTACAAGGGCATCAATGTCAGTCTCTAGCTAGCAAAAGGTACATGCATTTACTACATTACTAGGAGTTGCCATTTAAGGAAGTAATTTCGGAAGAACATCGTAGAATCGGTGGTGGAAATCAATAACTCAAGGCTAATTGGGAACAATCAATTTCTCAAAATTGACAGGATAAAAGCTTCAGTTCATAGAGCATCCTTGATAGCCCACAATGTGAAAAGTTGCATAGATATGCAAATATGCATCTCTCCCCAACTTCCCACTAATTAGGTTATTTAAGCAATTTTTGGATCATAAACTATAAACTCAGAAGGTGCATCAAACAGTTCTACCCATATTCCCAAAATAAATAAATAAAAGAAGAAGAAAAAGTATGCACCATAGAATCCAAGGCATGAATAGGCCAAACCATTTGATCCCATCCACACAAAAAAACAAGTATTCCTCCAGCAAATAACAACAAAATATCCACTAGGAAAGATAAAAAAATGTATGAACATACATATATACATACATACATACATACATACATACATACATACATACATACATACATACATATAATGAGTGATACAGAGAGAGCAATCAGAAACTAACAAATAAGACACATTTTGTGGGTCCTTGTCCTTAATAACTAATTAGATCTTGCTTTATCCACAAATACCAGCTCTGATAAACAGAGATAGATACATATGAATGGCTATATATGTATATGCATGTTGGAAATTAAAAAAATTACCTTTTTTCTTTGATCAGGTTGCATCTTAGCAACAGAGCATCAAAACACTTCAAACTCCAAATCAAGGGCACAACCCAAATAGATCACAAGCTAGTATAAAAAAGTTTTTAAAAAAATTAAAAATTAAATCAAATATTCCAAAAATCACAATATTGCAAAAAACACAAAATACATAGAGCTTGAGACCCAATTCAAATCAACAAGTGGAAACCCCAACTTGGAACAGAAATGGAAACAAAAAGATGCCGAATAATAGAGAAAAAGAAGAAAAAAAAAATAGCAGCAAAACATAGAACCATTACCGTCGTCGCTCACTCGCCACCATCGTTTGCTGCTCGCACCGTCGTCGCTCACTCACCATCGTCGTTTGCTGCTCGCTACCGTCGCACGCTGGTCGATGCCGTCGTTTGGTGCTCGCCGCTCACCGTCATCTGCCACCGCTCACAATCGAGAGAGTGAGAGAGAGAGATTAGGGATTTTTGGTTGAAGGGGATTTTGGAGAGAGAGAGAGAGATTAGGGATTTTTGGTTGAAGGGGATTTTGGTTAAAGAGATTGGGGATTTTTGGTTAAGGGGGGAAAAATTGAGCAGGAATGGAAAAAAAGAAAAAAATTCCTTTCCGTCACAAATGAATATTTAAATAATAAAATGGCACGTTTAACTCTTTTTTTTGCAACGGGGGATTGTCGTCACCAAAAAATTTTATTTTCTATTAAAATATATATATTGTTTATTTTATTTTGTTTTTTAGTTACTAAAGTTGAAAATTTATTTGTTTCATTTTTTTTTTATTTGGTAGAAGTAGGGATAATATTTTAATGAAAAATATTTTTCGTTAAAATAAAGTTAATTTTTTGTGGTCAATGAAAAATATTTTTCTGCGGCCCATTTTTTTTGGTTGCTAAAAATCAAAACTAATTTTTTGTGGTAGAGGAGAGGGAGCGGTAGTAGTGGTGAAGGTAGTGGATAAGAGGTGATGGCGATGGTGGTGGTAATGGCGAAAGAGATTAGTGGTGAAATTGTGGTAGTGGTAGAGGAGATGGAGTGGCGGTGGTGGAAGAGAGGTAATGGTAGTAGCAGTCACTACTAAAAAAAACACTTTTTGCGACCGCCATAAACCGTCACAAATAATAAAAAACAATCGCAAAAGACTTTTTGCGATGGCCCATGCGACGGCAAACGGGGGTCGTGAATGTAGGGGTGACAAATACTTTTTACGACGGCAAAGCAACGGTCGCAAATTATTTGTGACCGCTTAAACTACTTATGGCGACCGCTATTTTGCCATCGCAAAAAACAAAGAAAAACATTAACATGATTTTTGGCGACCATCTTGTTACCGTCACCAAAAAAAAAAAAAAAATGTAGTGTTAAGCACTCTAGGAATAGCAATGATGAGAATTCATACAGTATAGCATTATAGTTTAATTGAACATTCCATTTGAGTATCAAAATTTGAGCCATGTATGAAAGTTATTACAACTAAAAACTTGAGAAAAGTCCTTTTATGAAAAAAATACAATCCTGAACTGGCAAATCTTTTCATCAATTTTCTTGCTTAGGTGTTTCTCCACTCTATCGATGAACTGGCCAATCTTCTCATCAATTTTCTTTTCAAGTCCCACATCACCGCATTGCACCTATGCAACAAAAATTTTAGGCATTAATGATAAAAATTATACACTGTCAAAATAAAAATTATCAATTTTAATCACTCCTATGGGTATAGTGCAATTAGATTGAAAAAAGGTAACATGTCATAATCCAGATTTCAAACAGCAGGAGGTTATATATTTCTTATTGCAAATTTAACAACGAGATATGCAGTGCAAAACCTGCCATGGTTTTAATATAATTCTACAGGCACATGGTCAAAACCAAATCAAGTACAAGACAAACCACACTTAGCCATGTTTGAGAATGTGAAAGCAGTGGTGTTATTTTCTTTAATCTCTAAATGTTAGATCCAGACAAACCACACTTTGTCCCTAAATTTTAGTCTCTAAAACCTTAATTTTTCGTAATGTCATAAGCATGAAACTAGGAAGCATCAACACTAGAGCTTAGAATCAACATCTTTAAAGAGATTAATCAAGTAGTTCAGATATTTCTGTGGATCAGGGACATCCTTATTTCGTTTCTCATACTCTATTGTAATTTTCACCACTTTGGTCTCTCCCTTGGGAATGATCTGAAAGATGAGGGTATAACTCTTATAGAACTCCAAGCAATCTGTTCCCTCCAGTGCTCTCAAATGGACTGTTTTGTTCTCTTCATCTATGGAACAATGTAGTTGGTTTTCAGCTTTATTATCCCAGAATCCCCCTTTCTAATAACAATGTAGTTGCTGCTTCATAGATGTTCCCTTTTAAAGAAACATGCCTCAATTAAGCACTCCGTTAAGGAAGTCTAACTTGAACTAAGCATAGATGCTATCCCATGTCTCCATCAGCACTAACTCATGACTAACTGAATGACTATAAGGATGCCTAAAAATGATTGTCTTACTTCCTAAAAGTCATTTTCTGGTGCCATCAACATCTAATCTGGGACATAATTCAGAAACAGTTCATTGCTGTCATAATAAACATAATTTAGAAATTGTTTGATTGGTTTAGGCCAATGTGCAGAGTAGCATAATAAACATATTAAACAAAGTATGAATTCAACTGGTATTCAGCAAGTCAATGTTTTCAAATGTCAAGATATTGCAGCAATTAGTATAGGCAAACAGGAGACACTAGAATCATAGTTTAATTAATACTTCTGTTCACTATCAGCAAAAGAATTTTTACTCGAGGAGCATACCAGAAGATCTAAGTGTAAAAGGAGAACAGCAACCAAGGGTCTTTGCTTAGGCAAAGAGCTCTGGAGATAAACGAGTAAAACATGCATTGTATCCAGTATTCCCTCATTCTGAAAGCCACTTAAAAAAAAAAAAATTGTCTTTCCTCCTGAAATGAGAAATAGTGGCATCAATTTATGGTTAGAACAATCAATCCATAGCAATAACACTGCAAATGTTAACACTACATGAAACTGAATACCGACAAAAATTGATATAACAATAACAAATGAGCTAAAGTTAATTCGAACATAATAAAATAACACAACACGAAGATTGTGATCTTCCTAGTCCGAGATTGACGGGTAGAGGTTGAATCTAGGAAGTAATCTAACCTTACTAAAAATATAAAGGGTATGGGCTGGATCTAGGAAGTAATCCCTTATAAAGGTTTCCATAAACACATATTTGCAAATCCATGCTTCATTGACTTCAAAAATATTGCCAAATGTGATTGGATCCAAGATCAAAGCAACATAGTATGCAAATTAAAACCCAGAAGAAAATCATACTAGATAAATCAATATATAATCATGCATACGCTTTATACATATCACTTTGTTCAGATCTTGCCATATCTATTTCTATCCCAAGAAAAAGACCCATTCTCAAAATAGATACGAATTCACTGATAATTGAACAATATAAGGGATCCAGATTGAACAAACAGTACACACACATGCATATAATAGAGAGAGAGAGAGAGAGAGAGAGAGAGATTACCTAGAGATTGGACTTGATAAGAGAGGAAGAGAATGGAATGTACAAGGACAAGGAGGAGAAGATGATGTCCCTGAAGAAAACCCATTTGCAATTGAATCGGATTATAGAGTCTGAAGAAAACCCATTTGCGGTACCAGACTGGTCCATATGATATGCTCTAGGGATAAATTTTAGACCTAATACGACATAATACATGGGGAAATATAGTGATATCCTTCAAGAACTTCATACACAGCAAATATCATAAATACAAGCAGAAATATAAGGGAAAAGAGAAGTATTTCAAAGAGATATTCATATGTGACAGTTGCACAGCAGGGTTGCATTACCTACTCTGATGTGGCATGAGCACCATAATGAATCTCTTTGCGAGACAATGAAAGATCGAACCTGAACACCACCAATGCAGAGGGAAGTTACGGCCATACATACCACAATTGCCACCACAAAAAACTACTGAACAATGTTGAGGCCATACATACACCCAAAGAGAATTGATTTAAAATGCTAATTCCATAACAACGACTCTCAGAGAAATAGGCAACCAAATTCATAATAAGCTGAAAAATTCATTAAACACAGAGAAATGCATACCTATTCATTTTCTTTTGAAGCTTGTTGCCCACTAGATGCATCTGACACCTACAATATGTTATTATAATGTGTTAATAATTTCCATATGTATATATACAAATTGATAAAACGTAAAATTTGTCAATTTGTAAGTATTGCACCTCTCTCTCTCTCTCAAGCTCATAATTTCCATATGCTGCTTCTTTCTTCTTTTTTTTTTTTCTATTTTAAGTTAAGGAGGGGCATGTGGCCCTCTTGGGCCCATACTCCCTCCACCACTAGGTCTGATGGTTAACAAAGAGAACATGTTATTGGTCTTAGGATAGAAAGATCACCACCTTCTCTGCGTTGCCAAATTGGCAAGTCATAGAGAGACAATAGACAACGACTCCAAAAATTATACCAATGAGACTATACTTCCAAAATTATATCACATATTCAGACTAATCTACCCCGGGTCTTAAAACATAGGAATCCTTATCTTCTATAACCTTCCACCATTTAGAACAAGGCAACCTTCGTTTACCCCATTATGACATGTGTTTTCTAATAGATACATCGCCAAATGCCTTCGATACAAGTGTCACGGGACTTCCCTATTAAGTGTTTTACAGACCAGCCAAAATGAGCCAAATATTTCACTTGCTGATTACCAAGTTTCTCAAGTATAATGAGGGACAAAAATATGCATCTAAAAGATCCAAACTTACCTTGGGATTACTAGGGTTGAAACCCCACACTGAATCTACATCATCATTATTGTCCAAGGTACCCCAAGATGGCTCATCAAAACTTCTGTTCACAAACGATAAGACTTAGAACCACCAAAATTATGTAAGGAACATACAGGTATGAGAAGTGATGAGAAAAAAAAATATGAATCAACCCCCATACCTATGGCTTTCAACATCTGCTTCGGGGCTCTTTTTTGAATGGTTATCTGAATATTCTCGAGATGGACTTTCGAATGCTGTATGTCTTGCTGGACTGCTAGATGGACTTTTGCCTGATTCATCTTCACTATGAGTGTATGTTGATTTACTTTCGAAGGCATGTTCACCTTTACTGAAAAGTTTATCTGACATGTCGTCATCAGCATGTGACATCAAATCAGGGGAGAAACTACCATTCGGAGAATAATTTTCTTTCTCGGCAGAAGTGGATTTGGTTTCGGGCGGCATGGCAACATCAAATGAAAATCCTGGAAGTAACAGACAATGCATCAGGATGTATATGCAATTCATAGGTTTACCAGTCAACTCTTGCGTTATTAAATAAAAGATTGAGGCATTTGCAGTATAGTTAGAGGCATTTTCAAAAGAAAAGAAAAAAATACAAGAGCTCATGAAGCTTCATGTCAAGAACTAAAAATGTCTTCTACCTTCATCTTTGAACTTATCCCAATCTTCATCCCAAACAGATGATATCTCTGGGATTCCAGGTTACCAGCCTAAAATTGATAAATACAAACATAAAAGGTCGTAAGTATACAAGGGGCATCCAAGTACAATAATCAAAATATTGAGAAACAATTAGAAAAGTTTCGTAAAGGACAGTTGGCCATCCAGTATGATCCTAATCATCCAAAGATGATCCTAGTCATCCAAAGATTTGAGATTGAGTCCTGCTTCCAACAGGCTTGAGAAATTTTATGTATTTGAGAGGGCTACCCCCAATGCATAGCCCATTGGTTTTGCAGCACCCTCCCCCAACAATATATATATATATATATATAGCAGCCCCCAAAACACTATGAAAAACAAATAAATGAGCGCACAGACGTGTGAGAGAGAAGTTTTCCTTGAAAAGCTATCGAAGTAGTAGATCGAACAGATTGGTTATAATGTGCAGAGAAAGCTCCAACTTCAACATAATAATTTACTTCACTATTTGTATAGGAAAAGTGGACTAATTTACTTCAACATAACCAATTCTATAGTAAGTATGCTAGATTACTGAGAGAGACAGAGAGTTGGATTCATACGTAGAAAGTAGCTTACCAATTATGAATCTCGATTATGAATCGATCGAAATCTTCAAATCTTCATCAACAAATCGATCAAAATCTTCAAATCTTGAGAGTGAGATTCAAGCGAGATTCAAATTTACTCGAGCGAGAGAGATTTGGACAGTGAGATTCAAGCGAGAGAGGTCGAGCGAGAGAGAGGGATTAGGCAACAACAGGAAATGAGGTACACCACCGTTGGAGACAAATTTGGGAAATACGAGTGAAGGGGGGAGATAGGTCAAGTTTTAGATGATTTTTTTTTTTTTAAGTTAAGAAGAACACGATTGGGTTAAACAATTTTGTGATTTTTTTAATGTAAAAACTGATTTTTTGTGATGGTTAAATAATCAGTCGCAAAAATATAGACGCAAAAAGTCATATTTCTAGTAGTGAGTGGTAGTGGAATAGTGGCGATGGTGATAATAATGGTAGTCGGAGAGGTGGAGTGGCAATAGTGGTAGTAGTGGTGGTAGTGGAATGGCATTTGCAATAGTGGTAAAAGTGGTAGAGGAGATGAGTGGTGAGAGAGATAGAGAGATGAGTGAGAGACAGATTGAGAAGAGAGACAGAGACAGAGACAGAAGCAGAAACAGAGTGATGAGCGAGAGAAAGAGACAAAGTGGTTGCTAAAAGTACATTTCCTTGTAGTGGATCGATAAATTGAGAGGGGGCTCGGTAAATACAGAAGATAGGAGGGAGGAATGAGCAAGACGAACACAGTGGGAGGAGAGAAAGAGAAAGAGAAAGAGAAAGACAAACAAACAGACAAGCAAGCAGAGAGAGAAAGAGGGAGAGATGAGTGATGAGTGAGAGAGAGAGAGAGAGAGAGAAACAAGAGATGAGCGAGAGATAGACAGAAAGAGAGAGAAAGAGAGCGAAAAGAGATGAATGAGAGAGAGACATAGAAAAAAAGAGAGACAGAGAAAGAAGAGAGATGAGTGAGAGAGATAAAGATAGAGAAGAGAAATGATAGAGATAGGAGAAGAGAGATGAACGAGAGAGATAGAAAGAGAGAGAGAGAAGAGAGATGAGCGAGAAAGACAGAGAGAGAAGAGAGATGAGAGAGATAGAGAGAAGAGAGATGAGTGAGAGACACAGAGAGAGAGAGAGAGAGAGAGATAGATAGATAGACAGACAAACAGATAGAGAAGAGTGATGAGTGAGAGAGAGAAACAAAAGAAAGAGAGAGAAACAAAAGAAAGAGAGAGAGAGAGAGAGACAGGAAGATGAAAAAATGAGTGAAAAGAGAAATGTTATATTAAAAGAGTAAGACGACGTCATTTTTTTTTTCGCCATAGAAAAATACCGTTGCATTTATTCAAACCATTTTGTGACTGTATATATATAAATCCATCTCAAAGCCATAATATTTTTTTTTTAAACTTTTTTTTGCAATGGTACCTATTACAGCTGCAAAACACTCACTTTTTTTTGTTTTTTTGCGACTACAGTTGATGCCGTCGCAAAAACTCTATTTTTTCGCGATAACAATCTTTGCAATCACAAAATTCTCCTTTTTCGAGACATCTTTTTCTGCCATCGCAAATGCTCTATTTTTCCGTGACAGCAAATTGTGTCATTGCAAAACTCACCTTTTTTGGACAGCAAGTTGTGCCGTCTCAAAAGTTTTTGAGACGGCAAGTGTGCCGTCGCAAATGCTTCTGTCTTTTAAGCCTATTTTTCTTGTAGTGAATGTACACATTTTGAGTTAAAAAAATAAACCCTAGTGCCTCCAAATCTTCAAGGCAAAAATCACAGATGCTAACTCCTTGAATCTCTCACCATAAAGGTAGTGCCTCCAAATCTTCAAGGCAAAAATCACAGATGCTAACTCTACGTCATGAGTAGGGTAATTCCTCTCGTGTATTTTCAACTGATGTGAGCCATAGGCCACCACTTTTCCCTCTTGCATCAACACACAACCCAAACCCTCTTGTGAGGCATCACAATAAACAGCATAACCCAAACCTCTCTTCGGAATAATCAACATTGGAGCAGTAGTAAGTCTAGCTTTCAATTCTTGGAACGACTTTTCACAAGTCTCACTCCACACAAACTTGACCCCCTTCCGCGTCAACCTAGTCAACGGCGAAGCCAGTCTGGAGAAATCTTTCACAAACCGGCGGTAATACCTAGCTAATCCTAGGAAACTGCGGATCTCGAAAACACTCTTAGGCTGTTCCCAATCTTGCACTGCCTCAATCTTGGATGTATCAACAGACACCCCTTCCCCGGAGACCACATGGGCTAAGAACTTGACTTCTCTTAGCCAGAACTCACACTTTTCAAATTTGGCATACAGCTTATGGGCTCTAAGCAACTCGAGCACCACTCTCAACTGTTCATCATGCTCCTCCTCTGAAGGTGAATAAATCAAGATGTCGTCTACGAAAACGACTACAAAACGATCTAAGAATTCCCGGAATATCCAGTTTATCTAGTCCATAAACACTGTCGGTGCATTGGTGAGCCCAAAAGGCATCACCAGAAACTCGTAATGGCCATATCGCGTACGGAATGTCGTCTTCGAGATATCTTCCTCCCTTTGGCCCTCAACTGATGGTAACTCGATCTCAAGTCTATCTTTGAGAAACAACGGGATCCTTTCAACTGGTCAAACAAATCATCAATACGAGGCATAAGGTACTTGTTCTTAACCGTAGCCCGATTCAATTTCCGGTAATCGATACAAAGTCTCAAAGCCCCATCTTTCTTTTTAGCAAAGAGGGCTGGTGCTCCCTACGACGAAACACTAGGGCGGACAAAACCCTTATCTAGCAATTCTTGGAGTTGAATCTTCAACTCATTCAACTCGGCTGGGGCAAAACGGTAAGGTGCCATAGAAATCGGTGCTGTGCCGAGCACTAAATCAATAGAAAACTCCACCTCTCGATGGGGTGGCAAACTCACGAGATCCTCGGGAAAGACATCCAAGTACTCATTAACCACTCGGGGTAACTCAATTTGGATCTCATCACACTCACCACTCATAAAGCTAGTGAGAAGACCACTAAGCTCACTCTGCCCTCGCGGATCATACATTGGTGGCAAAACACTACCAACCCGATCTCCCAAGAAATGGAAACAATCTCTGCTCAAGGTACACACGGTAACCCTCCGGCGGTAGCAATTAATAACAGCCCGGTATGACGATAACCAGTCTATACCCAAAATCACATCAAAACCCGACATAGCCATAACCACAAAAGAAAATGGAAGCCGACGATTAGCGACCTCTATATCACAACCTCTACACCCCTGCTTCAAAATCAACTCACCCCCAACAGGTAATACAACACAAATAAGAGATGCTAACTGCGCCAACTCCAACCCCAAAACAGATGCAAATGCAGCAGATATAAAGGAATGGGATGCACCCGTATCAATCAACACATTGACAACCGAGTTGCAAAACAAAAAGGTACCTCTCACAACAAATGGAGTCGTTACAAGATCCTGCGCGGTAACAGCATACACGTGCCCTGAAGGTCTCTGATCTACCTGCTCACCTCCAAAAGTAAAAGACTGCTGCACAAACTAGGACAATGAGGCCCCCTGATTGGCCCTCAAGGCCTGAACTGACTGAGCTGGCTGAGGGCTCTGAGTCTGCCTCGAACCAGATGTGCCACTTAATTGCGGCAAAACATCTTCAGGTGCCCCGCCTGACCACACTGGTAACAAGAAAGCGGCTGGCCTCTGCCCTGACTTTGGCTCTAAGGTCGAGCTGAAGATGAAGCTACTCTCTGCCTTCCTCCCCTCTGCGGGAAAGTTGGAGACTTGTGGCCCAACTGACCACATTTGTAACAAGTAATGTCTCCCTGACTGCCTCTCCTAGAACCTGAACTTGACACTAGAAAGGTAGATCTCACAAAAGCTCCATGGGGCTGCTGAGGGTTAGAACCCCTCTACCTCCTACCATCCCCCTGGCTATCCTGACTCCTCTTGGAGCCCCTCATCCTCTCCTCCTCCTCACGCATGATAATCTCCATATGAGTTGCAGCATCCACAGCACGCCCATACTCCCGGATCATAGGCCCTGCAACTCTAGTCTTGAGCTCGTGCCTCAACTTCTTCTCAAATTCCAAACAACGGCGTTCCTTAGATTCCACTAACTCAGGAGCAAACCTCGACAAGCTAGTAAAAGTAGCCTCAAACTCAGCCACAGGCATACTCAGCTGATTGAGCTGACAGAACTGATCTCTCAAATTCTCCCTGACAGCAGGAGACAAAAACTTCTCCTGGAAGGCGTCAACGAAAGCCTCCCAAGTCCCACTAACACGACCCCTCATGAACTTCCACCACTGACCCGCATCTCCCTTCAACTGGAAAGATGCCAAGGTCACCTTCAATGCCCCGTCTTCGATGCCAAGCATCTCAAACATCTTAGTCATCAGCTCAAGCCACTCGTCAGCCTTCAGTGGCTCTTTCGGATCACCCACAAACTCATCCGGATTAGACCGAAAAAACTCTCTCTTCAGAAAAGAAGGCCCTGCATCAACAACTTGGGCCTGGACTTGATTCTCAGCTCTGAGAATGCCCAAGGATTCCCTCAATGCTCCTGCCATCTTGCGGGCTAAGGCGCCCATGGCCTACTGACCTACTGGCTCAGCCACATTGGCCTGACCAACACCCTCCTACTGCGTCGGAATGTCATCCGATATAGGCATCTCCTGCCTCCCACGCCTACCACGCCTACCACCACGTCCTCGTCCTAACATCCTAATAAAGGTAACGAAGACATTAGCACATTCACAAATGTGCCGAAGCTATTCATTCACGTCCTAATACAATGGACAACAGTAATTCATTCCACGTAAGCACATAATCACATAAGCACCTACGAATTTCATTTTCGGATAATGACAGTCCCGAGGCATTGCTAGAGTTCCAGTTAGAAACAGCATTGATCAAGTGCTTTTCCAATAGGACTCCCAGAAACCCAAGGATCCAATCAACATCCTAGAAATTAAATCTCATACCCATATAGTCACATAAGCATGTTATCAAATAAACACATATTATCATACATAAGTCTCTAACAAGCGAGACAAACCCACTGTGATACTAATCACTTCCCACGTACCCAAAGTATTCAAACCCGGTATGCTCTGATACCAAGTTGTAACGCCCTCAAAATAATACATATAAACCCACATTCTTGACATGCATAGACATAAGAGAATAAAGCATATTTCTATTTATCAGAATATTCATTACAAAGTATTACATGTTGACAACAAAAGTAAATGCCCTATGGGCTTACAATTTTCCAAGCTAACACTTGGTTACAAAAATTAGAGTACTAACTCATACACATTAAGTCCTTGGCTTGAATTTACATGTAATACACAAAAAGTAAACAACAAAAGAGTCTTCAACTCCCAGAACCTCCCAAGCTCTGTCCTTGGAGGTGGCATATCACCTGAACCTGAAAATGATGTCCCATATAGGGTGAGCCACAGCCAGTAGAGATATACTAAACCAAATATGAACAATGACTAAAACAATAGCATTTGATAGATGGTTAACACTTATAAACCAATTTAAATCACTATACAGTTCCATGACAATCATGTCCATGTTACGTTTCCCTTTCTTTTACTTATTAAGTCTTCAATTCATAACATGGCTCAGAACCTGGCCAACAATTTAATGAGACTACGACTTATATTAAAGCACTTCTTTTTTAAATGAGATAACAACTCACATCAAGACACTTCCATATTCTACAATAGATACATATATTTGTTGTATCAATGTCATATTAAAACACTTCCATACTTCACAATAGATACACATATTTGTTGTATCAATGGAGTCCATCCCCTATCTCCTCCCAAACCGTGGAGTACATCCCATATCTCCTCCCATACAATACAATGTATATAAACACTTATCATATACAATAATCAATCAATACACATATTTGATGTATTATTCCAACTGTCATATTCAATGACATAACACGTTTGATTAGTTTCAATTTTCCCTAATCAACATACGGTGTCTACAACAATCAAGACTATCCTCCACCGATAGCCCAAAGCAGTTATTTCTAAACAGATAATAAATGCATCAAACAAATATAATCTCAACATTTTCATAGGTGAGTGATAAATTAATCCAACTACCCCATTTATTCTCATAACATCTTAATTTCATTATTTCACAATAAATGTCATTAATTACACTAATGACCCAATAAAACCCACATATGGCATTTTCCCCCTTTTTCTCAACATTAGACCAAAGGCTCATTTTTCACCCATAATTTATAAACAACCTCCATTTCAAGTCTATAACACAAATTTGACTCAAACATGAAAAATCCCTCTTTTATAAATTACAAATCAACTCTAATTTTCCCAAAATTTACCAAGCCACACCAACTAATCAGAATGACCAAAGCTTAAGTCAACACTCATAAGATGGAGTAGGGTTTCCCTACCTCGAAATGAAGAGACCAAATGGAGTAGATGGTGAAAACCCAAAGTGCTCTAAATCCACTATTTTTCATATTAAAATGTAACCCACACCACCCTCTATCTTTCTTACAAAGGGATTAAGGTAGAAACACTCAAGAACTAGATCAAACCTTAGAGAGAAGGTGTATATAGAGAGAGAGGCTGCCGAAATTAGGGTTTGAAATGAAAAGTGTATTCAAAAAGTGAAGAAGAAGCAACTGTTGTGTGCTGAAATAACAGAGGCTCGCTTGAGAGAAGAAGTGATCGCTCGAGCGACTAGACACAAAGGACCCTCGCTCGAGCGTAGAAAGCCTTGCTCGAGCCAACAATACAAAGCTTCAGGTCTGCAACCTAGAAGCACGCTTGAGCGAAGAAAAGCTCGCTCGAGCGAAGGAAAGCTGGCTCGAGCCAAGAATTACAACTCTCAAGTCCAAACCCAAACAAAGACGCACGCTCGAGCGAAGAAACCCTGGCTCGAGCGAAGGAGCTAAAACACAGAGCTCGCTCGAGCGACAAAAGCCTCGCTCGAGCGAAGAACCAAAATTTTGGGCAGCAACCATTTGCTCTCAATCACCTCCAACCCGTAACAATCCTGTCCAAAACATCCTATAACTCAAATACAAAGTATTGAAGGACAGAAACAAGATATAATAACAACCAACACCACGGAACCCAAGTCCGGAATACTATAATCAATGGAGGAAAAATCGGGATCGCTATAGATTCAAAGCAAAACGGATTATGTTAAATACTTGCGTTAAGTTAAATACTTGTAAGTTTAATACATTTTTTTTTTCATGAAGACAACTAAAGTAATACACACATATATACATTGATCAGAATTTTTTGAAATACAACATAGAATACTATACTCCCTTAAAAAGGTGCAAAAAAACAATCATAAACTCTCTTGCCATATTACACATAAATGTTAAAATGCCAAGTCTTTCAAATTTTTCTTTTAATTAGGAACTCTAGATATTCCAAAAATAAAAAATAAAAAAAACAGTCCATTTCTTTTTAGAATCACACAACAACTATACTACATTTGAATGGTACAATTTTTTTAAAATTTTTTTATAACAAAATGTTAAATATATTTTTGTGGGTTAAGTTAAATACTTAGTAAATTTGATTCAAAGTAAAACAGATTATGTTAAATACTTGCGTTAAGTTAAATATTTGTAAGTTTAATACATTTTTTTTTTCATGAAGACAACTAAAGTAATACACACATATATACATTGACCAGAATTTTTTAAAATACAACATAGAATACTATACTCCCTTAAAAAGGTGTCGAAAAAAAAAATCATAAACTCTCTTGCCATATTACACAAATGTTAAAATGCCAAGTCTTTCAAATTTTTCTTTTAATTATGAACTCTAGATATTAAAAAAAATGAAAAAAACAATCCCTTTCTTTTTAGAATCACACAAAAAATATACTACATTTGAATGGTACAATTTTTTTAAAATTTTTTTTATAACAAAATGTTAAATAAATTTTTGTGGGTTAAGTTAAATACTTGGTGAATTTGATTCAAAGTAAAACGGATTATGTTAAATACTTGTATTAAGTTAAATACTTGTAAGTTTAATACATTTTTTTTTTCATGAAGACAACTAAAGTAATACACACATATATACATTGATCAGAATTTTTTGAAATATAGCTAAAATATTATACTCCCTTAAAAAGGTGCCAAAAATAAATAAATAAATCATAAACTCTCTTGCCATATTACACATAAATGTTAAAATGCCAAGTCTTTCAAATTTTTCTTTTAATTAGGAACTCTAGATATTCCAAAAAAAAATGAAAAAAATAGTCCCTTTCTTTTTAGAATCACACAAAAAATATACTACATTTGAATGGTATAATTTTTTTTTAAATTTTTTATAACAAAATGTTAAATACATTTTTGTGGGTTAAGTTAAATACTTGGTGAATTTGATTCAAAGCAAAACGGATTATGTTAAATACTTGTAAGTTTAATACATTTTTTTTCATGAAGACAACTAAAGTAATGTACACATATATACATTCACCAGAATTTTTTAAAATACAACATAGAATACTATACTCCTTTAAAAAGGTGCCAAAAAAAGAAAAAAGAAAACATAAACTCTCTTGCCATATTACACATAAATGTTAAAATGCGAAGTCTCTGAAATTTTTCTTTTAATTAGGAACTCTAGATATTAAAATAAAAATTTATGAAAAATATTTATCATCTGTACAACACAGGGCACTAAAATATTTATAAAAAAATATTTTAAAAAAATTTGATAAAAATATTTATCATCTGTACAAAAAATATATATATATATATATATATAAACTCTCTTGCCATATTACACATAAATGTTAAAATTCCAAGTCTTTCAAATTTTTCTTTTAATTAGGAACTCTAGATATTCAAAAAAAAATTAAATGAAAAAAAAACAATCCCTTTCTTTTTAGAATCACACAACAAATATACTACATTTGAATGGTACAATTTTTGTGTAAAGGTATATCGTAGTGATGTCTCTCTCTATATCTTGCATACATGTATGACCTACTAAATGAAATGTTCTTTCATTAAAAGGGTGACTAAATCATGGTTGATTGCATCTATTTTTGAAAAACAAAATTGAGCATGTAGAGTTCTTCAACTGAGCATTCCAGTGATTAGTGATGCGCTTGATGGTTTAGTAAGTTGAATAGAAATGAATAATGCCTTTTTGTCAAACAATCCTATGGGTGCCTAAGCCTAGGTTTTTATTTTGGAAAGAATAAATAAATAAAAGGGAGAGTAGAAGCCCACATTACATCAAAAGATATCATCACATAACTACAATGACGCAACCCGACTATGCCTCACTAAGGGCACAATGCAAGTAGCAGTGCACACATGATTTTCAATATCAAGTTAATCTACAAAACTACCCACTACTACTATATCTAGCACTCAAGCCTCCATGAAGAACCAAAAAATAAATAATTGTGAAGGTCCTTGGGTTAGGATGTGAGAGAGAGTACTTGACTTCTTTCTAATTAGGCACGGGCAAAATTGACCAAATTTAAACAAATCTTGACCAAATTTTAAAAATTTAAGACAGACCAATTTTATGAATAGCGACGTAATCAGCCAAATGTTTTACACTTCAATTTACCCACTGGAGTCAGGACAACCAATCCTAATCCAAGCTTTAAGTTCTAACAACAACAATAAGGAGTCAGGACAACCAAACCATGATGGTTTTGATTAGTAAATTTCTTAACTTACTCTCTCTCTCTCTCTCTCTCTCTCTCTCTCTCTCTCTCTCTCTCTCTCTCTCTCTGTTCATCAAATTTAAGTGAAAATTTGATTAAATGCTTGATCTGATATGAATACTCCAATCCTTACTCTCTTCACATCTTCAAATCTTTTCAAAAAAATTTCAAACTTATCCTAAAAACCATCTCCTTTCCATACCATTTTTTATGAAAGAAAACCATCTCCTATCCATACTCTATTTAAAAATTTTATCAAAAAAGATTAAAAGTATTATTAGTGGAGATTTGGTCAAATTTTTTGTTCATCCTTGATTTAGTGAAAATTTTGGATCTATTATGTTTTTCCTGTGTATAATAGCCAAATAATTTTGAGACCAACCTTATGTGTAAGAACCAAATTTCTGCTTAATAGTTCAAATAATTGAAAATAATTCTTTGATGAAAAAATAATTTCTGCTTAATGTTTTTGTTGATTAAAAAAATTGACAATAATTCTGATTAAAAATTGACAGAAATTTGGTGATGAGAGACATTTCCTCAATGTTTAATAGTTCTGAGAGAAATTTGGTTCACAATAATTCTGCTTAATGTTTAATCAAAATTGACAGAAATTTGGTTCACATAATGTTTTTTTTAATTCTTTGATGAAATTTAGTTCAAATAATTTATGCTTAATATTTCAAATAATTGACAATAATTGACAGACCAATTATTATACACAGTTGACAGTAAACACAATGTGTATAACCTTTTTTTTTTTTTTTTTGAACACCAAACCAATTTCTGTTTAATGTTTTTTTTTATTAAAAAAATTGACAATAATTCTGATTAAAAATTGACAGAAATTTGGTGATGAGAGATACATTTCCTCAATGTTTAATAGTTCTGAGAGAAATTTGGTTCACAATAATTCTGCTTAATGTTTAATCAAAATTGACAGAAATTTGGTTCACATAATGTTTTTTTTAATTCTTTGATGAAATTTAATTCAAATAATTTATGCTTAATAGTTCAAATAATTGACAATATTTGACAGACCAACTATTATACACAGTTGACAGTAAACACAATGTTTATAACCTTTTTTTTTTTTTTTTCTGAACACCAAACCAATTTCTGCTTAATGTTTTTTTTTATTAAAAAAATTGATAATAATTCTGATTAAAAATTGATAGAAATTTGGTGATGAGAGACACATTTCCTCAAAGTTTAATAATTCTGAGAGAAATTTGGTTCACAATAATTCTGCTCAATGTTTAATCAAAATTGACAGAAGGCACGATGCAAATAATTTTAAGATTAAAATGCAGTTATAAAAACATATTTAATTTTTTTTTTCTTAAAGAACTTGTAACATTTTTGCTTGTATTACATGCTCTACAAAACTCAAATAAAATATATTACGACTTTCATAATATGAAAAAAGGAACTTATAATTTTAATAATTTTGTAGGAAAAATGGAATCATTCACAGTATTAATCTATCAAAGTCCAACTGCACATTTAATAATGGCGTCAGTTCTCTTTTCTACGTGGGGATAACTATCACATGGAATCTCTGGTATATTTGTGGCATTTTTGAAGTGTTCATGCACATGTCCATGTGTGATGGAAATTAATCTATATATCTTGCCAGGTAATGTCTAAAATTCAGAATCCAATCCATGTGGAACTTGGTGGTGTGCTATCTAAAAAGAGAGGCATGATTTGTGAAAGTGTAGTGAATTAAATGTGAAATAAAATGCTTATCCATTGAGATTTCATTACATAACCAACGGGTGAGGCCTCAACCTTGAGGCAGAACCTTGATACAAATCTAGCAAGCTAAAATTATGGAAAAAAAGCCTCTTATCTTAGCAAAATCAACAACCCGCCACCAAGCTAAGATATGCATATTCAGTTGACATGCCCAAGATGACTACTAAAATGGAGCATATTCAGTTGACAGAGGACTTGAAAAAGTGAAACAGGAAAAATTCCAAACTATTTAAGTCTAAGTCTAAGTCTAAACAACTGAAGTTGATAAGACAAAAAAAATCCAAGACACTCATTTTATATTATTTTTTTAAGAGCATTGAATTTCATTTTAAATAACAAACATAGAAAAATCAAAATTTTAAATACTGAATTTCTACACAAACAAACAAACAAAAGCTTATTAAGTCTAAAAAATTGCGAACATTTGTGATAGTGCAAACAAACAAACAAACCAAAATACGAACACATAATAAATTATACGAAAACATAAAAAATTATAAACACATAAACACAAATAGGAGCACCGTTTTTTTTCTTTAAACACACACACGCACACAAATTAAGTAAACAAACAAACCAAATTTTTTAAAACTGAATTTATGCATAATTTGTATATACAGAATCTTTTTATATAATACATCTAATATTTTCTTAGTTGATGATTCAACTAACATATTATTATTATTATTATTATTATTATTATTATTATTATTATTATTATTATTATTTTGCCTATTGTTTGATGTTCCATAAAAGCAACAATATAGTATATATGTTAGAACCTAGCAATATTAAATTCTAAATTTAATACTTACAGCGCTTTTGAAGAAAATGAGAATCAAGAATTCTTATTCTATAGTTTGTCTATAAACTGAATTCAATGCTTTTCTACGCCAATTTTCTAGCGTATTTTCTACGTACTAAAGCACATCAGTATATGTAAAAAAATTGACAATACTTAACGTGTAAACACAAAACTAATGTGTATAACCTTTTATTTTTTTTTTTGAACACCAAACTAATTTATGCTTAATGTTTTTTTGGTGATAAAAAATTTCTGATTTTGGTGATAAACAGTTGACAGTAAACACATTGAGTGGAATTTTTGTTTCTCATCACTAATTTAAACAATTGACAGTAAACACATTGAGCAGAATTTTTGGTGATTTTGGTGATAAAAAATAGAGCCAACTGATTTTGGTGATAAAAAACAGAGTCAAGTGATTTTGGTGATAAAAAACATGGCCTTTGTAACTACAAAAAGCATATACCATGGCACATCATCCTGAATATTTCTCATCAACTCATCCATAAAAGTAAACCACAAACTTTAAAGAGCTCCATAAAAGGTGCAAACATATTTACAAAAAGAACATTATAGACCTCTTTGCAGGTTCATAAATGTTGAGGCTTACTTATAGAACATTAAAAATGTTTTCAACCATAAAGAACATTAAGAACATTATAGAACATTATAGACCTAATTAAGTTGAGGCTTACCTTGCATGAACCGTATCACCTATAGAGCATATAGGTTGTGAATTTACATAAAACAGCAACACGTATCCACATGCTTCTTAATGGAAACGTGTTGAACCTTGTAACTGATTAATTTATGTCATAATACTATTAGGCATTTCTTGTAAATGGAGGAATGGGATTTGCCCCCCCCCTCCCCCCCTCCCCCACACACAGAAGAGCATATCACAAATCAAGGATATATGTATTGGTGATCAAAGTTTGAAGATTACTCTTCTAGAACCATGATATGGGAACAAAGTAATTATTCCTCTGTGCTATCAGAGAAATATGTTAGTTGCCTAATGTCATACCTTCATAAGGTAGTGTCTACTCTTCTTCAGTTTTACTCAATAGCAAAGCAATAACAAAAGAAATAACAAAAGAAAAAAATTCACCCGTATATATCAGTTGGCTCAATATCAAAGCAAAGCAATAACAAAAGAAATAACAAAAGCTGAGAGAGAAAAAAAAGTGATGTCGAGCAGCCAAACGTTACCAAAGCAATAACAAAAGAAAAAAAAATAAGAACCAAAGTAATAAGCTAACCGAGCAACCAAACAGGATGTCGAGCAGCCGAAGTGAATAGCCGAGCAGCCAAAGTGATGTAGCAGCCAGAGTGAACAACAATGAGAGTGGTTAGAGTGATCCACAGAAGCTCTGATGAAGGCAAAAGTTAAGAGAGGAAAAAAAAATTCAAGAAGAAGAACAATTACCCAAATCAAGGAGAGAATACTAAAGTCTTGTTTTCAATTAAGATAAAAATGAGAGAATACTACAGTCATGTTTTCAACACATTGAGAGAATACTGATTTTCAAAATTAATAACTCTATTGAACCCAGCAGAATTTGAATTGGTCTGTGTAGAATTTGAATTGGTTTCCATATATCTATAGATTGGTCTGTGCAGAATTTGAATTCAATAACTATAGATTTGTCTGATATAATCCCTATAACTAAATATATATATCATTTGTCTGATTTGCAGAATTTCTTTTCCAAATCTGTATCTGTATCATATAACTAAATATATATATCATTCAAATAACTAAATATATATATATATATATATGTATCTGATATGCAGAATTTCTTTTCCATATAATTAAATATATATGTCATTCAAATCTGCACACACCCAGAAGACACCCGTGTAATCCAAATCTGCACTTTCCCGTATAACTCAAACCATATCACCCGTATATATCAGTTGGCTCAATATCACCCGTATAACTCAAAATCCAAACCCAATACAATAAGATAAACCCAAAAACACAAAAACAGAGTAAGGAAGGATAGAGAGGGAAGGTAGATACTGAGGGGAGAGTCAGTGCAGAGTAGGAATGAGGAGACAGACGGTAGACAGAGAAGGAGATAGAGAGAGAAGGTAGAGGGTATGGGAAGATAGATGGTTGACAGAGGGTATGGGGGAGACAGAGGGAAGACATATGGTAGACAGAGAAGACACAAGCAAATCAAATGTATAGCGATCCCGGTTTTCCCTTGTTCATTGTACTCTGGACTCGATTCCGTGGATGTGTTGTTGTCTTATTCTCGTTTCTATCATTTACTCTTTGTATTTGAGTCATGGGTTGTGTTGGGCAGGTTTGGAACAGGTTGGTTGTGTTCGAAAACCAACAGTTGATGCCCAGATTTTGGCCTCCACGCTCGAACGGGGCTTTTGACGCTTGAGTGGACCCTTTTGTTTTTTCTTCTCCGCTCGAGCGGGCATTTTGACGCTCAAGCGTGATTATTCATTTCCCAGTATTTTGTTCTGCAGGTCATCGGACGCTCGAGCTTCCACTTTCACACTCGAGCGGGGACCATCGACTGCAAAACTTCTGGAAGTGTGCATCCGGCGCTCGAGCGGCGCTTTTGACGCTCGAGCATAAGTCTGTGTCTGACGCTCGAGCGGAGCGTTCCACGCTCAAGCGTACCTGTTTGTATATCAGTCCGAAAAATAGCTTTTTGGATCACTTTTTCGACATTCTCTCTCTCTGCCTTTTCAAAACCCTCATTTGAGATCTCCTCTCTCTAGAATACAACTTCTCTCTAAGAAATCATCTAGCTTGAGTGATCTTCTCCCTTAGTTTCTTTGTAACGCCCTCAAAATAATAACACTAAACCCATCAGATAAGACATGCATTTACATTCAAACTAACTGCATTCCTTTCATTCATTAGAATTTCATTACATAAGTATTACAAGTTAACATCAAAACAAAATGCCCTACGGGCTTACAGCTTTCCAAGTTAACACTTGGTTACAACAAAGAGTTCTAACTCGTTTACACATTAAGCCCTTGGCTTGAAATTACATGTAATACATCAAAAGTAATACGACAAAACTATGCCCGCCACTGGCCTCCCAGCTATATCCTTGGAGGTGGCATGCTTCCTGCACCTGAAAATGATATTCCCATATAGGGTGAGCCACAGCCCAGTAGAAATACACTAAACCAACCATGGACAATGACTAAAACATTAGCAATTGATAGTTGGTCAACACTGATACAATCACATAAATTACATATTTATGTCAACGACTTACAAGTCCCAATTACTTTTCATTTTCCCTTTTTCAACAGATAAGCATGCTAGCTCTATCATCATTTCCACAGATATGTATAAAAACTATATCTCACATTCAGATAAGCATAAAAGCTATATCCACATTCTCAACAGATATGTATATCAACAATATCCACAGATAAGCATACAAGCTGTATCCACACTTCACAACAGATATGTATATCAACAATATCCACAGATAAGCATACAAGCTGTATCCACACTTCACAAAGATAAGCATATGAGCTCTATCTTCACTTCTCTAGACAAGCATATGAGCTCTGTCTACGGAGTTCATCCCCTATCTCCTCCCAATACCTATCCGGTTTAGAGGTACATCCCCTATCTTCCCCTAAACCGCGGAGTACATCCCCTATCTCCTCCTCTACACATAACGTATATAAACACATTGGTTCTATATACAATCACACAATACACACAATTAATGTATTCTATCAACCGTCAAGTTCCATGACACATTCCATTGATTAGTTTCCGTTTACCTAATCATCATGCATTGTCTACAACAATCTCGACTATCCTCCACCGATAGCCCCAAGCAGTTATTTCTAAAACAGAAAATAAATGCACAAATGGATATTCAATCAACATTTCATTTCCTCATTTCTCACCAATTAATTATCCCAATTAATTAAACAATGTAATTAGGTCATTTTCCATAATTACCATTTCAACCCTTAGGTCCCATTTTCATCAATGATTCAACAATCATTCTATTTTTCTATGCCAAACATGCATCTAGGTTTATTATGAATAAAACCCCAACTTTTGTAAAATTACACAAAAGCCCCCAAACTTTCACAAATTTACCAAACCAAGCCCAACATCTCAAAATACCAAAATTTAAAGACAAAACCCATAGAGAGGAGTAGGATATCCCTACCTCAAATTCGGAGTTCCAAAGGAGAAGACGACAAAACCCAACGTGCTCCAAAACCCGAGATTTTCAGATTAAAATGAAGCCCTCGACGATCAACAACTTTTTTGTAAAGGCCAAAGGTGAGTAAATCACTCCTACTAGATCAAAACCTAGAGAGAAGGTAGAGTCTAGAGTGAGAGGCTCAACAATGGTGATTTTGGAAAAGTAAGAGAGAGAAGAGAAAGTGAAAAGTGATTTGAAAAGTCACAATTTCGGGATTTAAACCCAGTCTTCCGCTCGAGCGTAAAACACTCCGCTCGAGCGTCCACTCACAGACTTCCGCTCGAGCGGCCAACCTCCCGCTCGAGCGCAGAATGCACTCGCCCAGCACTTTTGCAGAATCAGACCTCCGCTCGAGCTCCCAACCTTACGCTCGAGCTCACAACACTGCACAACAAGATACTGGATGGACGTAATCTACGCTCGAGCGCCAACACCTCCGCTCGAGCGTACAGGCCAAAAATCTGGGCAACTAATTTTGGTTTCTAAACTCAACCAACCTGTAACAAACCCGCTCAACACATCCTATAACTCAAATACAAAGTAAGAAAGGATGTAAACAAGATAATAAACAACTACCAACATCCACGGACACATGTCCGGATCACTATACAACAAGGGTAAACCCGGGATCGCTATAACCTCCCCCCCTTAAAGAATTTCGCCCCCGAAATTAAGCACACGTTGCAAAACAAGCTTTCCTCCATTTTAAACAGTGTTACACTTGAACAGTCAACAATTCGACCCATTACCGGTCATCCCATCCCTTTAACAAGAGACATATCACAATATGTAAACAACATATGTACTTTCAACATGCATTAACATTATGCACTAACTTTCCAATGTCAACAATATATTCAACATATATAGTGTTACATTCAACTTCCATATGAGGCAAGTTCCAAACATACTTCCAATAATCAAAACATTTTCAATGTTTCACAACTTAAGACATATATAAAAGCTCTTAAGTTCAACAAAAATGTAAAATTTAAATATAAGATTACATATCAACAAACAAGTCCGGATATTTCTCTCGGACTTCCAACTCACGTTCCCAAGTGGCTTCCTCCACTCCGTGATGTTTCCACAAGACTTTCACCAAAGGAATGGTCTTGCCACGCAGGACCTGATCCCGCCTATCCAAGACCCGAACCGGTCTCTCCTCATACGAGGCATCCTCATCTACCCCTAAATCAGTCCAATCCAGCACATGTGATGGATCTGGCTCATACTTCCGAAGCATACTCACATGAAACACGTCATGCACTCCGGATAACTGCGGCGGTAAGGCTAACCGATAAGCAACCTCGCCTATCTTCTCAAGGATCTCAAAAGGACCAATAAACCGAGGGGATAACTTCCCACTCTTCCCAAACCTCATCAGGCCTCGCCTAGGTGATATCTTCAGAAAGACATGATCACCTACCTCAAACGCCAAAGGCCTCCTCCTACGGTCGGCATAACTCTTTTGTCGACTCTGGGCTGTAACAAGCCTCTTACGGATAAGCTCAACTTTCTCCGTCGTCTCCCTAACCAACTCCGGACCCAACAAAGGTGCATCACCCACCTCGGCCCAACACACTGGAGACCTACACGGTCGGCCATACAAGGCCTCAAACGGTGCCATACCGATGCTAGACTGAAAACTGTTGTTGTAGGCAAACTCTACCAATGGCAAGTGCCTCTCCCACGTCCCACTGAAATCCAGGACACAACCCCGAAGCATATCCTCGAGGATCTGAATAGTACGCTCGGACTGCCCGTCAGTCTGAGGATGATAAGCCGTACTAAAGGTCAACTTAGTGCCCAAGGCACTCTGCAAACTCTGCCACAACCTAGCAGTAAAACGAGGATCTCTATCTGAGACGATCGTCACTGGGACCCCGTGCAATCTCACTACGTCCCGAATATACAAATCGGCAAGATGATCTACCGAATCTCTCACGCGCATAGGAATAAAGTGCGCCGACTTAGTCAACCGGTCTACAACCACCCAAATAGCATCACTACCCCGTTGAGTCCTCGGAAGACCTACAACGAAGTCCATAGTGACATGCTCCCACTTCCACTCGGCAATAGGCAAAGGTTGCAACAAACCCGCTGGCCTCTGATGCTCGGCCTTCACTTGCTGGCAAGTAAGGCACTTCGATACGAAAACAGCCACATCTCTTTTCATACCCCGCCACCAAAACTGGCGACCCAAATCCTGATACATCTTAGTACCTCCCGGATGCACCGTAAGGCGCGAATGGTGAAACTCTCGGAGTACTTCCTCACGGCAAGCCTCCGGTACAAACAAACGGTCTCGGTATCTCACACTCAGGTCGGGATACACCGTCAAACCCTTCTCAACTTTCCCACTGGAGATCTTCTCTCGGAGGGATTCTACCTCAAGGTCACCTCTCTGTGCCTCTAACACTCTAGTCACAAGTGTAGGCTGCACCACAACAGAAAACAAGGCCGCAGCCTCAACAGATTCACCCAGTAGCAAATCAAACTCGCCAAGTGCTCCCATCATCACCCATTCCCGGATGGCTATACAAGCTACATCACTAATGGTTTTCCTACTAAGGGCATCGGCCACAACATTGGCCTTTCCCGGATGATAATGCAACTCAAAATCATAATCCTCGATGAACTCCATCCATCTCCTCTGCCTCAGATTCAAGTCTCTCTGTGTAAACAGATACTTCAAACTCTTGTGATCCGAGAATACCTCGAACCTCTCACCATAAAGGTAGTGCCTCCAGATTTTCAAGGCAAAGATCACAGCTGCTAACTCTAGGTCGTGTGTGGGGTAATTCTTCTCGTGTATTTTCAACTGACGTGAGCCATAAGCTACCACTTTTCCCTCTTGCATCAACACACAACCCAAACCCTCTCGTGAGGCATCACAATAAACCGCATAACCCAACCCTCTCTCCGGAATAATCAATACCGGAGCGGTGGTCAATCTAACTTTCAACTCTTGGAACGACTTTTCACAAGTCTCACTCCACACAAACTTGACTCCCTTCCGAGTCAGCCTAGTCAACGGTGACGCTAACCTGGAGAAATCTTTCACAAACCGACGGTAATACCCAGCTAATCCCAGAAAACTGCGGATCTCAAACACACTCTTAGGCTGTGCCCAATCTTGCACTGCCTCAACCTTGGATGTATCAACAGACACCCCTTCCCCGGATACCACGTGGCCTAAGAATTTGACTTCCCTCAGCCAAAACTCACACTTCCCAAACTTGGCATACAGCCTATGGGCTCTAAGTAACTCAAGCACCACTCTCAAGTGTGCCTCGTGCTCCTCCTCAGAAGACGAATAGATAAGGATATCGTCCACGAAAACAACCACAAATCGGTCTAAGAACTCCCGGAAAATCCGGTTCATCAAGTCCATAAAGACTGCCGGTGCATTGGTAAGTCCGAATGGCATCACTAGAAACTCATAATGGCCATACCGCGTACGGAATGCCGTCTTAGGAATATCTTCCTCCCTGACCCTCAACTGATGGTAACCCGATCTCAAGTCTATCTTAAAGAAACAACGGGAACCCTTCAACTGGTCAAACAAATCATCTATACGGGGCATAGGATACTTATTCTTAACCGTAGCCCGATTCAACTTCCGGTAGTCTATACACAATCTCAAGGCACCATCTTTCTTTTTAACAAAGAGTGCCGGTGCTCCCCATGGTGAAACACTAGGGCGAACAAAGCCCTTATCGAGCAATTCCAGGAGCTGAACTTTCAACTCAACCAACTCTGCTGGAGCAAAACGGTAAGGTGCCATAGAAATCGGCGCCGTACCAGGCACTAAATCAATAGAGAACTCTATCTCTCGGTGAGGTGGCAAACTAACAAGGTCTTCGGGAAAAACATCCGAATACTCACAAACCACCCTCGGTAACACAACCTGGGTCTCACCACTCTCACCACTCTCAAAGCTGGCAAGTAGACTACTAAGCTCACTTCGCCCTCGCGAATCATACCCCGGTGGCAAAACACTACCAACCCGGTCTCCCAAGAAATGGAACCACTCCCCGCTCAAGGTACACAATGTAACCCTCTGGCGGTAGCAATCAATAACAGCCCGGTATGACGATAACCAGTCCATACCCAAAATAACATCAAAACCCTTCATGGGCATGACAACAAACGGAAAAGGAAGCCTATAATCGGCGACCTCTATATCACATCCTCTAACACCCTGTTTCAGGATCAACTCACCACCCAAAGGCGACACCACACAAATAGGAGATGCTAACTGTGCTAACTCCAATTCCAAAACAGATGCAAATGCAGCAGATACAAAAGAATGAGATGCACCCGTGTCTATCAACACACTAGCAACCGAGTTGCAAAACAGAAAAGTACCTCTCACTACTGATGGAGCTGGTACTAAATCCTGCGCGGTAACAGCATACACGCGCCCCGTAGGTCCCTGGTCTACCTGCTCACCTCTCGGAGCAAAAGACTGCTGCACAGACTGGGATGACGAAACTCCCGGATTGGCCCTCGAGGCCTGCACAGACTGAGCTGGCTGAAAACCCTGCGTCTGTCTAGAACCAGACGCTCCCGAAGTGGCACTCAACTGTGGGCAAAACCTCTTCATGTGCCCAGGTTGTCCACACTGATAACAAGTCAAGAGCTGCCCCCTGCCCAAACTCTGACTCTGCGGTCTAGCTGAAGAAGAAGCAGCTTTCTGACCCCCACCCTTCTGCGGGCAAACAGAAACCTTGTGACCCAGCTGGCCACACTTGTAACAAGTGAATTCCCCTTGACCACCTCTCCCGGAGCCTGCACTCGGCACTGGGAAGGTCGATCTAGCAACACCACCCTGCGACTGCTGAGGGTTAGAACCCCTCTGCCTCCTGCCATCACCCTGACTATCCTGGCTCCTCTTGGAGCCTCTCTGGCCCTCATCCTCCTCCTGCATCATAAGCTCCATATGAGCTGCAGCATCCACTAGGTGTCTATACTCTCGAATATAAGACCCACCAATTCTCAACTTGAGGCCCCGCCTCAACTTCCGCTCAAACTCATAGCAACGGCGTTCCTCAGACGCCACCAGTTCAGGTGCAAACCTAGACAGACTGGTAAAAGTAGCCTCAAACTCGGCCACTGACAAGCCCTGCTGATTAAGCCGGCTAAACTGATCCCTCAGCTTCTCCCTAGCTGCTGCTGATAAAAACCTCTCCTGAAAAGCATTCACAAACGCCTCCCAAGTACCACCAACACGAGCTTTCTCGTACTTCCACCATTGACCCGCATCTCCCTTCAGTTGGAAGGATGCCAAGGTCACTTTCAGTGCTCCGTCCTCGATGCCAAGCATCTCAAACGTCTTCGTTGTCTGTTCGAGCCATTCATCTGCCTTAAGCGGCTCTTTAGGATCCCCGATAAATTCGTCCAGATTACACCGGAAGAACTCCCTCTTCAAGAAGGAAGGCCCTGCCTCAGCTGCCTGATTCTCAGCCCTAAGAATACCCAAAGCTCCTGCTATCTCTCTGGCCAAGGCACCCATAGCCTGCTGACCCACTGGCTCGGCCACATTGGCCTGCCCAACTCCCTCCTGTACTGCCGGAATCTCACCCGGTAACGGTACTTCCTGCCTCGCAGGTCTACCACGCCTAGCACCTCTTCCTCGTCCTGACATCCTAATAAAGGCAACACAGAACATTAGCACATTCACGAATGTGCCGAAACTAAACACTCACGTCCTCATGCATGGACAACTGTAATTCACTCCACATAAGCACATAAACACATAAGCACTTACGAATTTCATTTCCGGATAATGATAGTCCCGAGGCGTTACTAGAGTTCCGGTTAGAAACAGCATTGATCAAGTGCTTTTCCAACAAGACTCCCAGAAACTCAAGGATCCAATCAACATCCTAGAAATTAAATCCCATACCCACATAGTCACATAAGCATGTTAGCATTTAAGCACATAGCATATGATACTACATCTAAGTCTCTATCAAGCGAGACAAACCCATTGTGATCCTAATCACTTCCCACGTACCCAAAGTATTCGAACCCGGTACGCTCTGATACCAAGTTGTAACGCCCTCAAAATAATAACACTAAACCCATCAGATAAGACATGCATTTACATTCAAACTAACTGCATTCCTTTCATTCATTAGAATTTCATTACATAAGTATTACAAGTTAACATCAAAACAAAATGCCCTACGGGCTTACAGCTTTCCAAGTTAACACTTGGTTACAACAAAGAGTTCTAACTCGTTTACACATTAAGCCCTTGGCTTGAAATTACATGTAATACATCAAAAGTAATACGACAAAACTATGCCCGCCACTGGCCTCCCAGCTATATCCTTGGAGGTGGCATGCTTCCTGCACCTGAAAATGATATTCCCATATAGGGTGAGCCACAGCCCAGTAGAAATACACTAAACCAACCATGGACAATGACTAAAACATTAGCAATTGATAGTTGGTCAACACTGATACAATCACATAAATTACATATTTATGTCAACGACTTACAAGTCCCAATTACTTTTCATTTTCCCTTTTTCAACAGATAAGCATGCTAGCTCTATCATCATTTCCACAGATATGTATAAAAACTATATCTCACATTCAGATAAGCATAAAAGCTATATCCACATTCTCAACAGATATGTATATCAACAATATCCACAGATAAGCATACAAGCTGTATCCACACTTCACAACAGATATGTATATCAACAATATCCACAGATAAGCATACAAGCTGTATCCACACTTCACAAAGATAAGCATATGAGCTCTATCTTCACTTCTCTAGACAAGCATATGAGCTCTGTCTACGGAGTTCATCCCCTATCTCCTCCCAATACCTATCCGGTTTAGAGGTACATCCCCTATCTTCCCCTAAACCGCGGAGTACATCCCCTATCTCCTCCTCTACACATAACGTATATAAACACATTGGTTCTATATACAATCACACAATACACACAATTAATGTATTCTATCAACCGTCAAGTTCCATGACACATTCCATTGATTAGTTTCCGTTTACCTAATCATCATGCATTGTCTACAACAATCTCGACTATCCTCCACCGATAGCCCCAAGCAGTTATTTCTAAAACAGAAAATAAATGCACAAATGGATATTCAATCAACATTTCATTTCCTCATTTCTCACCAATTAATTATCCCAATTAATTAAACAATGTAATTAGGTCATTTTCCATAATTACCATTTCAACCCTTAGGTCCCATTTTCATCAATGATTCAACAATCATTCTATTTTTCTATGCCAAACATGCATCTAGGTTTATTATGAATAAAACCCCAACTTTTGTAAAATTACACAAAAGCCCCCAAACTTTCACAAATTTACCAAACCAAGCCCAACATCTCAAAATACCAAAATTTAAAGACAAAACCCATAGAGAGGAGTAGGATATCCCTACCTCAAATTCGGAGTTCCAAAGGAGAAGACGACAAAACCCAACGTGCTCCAAAACCCGAGATTTTCAGATTAAAATGAAGCCCTCGACGATCAACAACTTTTTTGTAAAGGCCAAAGGTGAGTAAATCACTCCTACTAGATCAAAACCTAGAGAGAAGGTAGAGTCTAGAGTGAGAGGCTCAACAATGGTGATTTTGGAAAAGTAAGAGAGAGAAGAGAAAGTGAAAAGTGATTTGAAAAGTCACAATTTCGGGATTTAAACCCAGTCTTCCGCTCGAGCGTAAAACACTCCGCTCGAGCGTCCACTCACAGACTTCCGCTCGAGCGGCCAACCTCCCGCTCGAGCGCAGAATGCACTCGCCCAGCACTTTTGCAGAACCAGACCTCCGCTCGAGCTCCCAACCTTACGCTCGAGCTCACAACACTGCACAACAAGATACTGGATGGACGTAATCTACGCTCGAGCGCCAACACCTCCGCTCGAGCGTACAGGCCAAAAATCTGGGCAACTAATTTTGGTTTCTAAACTCAACCAACCTGTAACAAACCCGCTCAACACATCCTATAACTCAAATACAAAGTAAGAAAGGATGTAAACAAGATAATAAACAACTACCAACATCCACGGACACATGTCCGGATCACTATACAACAAGGGTAAACCCGGGATCGCTATATTCTTTACAAAAAGTGTAGAGCTTGGCTTGGGCTACATTTCAATCTGAAAATCTTTGGTTTTGGAGCATTTCGAATTTCTTCATCATCACCTTTAGGTCTCTCCATTTGAGGTAGGGATAACTATTCATTTTTATGATCTTTAACATAGATGTTGGGCATTTTGCATAAATGGTTTGATTTGGAAAGTTAGGGTTTGAGGTTTGAAATATTGAAAAGGGGGGGTTTTGTTCCTTTTAAACTAATATTTGTCCATGGGTCTTAAAATGAGGTTATTAACGTTTATTAATGATATTTGGACCTTTGGGTCAATATTGGAAAAATGGGAAAATTGTTATATTTGGATTTTATTGGGTCATTAGTGTAATTAATGACTTTCATTGTGAAATAATAAAATTGGCTTGGAAATAGTGAAATTGAGAAGTTATGGAAAAGAATGGTGGAGTTGGATTGATTAATCACTCACTTTTGAAAATGTTGTTAATTTATCTGTTGATGCATTTATTATTTGTTTAGAAAGAATTGCATTGGGCTAGAGGTGGGCGCGGATCAGTTGCGGCCACGGAACCTCTAATCCGCCATCCGCCTGCCAGATTGACAGATTGGAAAAAATCAATCCGCATCCGTCCGCCAATCCGGCAGATGTGGATTGAGCGAATTGGCGGATGGATATGAATCGGTTTGGTGGTTTAAAAGTTTATAAATTTTCAACATAACTTAATTGTGTGCGCACTTCGTTAAAAAAAAAAAATAGGGCATAATTCAAGTTTGCATAATTCAATATTCAAGTGGGATAATTCAAGTGTGCATAATTCTGGTAGTGGCATAATTCAAGTGTGCTATGCATAATTCCAGTGGGTATTTCTTAAACAACTTGGGCAATGCAAAAATAACCTGGGCAATTCAAGTGTGCTGTGCATAATTCTAGTGAGCATTTCTTGAACCTGGGCAATACAAAAACAACCTGGGCAATTCAAGTGAGCTGTGCATAATTCAAGTGTGCTGTGCATAATTCCAGTGACATTTCTTAAACAACCCGGGCAAAAACAACTGCCAAAAACCAATAAAAAAAATCATTGAAAATATGCTTTTGAAATCCATGCTCTGTTGTTCCCTATAATTTCAAACAAGATGAAATCATCTAAACAAACTCTGTTGTATGGTTTCTTTTATATTTCAATGAAGTTCTTATCTTTTTCCAAAACAAACAAATAAACTAAAAAACCCTTAACAAACAAAATTAAGTTCCATTCAAGGTATAACACATTAATGCACACAATTTCAACATGTGATGAACTGAGAGACAGAAAAGGTTGCTCACAAGGAAACCTTAACCATGGAGTCTAGGTCATCAATTTGGGTTGTCATTGATCAAATACTTAGACGCAAGAAATAAGCATATCTGTAAGTTAATTTAACAATTTAATACTCAGAAATAAGGCAACCTTAAACATGATTAAATACTCATAAACAAGGCAACCTGAAACATGATTAATTTGGCACAATGAAAGCCCTAATTAATTAATAGAACACAGTCGAAGCCCTATCAGAACACAATCGAAGCCCTGAAAAAATAAGCAAATATCTACAAAGACAAGAAGAGAAGAGAAAAGAAGACGCTGAAGCCCTAATTACTGAAAAAATAACAAAATAAAAACACAGAACACAGTTGTCGATCGCCGGTCAAAGACAAAAAGCGAAGAGAAGAGAAGATAAGAAAAGATTACCTTCGAATCGATGCTTCGATCACTGCTCACCACCACTGTTGCCGATCGCCGATCGTTGTTAGCCACCATTGTGTCACGACCCAAACCCGCCCCTATGGATTTAGCACCCTAACCGGCCAATAATCCGTGATTACCGAAGGCCTGCTTAATAGTAATAACAGTAATACAGAGTACAGGGGCTGGCGGAAGCCAAACCAATAATAAAAAATGTCCAATGAGCTATGACAGTCTATATGCAAAAAGACTTTTCATACATATTCACATTCAGAACCAAAACAGTATATATATACATATACAATCATCCGGGACAGGGACCTAATCCCTATTAAAACAGTACAGTACAGGTATAGTCAGTCTATACAAAAACAAAGACAGAAAGGATGAATCTAAAACACCCCAAAAAGCCCTAGCTTGAAGGGCTTGGAACCTCTCAGTGAGGCACAATGGTTGGCTTGACAAAAAGGGAGTTAAACCCAACGCTCCTAGCTCCGATCCGGTGCCTGGACACCTACATATATATATATATATATATATAAACAGTGAGATAAAGCTCAGTGAATAACAGTTGTGTAAAGAGGTTAAGAATGAATGTCTTTTCAGTCATTAAGCAGTCATATCAGTCATTTACAAATCATAGCAGTTATATGTGGTACATCCAATATCAAACAGTACAGTAGGTCTTAACAGACCGAACAGTCAGTTGATGGCCATCATATCAGTAAACAGTAGTGGTTCCAAACATGGGAACCGACATAGATCTCTGTGACAGTAGCAGTACAGTACAGTAACAGTAAATTACTATGGATGCCACGAACACAGTTCGCAAATAGGACAAGCATTCATTCAGTAAGAAATATCATTTCAGAAAGCAGTACAGTTGACCATTCCGAAAATATTCATGATTGAATATATCTTTACAACATTGTTACTCACAGAATTCTGGACTACAGATAGGCTGGTGAGCGTCCTCGGATGCCAACCCTACACAGTTACAGGATGAACACACACTAAGTTGCACGTTTAGGAAACAATAACTTAGTCCCTATCTTGACTCGGTGTGGTTCTATAGCATTATCCTCATTAAGATGCCTAAAACTAGGCCTAGGAATGCCTAGGATGGAATGAGGATGCAAAGATGCACTTTAAAACACTTTTCAGAATTTTCAGAAAACAGGGGTCTCGCTCGAGCGTGGCTTTCTACGCTCGAGCGGACATGCAGACAAAGGAGCTACGCTCGAGCGTGACTTCCCTCGCTCGAGCGAACTGTAAAAGCACTGAATGCAAGAAATTCACGCTCGACAGGCGCTCGACCCCCGCTCGAGCGTGAGACACAAGTCTTCGCTCGAGCGTGCATTCTCTCACTCGAGCGGACTGTAAACACATGCAAAATACTGAATACACGCATTTCATGCTCGAGCGTTATTTTTTCCGCTCGAGCGGACTGCATGAACTCAGAGTGTACGCTCGAGCGTGAAATTCCTCGCTCGAGCACGGATCCAAAATCTGGAATTTCTAGATTTGTCTCCAAGCATGAAACTCAACATTTAAAGCATCAAATTCGATCTTTTTGGGTAAATTTTCTGGAAAACACTTTAAAACTCATAATATGACATGTTTCAAAGATCAATTTACAAAACCAAAGCCCAAAGGTAGTTCCAATAAAACACAATTTTAACAAAACTTCATAAACATGATGAACATAAGACATGCATGTGTTCAATTGAAATCAAAGCTTCCAATACATGATCAAATGAGTCAATTCACTCAAAAACATGATGAATTCATGGACCATAGCTAGAATATAGACATGCATGTGAGGATTTCCATGAAATCAACCTCAAAACTCAACAATGTATACATGCATGCATGAATTCCTACTCAATTCAACATATTAAGCCAATTCATGCCTTAAATCACTATCTTTACCATGAATCATGCAAGAACAACTCAAACTCACAATTAAAAGGGTGAGTCTCCTACCTCAAGTCCTCAATTTCAAGAATGGAAGCTCAATTGTGTAATCTACTCTTCAATTCTTCAAGTTCTCCAAGTAATTCTCTAGATGAAACCAAACTTCTCCTCTCTCACTCTCTCCTACGATTTTGGTCTCTCAAAGATAAGCAAATGACATGAAATCAAGCTCTAGACAGAGTTTGATAAAGTGGCCCACTAAGTGACATTTTGGTAAATAAGCCAACTAATGTAATTTACCATTATTTAATCTAATTTAATCATTCTGAATCAAATTTCAATTAAACATACCATAAAATCACATAAATTCTAATTAGCATAAAACACTAATCAGTTTCGGATTCGGCCGCCGATAAGGCCTTCAATTTGTAGTTTAAAACATAAAACATGAACAGATCAATTAACAGTCAAACAGATAGAAATGCGTTTAAACTACTACACTCAATCAATCAGTTCAAAATGTCAGTCAAATCAGTTACTTAATCATGTTCAGTCACAGTTTAGCAGTAATCATCGGTATTATCAGTAAACAGTGGTGAGGGTTGTCATACATTGTCATCGACGTCGACTGTTTCTCGTCTCCTCCGTTCAAGTGTGAGTGAGAGAGAGAAAGAGACAGACAGACATAGTCGTTGAACAAACCTAGGGCTACAAACCTCAAATGAAAAAAACAGGGGCAAGGCAAGACTGGGAGAAAAAAAGGAAAATTAGTATGGGCAGGCAGATCGGGTAAATCAATAGAATTGGCGGATTACCAGCGACCCGACTTGTACCCGCGAAATTGGTATTTCTAGGCCCGCATCCATCCGCCAGGTGTCACACTTCCGTTCGTTGTGCCTCGGGTCGGGTTGGGCGGATGAGGCGGGTCGGCAGATCCGTTGCACACCCCTACTTTGGGCTATCGGTGGAGAAGAGTCTTGATTGTTGTAGACACTGTATGTTGATTAGGGAAAACTGAAACTAATCACGTTGAATATGTCATTGAATATGATGGTTGGAATAATACATCGAATATGTGTATTGATTGATTATTGTATATGATAAGTGTTTATATACATTGTATTGTTTTGGAGGAGATTGGGGATGTACTCCACGGTTTGGGAGGATATAGGGGATGAACTCCCAAACTGGATATTATTTGGAAGGAGATAGGGGATGGACTCCATTGATACAGCAAATATGTGTATCTATTATGAAGTATGGAAGTGTTTTAATATGACATTGATACAGCAAATATGTGTATCTATTGTGAAGTATGGAAGTGTTTTGATATGAGTTGTTATCTCATTTAAAAAGGAAGTGCTTAAATATGAGTCGTAATCTCATTAAATTATTGGCCAGGTTCTGAGCCATGTTATGAATTGAAAGTTTGATTAGTAACGAAAAGTGAAAAGAAATATGGACATATCTGTCATGGAATTGGATTGTGTTGTACGTTGGTTTGTATGAGTTAAACATTTATCAAATGCTAATGTTTTAGTTATCGCTCATATTATGAGTAGCATATCTCTACTGGGTGTTGGCTCACCCTATATGGGACATCATTTTCAGGTACAGGTGATATGCCACCTCCGAGGATGTAGCTTGGGAGGTTGTAGAAGCTGAAGGCTTCCTTTTTGTGATTATTTTGTGTATTACATGTAAATCAAGCCAAGGGTATTTTGTGTTTTGAGTTAGTACTCTCTTTTTGTAACCAAGTGCTGGCTTGGAAAGTTGTAAGCTCGTAAGATATTTACTTTTGATGTCAACATGTAATACTTTTGTAATGAATACTCTGATAAATAGAATTATGCTTCACTCTCTTAAGTTTATGGATGTCTTGAATGTATGATTTATGGGTTTATTTTGAGGGCGTTACAAAATGTGTTGGGCGGGAACCACCCGTTGATCTAAACCATTGATATACACTTAGGATTTATCTGAGTCATCCAAATGAAATGTATCTCTCATACATTTTAGACATTTTCAAAAACTTTTGTGACTTATTATATAGATTTTTTTTTGTCTTTTCTCATTTTTTTTAAAAATTCAATTTTCAATTCTTCTTGGTGAAGAATCTAAAATCTTAAATTTTTTTGAAATATTTTTATTGAAGACGAAAAAAAAATTATTTCACCAAATAAATAAATCTCAAACACATAAACCCCATTAACCTCTTCTTTTTTTCAGGGTCGGCTCTAAACATTCAGGAACCTAAAGTGAACGCTCAATATGAGACCTTACATTTCTTCATGTCACTCAAAAAAAAAAAAAATCAACTTAAAAATTTACTACAAAAATTTTAAAGGATAAAATTTAATATTATTGTTTATATCTAACAATTTACCCAAGAAAAAAATACTGTGCAAAAATTTAGAACTATGATAGAAAAAAAAAAATGAATGAATTATATCACTACATCCCTTAAGCATTACTGTTCTTGCATTTTTTGTTACAAAATTGAACCAATAACTCGTAATTGTGATTCAATTAATTCTTCTATACTTTCTTGGAAGTATGATTAAATAAACAATGCATTCCATTATTTAACAAACAACAATCAATGTAATTCTATGGATTTCAATTTTTAAGTAAAGCCAACAAACAATCGAAGTAAAACTTAAAATACAAAATCTAAAGGCATTTGGAGAGAATATTAAGATTTAAAAAGTTCAATCTCATAATGATGAATTAAGTTGGAGAGGAATTTGGTAAAGTGAAATCTATTACTTTGGTCCATTCATTAATAAAATTGTGTTGTTTTTTGGTTTAATATGAAGTGCTAAATCTAGTTAGGTTTTGGTAAGTTGAAATCAAAGTAATTGGAACCATTCACTTATAAAAATAATTTTGTTTTTGAGTTTGGTGTTGAGGGTTGAAGAAAAGTCAGTTTTGATGTTAAAAATTTGGAAGCCTTCATTTAATTGAGGCCTAAAAACATTATAAGAATTCTTTTTAAATTGGGACCATAATTTTTAGCGCAAATCTAAGGGCCCAAAGCGATGGCTTTGCTAACTTGCTCCAGAGCCGGCCGTCCCTTTTTTATTATGTTTCAAGCTTGGTTTAGGGAGCACATAAATAATCTACTTATTAATTTATTAACTTATTTCAGGCACATTACATATTTATTTGTTTATACATTTTTTTATAATAAATAATAAGTCATATCTAATACATCCCTAATGTAAAAGTCAAGCCCACGTCAATTTGGTGAGTAGGATAGAACTACCTCTACATACCTATGCTAAATAGAAGATTATGTTTTGCTTCTAGAATATGTTGATGTAATGGTTCAACTTGATTTTTATTGGTTAAAATAGTAACAACTACCATCTTTTTGCCTCTTTTTAAGAAACAATTAGACAAACGATTCTCAATGAATGATGTGGCGTAATGGTTCAAAACGACCCAATAACTTCTCAAGTGTTATTTATAAAAAATATGCAAATACTTTTGAACTTTCTTATCAAGTACCTCTAGGGGACATGTTAACAACTAACTTCTCATGCTAAACACCGAAATATGATTTTTTACTAATAATTCTTTATCCTCTTTGATGATACAATCATATGAAAAATTATTCAATATTCTTAGAACGATAAATATTCATATTTTTTCACTAATCATTATACACAATGTTCCGTCATGTTCCTTAATTAGAGCAGCTCTAATGCCATTGGAGTTGCTGTTGCCTTGATTTGGCAAGAAGAGAAGAAAAATGTGCTCTGATGGGGAGAACAACTGCTAAATTTAGCAAATGTCAAAGCTTGTCCAACTGCCATATGTGCCAGATTATGAAGCAACACCTCCCTCCTTCCCTCCCTTCTCCTAGCAAAACATCTCTTCCTTTTTCCTATCGCCATTTTTGTAGAAAAAACACAGAAACTTGTGTGTTTAGACAACTGACTGGACGTTTGGTCGGACAACTGCGGCCGGTTGTCCGAACATACTAGTTTCTGTGCCAAAATGACAAAAATGGCAGCTGAACCATTGGAGCACCATTCATTGTATTTGGTTTCAATTTTCTGAATTCAATTTTCTAGAAATTGATTTTTTTATTTTTTCATATATTTTTTTTAATTTTTAGTGAATATTTTTAAAATTTTAAATAATTTTTTTTACTTTTTTAGATGCACATTACTTAAATATATTTAAAAAATAAAATACTTGTAAAAATATTTTTAAAAATCAATAAATATATAAGAATACGAAAAATGTACTGAATATATATATATATATATATATTTGTATTTTTGGTATTTGGTGAATTTTTTAAACATTTTTTAAAAAAATATTATACTTTTTAAGTATATTTATGCTAGATGTGTCTAAAAATTAAAAAAAATAGTTAGAATATTTAAAAAAATTCAGTGAAAACAAAAAAAAATTAATTTTTTGAAAAGTAAATCTTGAAAATCCAAACTAAACAAGTTAATTGCTATTTTTATCTATTTTTTATTATTCATTGCCGTAATTTGGCATTGGCAATGACAATGTTATTATAACATTTAATATTAAAGATACTCTTATTTAACACAAAATTATAAATCTTTGGTGGTGTTACATGCACCAATTAGTATATACACTAGTGTTATAATATTATTATTAACTACATTTATTATACAAGTTACAAATATCCAAAATCATACAAATAATACATCATCTGTTAGTACACTAGTATGTACATTAATTGGTACATATAACATTATTCATAAATCTTACTTTCTCCATTATTACAACCAACTTCGTTACGTAGCTCTAAACTGTATGGCTCGAGTGGCCTGAAACTCGGTCTTCTTCTTTCATCTCTTCTCTCTCTTTTTTATCTTTCCAAAAATTCTTCACTTTTTCTAAAGAACAAAATCCACAGAGACCCTCACATACTCTCACATTTTCCCAAATAAACACACATTGTGTTTTAGAGAGAGAGGGGCTCACACTCACTAATGGCAGCACAAGCACATGCAGATGATGATCAAGAAATTCAAGAAACCCAACAACAACACCCACAACAACTACCCACCTCCACAACCACCATTGAACTTCACGGTAACCAGCAAGACCATGAAAAGCTTCTATCTCCTATCTGGGTCTAAGCTTCACAGTCTTTCTCGGCCTCATTCCAAAACCACTCACACTCTCTCTCTATCTTTCTCTCTTATCCACTTCTCCTTGTCTTCTTTCATCTCTTCTCTTCCCTTCTCATCTTCCGCAAAATCCTTCACTTTTTCTAAAGAACAAAACTCACAAATCTCTCATCAATGGAAGCCAAAACCAAAACCACTCACACTCTCTCTCTACTTTTCTCGGACTAGAGGGTCTTCGCTGGTGACTTGGCGAAACCCTCTCACCAATCCGAACCCATCTTCAAATTCAACTCCACTTTATCAAACAGTAAGAGTTTTCACCAAAGCTTTGAGTTACGAGTTCGAAATCAAGAAAATTGATGTTAACACTTACAGAATAACTTCTATGAAAGACGGGTCATCCTCTTTTCCAAAGAATGCCCATAAACATTGAAACTACAAATTAACAAAACCTAATAAGAATTTTCCTCCTCTGTTTTTCCTTTCTTTGTTTTCTTCTTTTCTCTTCCTCTCTTCCTCTCTCTTGTTCTCAAACCAATTTCCAAAATAAATAAATAAATTTAAAACAATGTCGTTGTAACACTCGAGACTTGAAAATTTTAAATTACAAAACTTTACTCTATTACCACACCTTGAAACATCATGTTGACTGTATTCATCCAATCATACTCGCCCTTTATGAATCAGTGGGACCCCACCCTCCGAACTGAGTTAAGTGACAAATATCTTGTTGCGGGCCCCACATTACTCCATGATTGGGCCCATGGCCCACATTTACTCGGATCGAACCCCAAACTCTCACACCCTAAAAAAATTCTCCATAAAATGGCTCTCTCTCTCTGTGGGGTCAATCGAATCCCACACTACCCACTTCTCTCTCTCTCCCTTTCTCTCTCCTCACCCGACCATCTCATTTTTTCCAAACCCTAATCTCTATCTTCTCTCCGCCATAGCTAAACCCTAGTTTCTCTCTCTAGAAACCAATGGGTTCAGAGACGCTCTTCCACAAGTTCTCCTCACAAGAGCAACCCACCCACCACCACCTTGCTCCACCCACCACCACCACCACCACCCCAGCCGCCGCATCCAGTGGTTTAGAGATTCCGCATCAATTGGTAGCGACGAGAAAAGTCGGTGCTTCTTCTTCCAAAGACCGCCACACGAAAGTGAACGGCCGGGGGCGGCGCGTCAGGATGCCGGCGCTCTGCGCCGCCCGGATCTTCCAGCTGACGCGCGAGCTCGGCCACCGCTCCGACGGCGAGACCATCGAGTGGCTGCTCCGCCACGCCGAGCCCTCCATAATCGCCGCCACCGGCACCGGAACCGTCCCGACGGGTCCGGTTTCCACTCTCGCCGGAACTCTCCCTCTCTCCTCGGCCTCCTCCTCTTCCAGAGTCGCCGGGGTTTCTGGTGGTGGACATGTACCGGCGGGAATGTTCGTGGTGGCGCCGCCGAGCTGTAGATTGAACTTGTCTCAGCCGTCGCCGACGATGGTGCTGGACCTTTCCGGGAATGAGTACCGGCATATGCCGTTCACGGCGTTGTTGCTGCAGCCGGCGACTGATGAGGCGGAGGAGAGAAGACAAGAAGAGGTGCTTGGGGAGGAGAAGATATGATTCTGTGAATGTATATATATATATATGTAATAATGTAATGTGTGTGTGTTTCTAGGGTTAGTGATTAAGGTTCAGTGTGTTCTATTAGTAGTTAGAAGGATTGAAAATTTTGGGTCTTGTGATTTCACTCAGAAAAATGAGAGAGAGAGAGAAAAGAAAAAAAAAAGTGTTCTACAGTAAATTTTTTTTTTAAATATGATTTTTTTATTGAGGTTTGGATGAGGGTGAACGTGAGGGAGACGCAAATTGCGTCCGGATCCTCTAGAGTGGGATTCCCTGAAGTGAGTGATCCAATGGCTCAAAATAAATCTAACGATATTTCAACAACAAAAAAAAAAAAACAAACTTTGAGGACAGAGATTTTGCAGTTTGCAGATCGAGAGGGAGGAGGAGAGAGAGTTGGGGAAATAGAGATTTTGCTCCAAAAACAAATAGAGATTGAGGAAAACCAGAGACAACTCGTGTCTAAGAGATTGATTTATTTATTGTTTGATCGAGAGGGAGGAGGAGAGAGAGTTGAGGAAATCTTTATTTCAAAGAATCTCTATTTACAGTTGGGTTGTTGGAGCAAAATCTTTATTTATTGTTTCTTGAATCTATTTCAAAATCTCTATTTATTTATTGTTTCTTGAATCTATAGTTAGGTTGTTGACGAAATAGAGATTTTGCAGAGATTGAATTTTTTTTTTTTTTGCAGAGATCTTGCAAAAGTTTTGATGGGTTTGAGAGATGAAGAAGAAATAGGTGGATTTGCAGAGAAATCCAAATGAAAATGGATTTGGTGTCATCCATGGCCATGAACTCCCTGAAAATTAGATTTTGTGTCATCCTAGCCCACCAAATCAAGATCCATGGATTTATTAGATCTTCATTTTCCCCCAAAAAACTAAAATCCATTGAAGAAACCAGTAAATCAAGAACACAAATAGCCATGAAGAAGAAGAAAAAGAAGATGAGAGTGAAGAGATGGAAATCTGAAACTCAACCCTTTTCTTTCTCGCTCTATCTCTCTGTGTCTTTGTATTGCTTCATATCTCATCTGCAGAAATTTTGAATTAAAGTTTCTTTCTTTTTTTTTTTTTGTGAAATTACTAATCAAAACGACGTCGTTTTGATTAGATTTATTTTGAGCCATCAGATCACTCACTTCAGAGATCACTCCAAGGAATCCCACTCTAGAGGATCCGGACGCATGTAAATTATCTTAAATGGGAATAGATGGTGGGCCCTTATTTGCTTGATAATAATTTCTGTGCAAAGATGTGAAAGCTAGAAAGTTTTGCTTTGGAGTTGATTATTGGTGCACTTTTTATGGGCTCAGTTAGTGGTGTTTGGAGAGCTTCGTGAAAAATTAATTTTTTTATTTTTATTTTTATTTTTTGGTGGCTTTTTTTTTTGTGTAGAAAAGTTAGGATATCTTTGGTTTGAGTTTTAGAAAAAAAAAAATTAAAAAAATTATTTGGTTTGAAATTTTTTTCTAAAAATTTTTAAAATTATTTTTTTTCTTTTGCACATCAATCAATTACTTTTTCTCTTTCATCTCTCTCATTCTCAATCACTTTTTCTCCCACACACATCTATTCAATTATAACAAAATATCAAATCATTTTAAACTCTTAAATTCCAAAATTATTTTCAAAATATACAACTAAACAACTCAAAAAAATTTCTAAACTCTCTTTCCAAATTTTTTTTCAAAAACAACTCTTCCAAAAATAAACCAAACAAGCCCTTAGTTTTTTTGTTTTTTTGTTTTTTCTGTATAAAAAAGTTTAAAAAGTTAAAAAATTTTCTAGCGAGTTGCTAAATTGCCTTGCGTTGTGTTGTGTAAAATTTGATTGTTTGGAGTGTCTTAAATATGTATATTTTTTGTATTTTTGAACTAAAAAATTGAGAAAAAAATATGGATGTTTGGGTTAATTTTTTAATTTCTTATGAAAAAATATATATTAAAAAATTGTATAAATTAGTGTGTAGGGAAAAATTAGGATTGGGAGTTGTGCAGTCGTAATTTTTGACTTTTGATGAATAGTGATAATTTTTTAACTTTTTGAATAATTTTTTAACTTTTTGACTTTTTTTAACTTGTCAAACTTGACCTTACTATTTATGGGTTCAAGTACAATCCAAGTATAATAAATTTAAATTTGAATTAGGCTTGAGTTGTTGATGTAAACAGTGGTAATATGGCAAATATTGTGATGGTTATATAGATTAGGGGTGTTTAAGATGGTTGAAATAAGTACTATATTTTTTTATTTTTTATAAAAGAATGCTTAAAAAAATGGAGAAGCATTGTGATTTAAAAAAAATAAAAAAAGCATAATTTTGTAAGGGAGGTCAAATAGTGCTCTTAATTGTACTTTTGAGTTGCCTTGTTTGGAAATTAGTTATTTTAATTGATTACTTAATTTTTTATGAAAATACATGTAAAAAGGTAGAGAGAGTTATGTGATGAAATATTTTGTTTTACTGATTATTTTAGTCTAGAATTGGCTATTTAGACTAAAATAACTAATAAAATAAAATATGTCATCATATCACTTTTTTTATTTTTTTATATCTCTTTTTGTAAAAAGTTAAATAGGGTCCGTTTGGCAAGAGCTAAACGGGATTTTTTTTGGCTATTTTAGTCATAACAAATAAAATATCACATCCAATCTATAATTATTACATTATTCTCTCACAAAAAAAATCAAAAAAGCCAAAAAGGTCTTCCCAAACCAAACTTTTTAGCCCAGACTAAAATAGCCAAAAAAGTCAAAAAGTCAAAAAACCAACCCACTTCCTAAACGGAGGCATAGTCAACTAAAATAATCTATTGGTGTAGTAAAGTAATGGATCCTTTTATTTAACTCTTGTCTTTTCTTCGTATGGTATCAATGCGATAAAGAATTATAACTGAAATTGTATGACAAAATCATTGTCAGACACTTAAGGGTGGTTTGGGATGATCTAAATAAGTGTACTTTTTGACTTTTTATGAAATATGAATTGAGTATGAGTTGGGTTTGAAGTGATGTGGTAGAGATGTGATATAACTTAAATAAGATGATGTGACTTAAATAAGATACTGACTTTTTGACTTTTTTAAGTTATGACAAACAAGACCTTAAAATTTTTCTCCTTAACACTAATCAAGTCTTTCTATCTATCGTTTAGCTTGTCATCAATCCAAGTCAAAAGCAGTAAAATTCATTATCTTTAGGGTGAAATCACTTGTAGGATTTGCTCACCTTAGACCATCTCCAACCCTTCACCAAACCTAGCATCAAATTTGAAATTTGGTGAAAAAAGCACTGTTTGGAGCTCCAACGGTTTTACCAAATTGATATCAAATCAAGAATTCACCAAACGTTTCACCAAAAGGAGGACAGGCTCCGCATTTCACCAAAACACTGTGCATGGCCGTTGGGGGAGACCAACCGGTCCACTGGTCGGTTGACCAACCGGTCGACCTCTAAAAGGTTCAAACAATTCCAAAAAAAGTTCAAACAGTTGAAAAAAAAAAATTTTGCCTTACCAGTCGACCACTAAAAGATTCAAACAGTTCAAAAAAAAAAATCAAAAAAAAAAAAAAATTTGGCTTAACCGATCGACCGGCCAGTCAACCAACCGGTTATCTCGGCACAGATTTGATGAAAATTTGATGAAAATCAACCGTTGGAGCACTCGGTATTAGATTGAGGAAAAAATCATTTTTTTACTCAGATTTGATGAAAATTTTGATTCAAGGTTGGAGATGCTCTTAGTTCCCGCTTTTGATAATTAATTGCATTAGGGGGTTCAAACTAGTTATATCAATTCATATACTTGTTACACTAATATGTTGCTCAAGAAAGAATAGCTACTAAATGAGATTAGTAGACAAATATTCATAAATAAGCTAAGAAGACGGAATGATGGTCTTTTGGGAAATTGTCAAAAAAAAGTCAACTTTTTAGCTTTTTAATTTTTTTAGTAAAAAAAGTCAATTTTTTTTATCCAAAACAACCTAACTTTTTGACCAAAAAAACTATTAAAAAAGTCAAAAATTTAACTTTTTACCAAATTCTCAAAACATCACAATCAAGAAGATCTTTGTGTGTGTGGAGGGCGAATTTCTTTGTTTTCCTGTTAGTGCACGGCCTTTTCTCTGTCTAAGGCCTTCCGCCCTTTTAGTCATGTGCTTGTGTATTCTTTATCAAGGAATGGCATCACTAGAGTGGCATCAAAGTAGTTTTATTTTTATTTTTGCAGGTTTATTAGTTTGTTGAAATTGGATCCTACTACCAACTTTTTGGATAAAATTACTAATAATATTAAACAAATAATTTATAAAAAGAACACTGAAAAGTGTATTATTTCAATTTTTCGTTTTGGAATAATTTATAACATTTCGTTTTCAATTTTTCCTTTTGGAATAATATTTTTAAAAAGAAAAACAATGAAAAGTTCAAATACTACTCACCACTTTCATATCAATTTTAGTTTTGTGCGAAAATTTACTTTTTGATATTTCCTAAAAAGTGTATTGTTTTTTCTTTTCTTTTTTCTTTTTTTTAAATTCCCTCACAACAATTTTTAAAATAGTTTACCAAATGAATAGTTCAAAACCTACTCACCATTTTCATATCAATTTTAGTTTTGTGCAAATACTAACTTTTTGGTATTTCTTAAAAAATGAGTTGCATTTTTTTTTTTTCAAAACCCTCGCAACAGTTTTCAAAAATAGTTTACCAAACAGGTTGTTTGTATTTTACACAAAATGAAAATGCTAATGTTGTGTTTAGTTGGAAGATTTGAGAAGGGATTTGAAAAAAAAAAAAAAAAAATATGTGTGAAACTAAGTGAAATGTAAGTATATTTTATTCACATTTCACATTCCTTTTTCATTTCCTTTTTCAAATCATCCTTCAAATCCCCCAACTAAACACAGCCCAAAGGGAAACACAAACTACCAAACCTGCCTTTGTATTCTTCTTTTTTTCCCTCAAACACAAAATTGAAATTAGCTCACCATTGAAACAGATTTGGAAGAAAATTATTCATTAAAATTCTCCAATGCATTCAAGACTAACCAGAGTGATTCAGTGAACCTTCTTTTTATTTTTTTAATTATTATTATTTCTTAAAGCTGCTAAAGAACTAATTCCATCTAAACATACACACTTATTTATCTTTATTTCCCTCCTCTTCTTTTTTCGTACTATGCCATGTTAAGAAGAAGATGCTCCACTACTATGCAGGACTTCACCATTGTAGCATATCATTGTTCAACTTCACATGGTTGATATTGTTTAAAATCATCTCATCCTCATATCAGTGCTCAATCCAAAATAAAACTAAAAAATAAATAAGAATAATACCTGGTAGCTCAAAAATTATTGGCCCACATGTGCTCGAAACCCAAAACGACGTCATCTTGGGTTTTTTTTTTCCCCCTTTCCCCCCCTCCCCTCCCTTTTTTTGCTTTTGAATACAGACGAGAGAGAGAAGAGAGAAGAGAAGAGAAGGGGAAGAGAGAAAAGGCGAGAGAGAAGGAGGAAGAGAAGAAGACGGTGATGGTGGTGATCGCCAGTGGATATCGCCGATCGCCACTTTCTCTGATTTCTCTCTTCTTCTTTTTTTTCCTTTTTTTTTCTAGTGGATCTGGATCTGAAGATGAAGGAAAAATAAAAATAAAAATAAAACTTGTTGGCTGATGATGATGATGGTGATGTTGATGAAGGTGTTGTTGTTGATGAAGATGTTGATTTTTTTTTTTTTTTTTTTTTTTTTTTTTTTTTTTTTTTGTGTGTGTGGATCTAGATCTGAAGATGAAAGGGAAAAAAAAAAAAAAATTGTTGGCTGATGATGATGTGTTGATGATGATGTTGATGAAGATCCCGCTTCTTCTTCTTCTTTACTTCTTGTTCTTCTGCTTCTTTTTATTCTTCTTCTTCAGAAAAACGAGAAAGAAAAAAAAAAAAAAAGGAAAACTCAAAAACAATGTCGTTTTGGGCTTTGAGCCAATTCGAGCAAACTATTTTCAAGCTACCCGGAACTGAATAAATAAATATTGCCAATTGCCAAACATTAAATATTATGATTTTATTTTTGCATCAGTATCAATTGCAAAACAGTAAATAAGACTCACTCCATGAAAACCTTTTGTTCAGGCCACATCCAAAAATTGTTCCATCCAAGTATTCTATGATTCCCGGAGAATAAAATAAAAATAAAAAAACAAAAAAAGAGTAGCCAGTTTCACATAGTAAAGAAGTTCAATGAAAAATGTAACCTCTTTTCCCCATTATTTTCAAATATGTTTGAAAAATCATACATATAGTGACATTCAACCTTTCCAAATAAAACTCCCAATGTCATAAGCATGCGATTAAGAGAAAAAATACCTGCATGCAAAAATAGCAGCATACTTGCACAACAATGAGAAATAAAGAAAAATAAAACAAATTAAAACAAAAGACATAATGCATCTATACTATATATGTATCTACAGTAGAAGTTAGTGAACTGAAAGGTATAAATATAAGAATGCATAGTCTAGCACCAGGAGACAAGCACAAGCCAAGGATGAATGGAGAAGGGAACTGTGTGCTTTACCACAAAGCCAGAAGCTTCTAATGCTAATTTCCAAAATGCCACCACTTTTTCTTCCTCTTAGAATCACAAGGCAGTAATTCTGGTTTAAGAAGCAAAACAATCAAACACTTGCATTGTTAGGGATCAAGATAGGACCAAAAGCGAAGATGATAATGTTAAAACTGCACACTAGCGTAAATTGCTAAACCCATCCCAACTCAAGTTGTCCGCTTAAAGTTTGAAACTAGAAATTTTACTTATTTTTGTTGGGTAAATGCCGGTAACCTGGTGGACTCTCCATCAGGGCAAAGCTCAACATATAGCTAACAACACACACATACACATTTAAGCTGTGTTTGGATCATGGATTTAAGGAAAAATCTTCCATTTTCTTTCCCCTGGCAAATCCCTCTCCGAATTCATGATCTAAACACAGCTTTAGAGAGGTGTATGTCAGTCCAATTTCTATATCAGGGAAGACTGAGAGAAAGCCAGGAGGCATGGTGGTCTGTACCTAACAATTAGGTTCAGCACTTGAGTTAAGTTGGAATAGTCCCAAGAGGTTCTTTTCCAGCAGAAAGCTATATCTCATTCTCTTTTTAAGAAAAGTTAAGGGTAGTCACCTCCTTGAGGATAGATAGAATTGTAGTGCACCTCTGCCCAAAAGCTCAAGAAAATGACTGCAAAGGCACAAATTAATCTCTATAAATCTGTATGGATTACCGAAAAGAATATTATAACGATTTGGTTATCTCTTTGCTATTGCCACAAAGCGAAAAAAAGTGAAAAAGAAAGGTGAATTAAATTAACGGAAGTTCAACACCGGAACCTTTAAATTTGTTGAAAAGTATCAAGCTTAGAGAACTGACAAGTGTCAGTCAATAATTTTGTAGACGACAAACAAATTGCTGTTTGAAACGAACAACTAGTGCTATTTTTAGTATTAAACAATTATTAATGCATACATAAGCTGGGAACCCTTGAAATTTACCTCGTTTGGAGTTTTGAGATTTCGGGAGAATCTCGATGGAAAAGGTATCCTTGAATGAGGTGACCACAAAAATTTTTACACTATACTGCAACACAACATTAAAATACATTAGTTCTGGGTTAAATGAATATTTGATCGAGCCAGTTAGTTATTCTCTTGCAATTAAACCTAAAATAGAGTAGATCAACTTACAACTTCCAAATTTTTACCATATAGGCTACTAATGAACTACATTCAAACTCACATCTCACATACAAACCAACAGTAATTGACCAAAACTGCAAGCAAATTCAACACAAAGGAATGGAAGGAAAATTTTGTACAATCCTTACTGAATCTGCAGCTGCTTGCAATGTCACGTGATCTCCCCACTCACCACTCCTAGTTTAATCAATACAAAAGGCATAAATACAGCTATTCTGCGAATATTTGAAATATAGGAAGAACAGCAAAAGAAAAGGATTTTAAATTATACTTGGATATTTTCTTTAAATAGTCACCATATTCCATGGGAACATATCCCTCGTATGTGTCACGATGAGACTTAAGCTGCCAGTGTCCAACCATCATAGAGACAGAAATTAGGATCCAGATAATCTGCACTATAGTGAACTCAACAATATTCAACAGTTCCTTAAAAAGTATACTATCATTTTCTATGATAACCACCTGATTAACAACTTGCTGTCTTACAAATTTGTGGTGCTCTGGGGTGCGATAGAATTGATCTGATAAAGCACGAAACTGGAAGGGCAAAAAAGAGAGTGAGTTACTATCTCTAACAAAGGAAAAAAAAAATCTAAGCAGGTTACATGACAAGAAGGCATTAGATTTCCCAGTGACTATTCTAGTAGAGAAATTCCGAGGACATGCAGACATACTGAGGACCTAGTGACATGCAAAACTCATACAATACATCAAAATGAGAAAAAAAAAAAAGACATGGTTTAAATAAGTCCAGTCCCCTGCTCTAAACGAACTATTGAAATTGTATAAAGCAGTGGGTAAATTTCAGTTCCCCTCTCAATGAGACTGTATGACCACCCTCCAACACTTTATGAAGACGCATAATAATGTTTCTATTACTTGTTAGGCCCATATCTTTGGACATTATGTCAAATACAACAAATGTTGCTACCAACCACTTCCCCACCACTAGCGCACACAAGAAGAAAAAGTTTATTTTGCTTTAAATAGTAGCGATTTGGGGTAAAAAATATATATTTATATGTACGTATACTCAACTTACTATGTAGAAGCGGAGAAAGAATAACAACTGACCTGACAATTACCATCACCTTGAACCTTGTGCTCAACTAAGTCATACAATTGCAATCTGTAAAATAACATCTGAAATCAAGTTTACTGCATGTGGTACAGTAAAAAAGAGCATATTGCAAAGAAAGGAAACGCATCATGATATATATATATATATATATCCAAAACTAAAGGGAATATAGCAGAACATCCTAGCAACCATGAAAAGAGCATAATATCACTATAATGATACAGTGACTTCTAATATAAGAATTTCATATGCCAACAAATAGATTAAATGACGGAAGGGTCAATCATCTATCTTCCTCATTTGCATAATATTTATTACACAGCATTAAATAGAGAATGCTAATACATAATAAGCTAGGAGCAGAAGTAGGAGTTGGTTGGAGCAAGGTATTAACAAGTCAGAGTTCCGAAATACTATTCTCCAAAAAATTCGAAGACATTGCAAAAGTGTTCAAGTTAATGATGAATTTTGGCATCATCTTTTTTGAACTGACAAAAAGTTTTTGAAGTTATGATGAATGACCCAATATCTTTATTCTTTTAAATCATTTTCCACTAGTGTACGCAACAATTTTGATATTAGAAGAATAGCATGATTCCAACACTTTTGTTTTTTTGGGTCTCAAAGTCTAAAGAATATATTCATCAGAATAAAAAAACAGAGCATAAAATTAGAGAAGCATAATATATCTTAATATACGAAATTATAAAGCCAAGTCACTACGCCGCTGACAAGTATGCTAAGTGATGGTGGAAAAAGGTTCTTTGGCTTGGTTCCATCTCAAGCCATACTAGAGCTTCCCAAATTCTGCAGAACCAAACAAGTTGAACCCAAAACCCACCAATGCCTGGAAAGCTTTATTATGCATAACCAAGGTTTTAAAAAGCGGCCGCAACCGTTACGTAACGGTTGTGGTAGTTACCACCACCCGTTACGGCCGCTTTTGCAGTGTGATTGAGATTCATAGGTGTATCGGTCGTAGCGGCTGCTATAGCGGTCGTAATGGTGCCGTAACGGCCTGTTACGCACCGTTACGTAACGGTTTTAAATTGCTTCTTTCGAAAAAATACAAAAAAAAAAAAAAAAAAAGGTTAAAAATGGGGGAAGAGAGATAGAGAGAGAAGAAGGAAGATGGAGGAACAAGAGATAGAGAGAGAGAATAGGAAAGATGGAGGAACAAGAGATAGAGAGAGAATAGGGAAGATGAAGAACATGTTATTGATCTGTTGAAATTGTAAGACCTATGCTATTCTATTCAGCTGTTATCACTCAACCATTTTGTTTGTGTGTGTCTATCTATATATTGTTTGAAAATAATAATAATAATAATAATAATAATAATAATAATAAGTGTGGTCATTATCTATTTGGCTTGATTAATATATATATATATATTTAGACTTTTATTTATTCTCTTACATTTGTCATTGTTTATCTTATATATAATAGTTAGTGATTGATTTTTTGTATAATATAAAGTCATTAATTATTAAAATAAAATATAAAAAACTCAATTTATAGTGATTTAAAAATATGAAATATATTGGATCAAACTTAAAAATTTATAAAAATTAATCAATATTTATTTTAAAATCCAATAAATATGATCATGGAAAAAAAATGTGCGTATCGGTAAGTTTTTTTCAAATTATGCGAAAAATAAAAAAATTCACGGTTCCGGTTACCGCAACCGTTACGCTACGGCCTTTACACCCCGCAACCGCAACCGCAACCGCGTCACCGCCACCGTTACGGCAACCGCAACCGCTTTTCAGAACCTTGTGCATAACACATTCAAGCTGATAAAAAAAAAATGCATAACACATTCGTGCATTCACAAACAAAGAAGGGGCAGGGGAGACTGATATGCTCAACCCACCTCAGCATGGAAAGCTTTATCATGCTTAACAAACACATCCGTGCATTCACAAACAGCAAGGGGGTGGGTGAGACTGATACACTCAAGTTAATTAATTCGTTCTTGGTCCACAAGTACAGTGAAGAGATATTCATAGTGCTTTTAGCCCCCACTGGATCACCCCACAATAAGCCCCACAGATTCAAGTTAACCAGATTTATTACTGCCACATAAGATATCTATGCAGACCACAACAAAGAAAAATCATAATTTCTTAAACAAAAAATAAAATAAAAAACAGAAAATACCTATCTAGCAGCCTTTGATGATCAGAAGTTGCTTCATCAATTGAAGGTATATCACCATTAATTCTAGGAATATGCTGCATAAAACCAACAAATAGTTCTAACAAATATTCACAATTGGACCCAGTTCAAAGACAAATAATAGAAGCACATGCATTACCAATTTAAAGATGGGATCCAATAGGATATACTTAATTGAAATGCACAATACTGGAAGTAGACGATTGTGCATTTATATATTGTAGACAACAAAAGACTAAGCAAAGCACATTGAGGAGTTGTTGTGTAAGCACCTGAACATCCTATGAGAGCCTTTGGAGGAAGCAGAGAAGCCAATCTATTTTCCCAGACTACATGCCAATCTCTGGGGCCCTTCGTGTGCTTATAATCAATGTTTATGTCTAAATCCTACTTCTAATTTCCAACTTGAGGTTTACTCTTGGGTTGGTTGTTTGGGTTCCAAAAAAAGATATTTTGGCCATGGTATTTTGCCTTTACAAGCAGTGTGATTTTGTAAGCGAATCATGAAACTACTTGAGGATAAGTAGGCCAGTTCCATCTTTCTTTTTCATCAACAAAACAAGAGCCTTCTGGTCAAAATTAATTAAAGGTCCAGCCTCCAGGATTGCACTTTTGTTAGGTCATTCCTAGAGTATTATAATAGGTTACCTGGCTTGCAAACAGCAGTTTCTAAAGAAATTGTTATTAACTAATAAGACCTACCTCCCCCCATACCCCAAAAAAAATAAATACAAAGACAAAAACTTCCAGTCCCCTTTTACTCATCAGAATAAAAGAAAACATATTTTATTTGATCTCGAAGTCCTCATATAGCACTTCTTCCAATCATGAAAGGGGGATCACTCAATAATGAGCACTCTGGGCATAGACTTCTGCAATCCTAGCATCCGCGATGATAATATCATCACCGAGTACTGCATATTTATTAAAGTACTCACCCAGATCTACTTGTTCAGTCGCATACCAAAAATAATCATTTCAGGACACTTTACGAGGAGTTCGTCGAGCCAAGATGGGTCTACTCCTTTCTCCCCACCGGCCCCGGATTACGCCCTTTAGTCATTCATTGGGTCGGAACCAAGTTACCATCGAAGAAATCTGACACTTCATCGAGGAATTGGTATTTCTTTTTTCGGAAGGCGTCTATCTCATAGCATCAATTTTAGTAAGGAGGTAGACCATACTCTCCTTGACTATGAGATCACTACTCAAATGGCGATTTATCGTATAGAAGAATAGATCTGCGGCCTATTGATTGACCATAGATGCGAACCGATCGACCGCTATCTAAGAGAATGTAAGTAGTTCTTCTATCGTTCAAGGGCAAGGGGAGAACCCGCTGGGCGCTCAAGCACCCAACCTATACAAGGGGTTTTGACGGAATCACTTGAACAGAGAGGGGCTCGCTTCTTCAAGCTCCTCCCAACCTATACAAGGTGATGCGCGCATTCTCTCAGCCACTAGTGACTTATGTAGTAGTCCGCATTCCTACGTGCTCAAAGCCCATCTACACACTCCAGCTGCCACCTTTTCAGCTAGTCAAGCAGGAGTTGAACAGACTGAGACTCTCCTGCCCCTTCGACAGCAATTCCTGCACTTGACGTCGGATCTCCTCATTTTCAAATGGGGATAAGTGATAAGCACACGTAGAAAAAAGTGTCCACCCCTTTTTGCAGCCTTTCCACTACCTTAATCCTACAGATTGATATGTGGACATACAAGTATAACTGCCAGCCTGACCTAGCTTTTTGATAACATTAGATTATCCACTTTTTGCATGTGGATTTTAGATGACTAATTCAGTAACAGTATATTTCTAGTGAATATAATAATGTAAACTAATCAATCAAACCAACAAAATGAATAAAATAGTCAAAGAAGCCATATACAGAGTTTGATATGGTATAATGAAGTTGATTCTCTATCTAAACTTGGCAGGAATGAAGAACTAAGATTTCCAGATCCATGTGAAACCAATATGCTTGAGCTTCTAATTCAATAAATTGATCAAGGATCAAGAACAGCACCAAGTGTATTGATGGATATGATTCCTTTCTAAGCTCTTAGAAACATTTACAACAGAAATGGTGAGATTGGTGTGTACTCCATTAGCACTTGTGCGCACACACACACACAGACACACATATATAAGAGCTTATGCCATTGGTCAACAACTACACAACTACAAGGAAAACACGGGTATGATAATGACAACAGAACTTTAAGATACATGTAAATGTATGAGTTTCCAAACTCTGAAGGTGAAGACAATTAATTTTAACCAGACAAAACCGTGACATTTTCTTGTATGAACATTCCCAATCTCAGCTTCCCATTCAAAAGAAGAATCTGGCACTCAATAATGTATCTAATTAGTGTGACTAGAGAACTGAAGGTCGCATAACAAAGGCAGAGATGAATGTACCGAAGTCCTTAGACCAACAGTGCATAAATACACAGACAGACATACATATATATATATGATATTTTGCATGCTTCAGTGAAGCAATATAACTAGTTTTAAAAGTGGTGCAGGAAAAGTATAATGATAGCACCAAAGAAAGCTGAACCATGAACTTAAATTTCAGAAAACAACATGGTACTTTATGTAAGCTTCACTTACAGGAACAGGAATCATTTGGTTCAACCTCTTGCCTACTTCTCCATCCAGTGCAGACTCGTCTGCTATCTCCAGATTATAGGAATACTCCTCCCCATCATATGATCTATTTCCAGGACTAGAACATGAACTTGAGGGCCCCATATCATCTGATTCTGGTTCTACCTGGCCACCCTTATAGCCTGCAAATTGATAAAGGTCAATGGAAGAGATCACCAACATGACAAGACAATCAAGGCATCAAACAAGAAGCAATGGTCACCCATTACCAGAATAATAGTTCCTCGATGATGGATTAAGCCAATCAGGAGCAGTAGTAGATGATACTTTCAAGTGCTCCTCCTTTGGATGTGAAGATTCAGATGCTTCTGCAATTGTTAGTTGGGAATATTCTTCTTGAAGAGCATGTGCAATAGTCTCATCGTTCTCTACACTGTTACAGTCTGTATTGTAATTATCATCTCCGATGTACTGTTCACGCCAGATGTTCACATCACCTTGGTTGTTATCACCATAATAAGTAGAACTAAATATATGGTCAACATCAAGAAAATTAAAACCCCAGCGAACAGCATCGGAATCTGGCTCATACATATTTACTTCTCCAGCAATCTTTCCAACTAGTAAGTTGTCTGCTTTCCAAGAACAATGGAGCTGTTGTTTTCCTGGTTAGTTCCAGTCAATATAAATCTCAAATATGAAATATTTACGTAACTTAAGTCAATTGTAATCAATATCACTGCACTTTTGGTTACAAATCAGGAAAAATGCTTCCAGTTACACCCCGTGGACCAAATATTCGCTGATAGATCCCAAATTTGTAAGATAGTTGATTCTACTATAAGACCAAACATATAGGTTCTTCAAAGCTTGAGTGCATATTTCCTGAAATCAAAAACTTGTTCAGAAATCCATAGAGTGCTGATGGAGAGTAAGTAAGAAGAGGACAAAGAAATAAAGTAATTTAAAATTATTATCATTGTGTTCGACAATCATATGTGGCTTAGAACCTTTCTGAAGTATATTAATGACTAATCAGCTGCTTCAGCCACTATCAAGAATTAAAGAAAATGCAGCAAGTTGCATCCTTTCCATGCCTGGCAGGTGACTTTGATTACATCACCTATAGTTTTCCCTTTTTCAACAATCAAGAATACATTCTATTCTTAATCGAATTAAAGCAAAAGAACTTTCCCTTTATACTTGATCTAATAAATCTTTTCTTCTTTTTTTTTTTTTCTGAAAATATGCAAGCTTTATAATTTCAATAATGATGTTGTAATCATGGGCTCATGTCCAAAATGCCATCAACATGTAGAAATTAACAGAGCAATATGAAATCTTTTCTCCAGGCAAACCATTATAATAAAGGGAAAAAATGCATTCAATAATGCCAGCAGAAATTTTTTTTTGAAAAAAAAAAAAAATCATTTTTACCTTCTAAATTTATTACTAAAAATTCATACTTTTTTCTCAATTGAAATCTGGTAGATTCTCTACCATATTTTGAGAGAGACCAATAATTCCAAAAGAGAAGATCAAAAATTCAAAAATTACTGGATATTGGAAATCAATTCATAGTGCAACAAAACTAATCAATCACTGACACAAACAGTATCGGACAAATTCAATTAACGTATATCTAGATACATATCTATGTATGCATATGAAAGAGAAAAGTAATTCAAAACTTCAATATCAGGGAATCACAATCCATTAATTTTGATTTCGAACACTCTAAAATACACAAAAAAATGAAGATCAAAAATTCAATTTATTCAATATTATAAATCAAATTCACAGTGCAACGAAACTAATCAATCACTAACACGAACAGTATTGGACAAACTCACCATTCAATTAACATATATACCTACAGACATATATATGTACTACGTTTACTAAAGAGAGAGTTATACGAAACTTTTGTATTAGGAAACCTCAGATTTCAATTTTGAGCACTTCGAAATACACAAAAAAAGAAGATCAAAAATTCAATTTATTCAATATTATAAATCAATTCATAGTGCAACAATCAATCAATCAATCACTAACACAAAGGACAAACTCGCCATTCAATTGATATATATACATATATAAATATATGAAAAATGCCTAAGACCCCCAGTGGGGGTCACTGGGGTCGTGCGTGTAGACCCGTGATTGGCCCAAAAAAAAAACTGTTTTTTTTTTTTTTTTTTTTTTTCAGCGAATGGCAGCGCGCCACGTCACTGGGGGTCTGAAGCAGCGATGTAAATATATATATATATATGTGTGTGTGTATGTATTTGAAACTTTAGTATTAGGAAATCTCAAATCCACTGATTTCATTTTCGAAAACTCTAAAATACAAAGAAAAATAGAAGATCAAAAGCTTGATTATTCAATGTTGGAAATCAATTCATAGTGCAACAAAACTAATCAAACACTCCCACAAACAGTATCGAACAAACTCACCATTCAATTAACATATACACATACAATACAGAAATCTATGTATGTATATGAAAGAGAGTAATTCGAAACTTTAATATTAAGAAATCTCAAATCCACTAATTTCAATTTCAAACGCTCTAAAATACACAGAAAAAGAAAAGAATATCAAAAACTCAATTATTCGATATTGGAAATGAATTCGCAGCGCAACAAAACTAATCAATCACCACCACGAACAGAATCGAACAAACTCACCATTCAATTAACACATACACATACATACATACAGACATATATATATATATATATGCATACTTTAGTATGAGGAAATCTCAAATCCACTGATTTTAATTTCGAAAACTGAAAAATACAGAGAAAAAAACAAGATCAAAAAGTTGAATTATTCGATATTGGAAATTAATTGATAGCGCAACAAAACAAACCTCGAACAGAATCGAACAAACTCACCATTCAATTAACATATACAGGTATGTATTCGAAGTTTTAGTATTAGGAAATCTCAAATCCACAGATTTCAATTTCGAGAACTCTAAAATACACAGTACCAAAAGAAGATCAAAAATTCAATAATTCGATATTGGAAATGAATTCACAGTGCAACAAAACTAATCGAACACTACGAACAGTATACGATAAACTAACCTTCGATTGAATGGAAGTCACATTCAGACCAGTAATCTAGAGAGAGAGAGAGAGAGAGAGTGTTTGGGGATGTCACGGAAGAAGATAATGATGGAACGAAGAAATTGAAAATGGTGGCTTTTGAAGAGTTTATATAGAGTTAGGCCAGCATTAAACATCGAACAAGTTTGATGAAAGCGTGACGGAAGCCTAAGAATTCGATGGCTTTTTGGGCTGTTTCGGGTGGCTTGAAAAAGCTACCGTTGGTTTAAGCGGCATTTTCTTGAACGCCTCACTGTCTCCCTCTTTCGGCTGAGAGATTCTCTCTCCCAATCTTTTTTTCACGGTGATTAAGGTCAAGTTTGGCATGATTGAAAAAAGATAAAAAGTCAAAAAGTCACTATCCTATTTAAGTCACATCATCTTATTTAAGTCACATCGCTTCTCTAACACATCACTTCAAACCCAACCCAAACCCAACCCATATTTCATAAAAAGTCAAAAAGTACACTTATTTAGTCTTTCCAAACTAGGCCAAACTAGGCCTAAGAGCTCGAGCTCTAATATGAGCACGAGTGACGTGACAATTTAAAAGAAAAAAAAAATTATATTAATAGTCTTTATAGTCCGAAATTCGTGTCATTTTAATTTTTTATTTTTTAATTGTGACACATTTGATTTTAAATTTTGAATCTTGTTTTAAATAAGGGCAATTGAAGATATCATTGTTTAATTTCAAGGGTAAAATCGTCAATTTGATAAATTATAAACTAATTTGACAAAATAAATGTCAAAAAAATATTTTAAAAATTATTTCTACCCGTCAAAGATAAAATTATATAAAATTGATAAAAATTACATGATTAATTTTTAAAGATTAATTTTACCTGATTATCATCCAAACATATAATAAAAATTAACTTGGTAAAATAAATAAATAAATGTATAAAAGATTTATCGATTTTATATAATTTTATCTTTAGTGGATAAAAATAATTTTTAAAAATTTCAAAATATTTTTTTGGAAATTTATTTTTGTCAAATTAGTTTATATTTTATCAAATTGACTATTTTGCTCTTAAAAAATTCAATGGTATTTTTAATTGTCTTTATTTAGAACAAGATTCAAAATTCAGGGTCAAATGTGTCACAATTAAAAAATCAATAACCAAAGTGACACAAGTCCTAAACTATAGAGACCGTTAATATAATTTACCAAAAAAAAAAAAATACAAAATACAAAACAAAAGTTAAAACATCAAATCACATACTGACACCTACAAATTAAAGCTCTTCTAGAGCTCATAATTTAAAGATCTAAAACACTTCGATCATGCTACGTAGCTCGAATGTCACGGCTCGAAACGCGGCTCGACACCAAAATGACGTCGTTTTGGTGTCGATTTTGTGTTTTTTTTTTTTTCTTTCTTCCCTGGTTTTGCAGAACGAAGAAGGAGAAGGAGAAGAAGAAGAAGAAGGGAGAAGAAGAGAAGGGAGGAGGAGGAGGAGGGAGGGAAGGGGGCCATAAAAACCGGTTTGAGGAGGAGGGGAGGCTGGGCAGACGACGGTGGTGCTGCGACATCGGCGGGACTACGACGGAGGAGGAAGCAGAGGCGGCGGCGGGAGCTACGACGACGGCGGGAGCTACGACGACGGCGGGGCGGGGAGCTGCGACGCCGACCTTCTTCCTCTCCCTCCCTTCTCTTTCTCCTCTCCCTCTCTTTCTCTCCCTCTCTTCCTCTCGAGCCATTTTCGAGCTTGGTAACTTCGAGCTACCAGACATTTTCCAAAACACTTTTCTTTTTTTTTACTTGATGGCTTCTCTCCAGTCCTTTCATTCGGCTGGGGAGGGGTTGTCCAGCTTATTGGGTTTATTTTGGGCTATATTTCAATAATTGAACTATTTTATATTTTAGGATTCTATACGATTCTCGTAAAAAATTAAATTAATTAGATAACGATAAGTATGTGTTTAGATTAATTTTATATATAGAAAAAAAAGATGAGAAAATAAATTATTTATAAAAAATTAATTCAAAATCGTATTTTTTATTATCTAATCGTCTAAATTTTTTACAAAAATAATATATTTGATAAATTTAAAAAATATAAACGATTTGAATTATCGAAATGAGACTCAAAAACCGACCAAATGGGCTGGACTGAGCTGCCTAATCTAACCCTTTTTTTTTATTATGTGTTTTTCTCTTTAATTTACTTGCAATTATTAAATTATTTTGTAATTATGTTGTAATTGTATTTTGAAATTTGGAAATATTTGGGATATCTCTCCATAACAAATGCACTCTCTCAATTTGCTTATAACTATTATATATATATATATATATATTATATAAATTATATTTTAAGACTATTGTGACTAGGCCACGCTTTACACAGTTTTTCTATTTGTATGGAGGCGAAATATCATCTGCTTTAGTACTTAAAATTGTAAAATAAAATATATTTATTTATGTATTAGTTAAGATTAAATGTGTAAAATTACTTAAAAATCTCAATTTGATTTAGTTTTTGAAATGAATTTTGAGTTATATCTTAAAAAATAAGTTGTTGAAATAAGTTTTGAAAGTTAAAAATATGTTTGATTATGAGTTTTGAAAATAATTTTAGAATGATTTGTAATTTTTTTATATTAATGGATGTGTAAAATGCGAGAGAATGAGAGGAGAGAGAAAAAGTGATTGATTAATTTATTAATAATAAATAAAAGAGAAGGAGAGAAGAGAAAGAAAAAACAATTTTGAGTTGTGTTTGAAAAACATGTTAACTATACATGTTTTTCTTTTTCTTTTTTATCCAAATCATGATTCAAAAACAAAACCAAACACTACCTCTATTTTGTAAGATGTGACTTCCTTGTGATTATAAAATGAGGGCAAAGTAGTCATTTTATCTCGAATTCTATAATATTGGATTAGTAATTTGGCTTCATTATAAGAATGTATTACTATCGGAAAAATTCATAGTCTTATAAAACAACTAGTGTCATTTTCATCGATCAAATATGATTTATACGAGTCTATTAAATTGTTAATCAAATCTCATTATCTGTAAAGTTAAATAAGAAAAACCTAAGAAGGAAACCCTTGAGTATGAGTTTGGTTAAAATAAAAGGAATGGAGAGTGCATAAAAGTTATTATTATTATTTTATTACATTTGTTTAACATAAAAGTTATGAAAACTATAAGAAAGTTAATTTAAGTTTCAGGTTATTCCAAAAAGTGCATGAATTTTTTATTTTTAATGTCATAGTAGCTTGTTATCTCACTTTCCAACTTGGTTGCATCTTCCTCACAAAAGTTTATTTTAACAAAATGCATACAAAAATAAATAAATTTTACTTTATTTTCTATCACTTTTATTTTTTTATTATATTTTCACTCTAATTAGAAGCACTCTTAATTTTCTCATGAAGTCTAAGAACTCTCAATAAGTAAACTAGTCCAGTTGATTAAAGTTTTCACTCAATCTTACATGATTAATAATATTTGTAAAATATTATATGTCATCAAATTATTTTGCTGTCTAATTAGAGGAATTGGGGTTCTTGATGTGGTTTATCGCACAATAGGTTGACATGAAGTCATGTGGGGGTTTGTCCTGAATCTATTTTAATAATTCAAACATATTGTAAAATTCGTCTACTAAATCATCTATACAAAAATTCAACTTAATTAGACTTTTGTAATTGCATAACAAAAGCATTTTTTTAAAAAATAAATGATTAACATAATTGTAATAGTTTTTTTAAAAATAATTAGGACATAATCATGGGTTTGCAGGTGTCCAAATAACTTAATTTTTTACTTAAATGATAAGATCAACAAATCTTATAATATAAACGGTTTAAATTATCAAAATAAAATTGAAAAAAACTCCCAAAATGCCTCACAACAAGACTGTTACTAACCCTTTGTCACTAATTAGATGCTTGCAATTGGCATTGTATGTAGAATAAATTATAGAATGTTTTTTTTTACAAAAAATTTTAGAAATATCATACAAAAATTAATTAATCTTTAGCCTCCGTTTGGGAAGTGGGTTGGCTTTTTGGCTTTTTTGGCTATTTTAGCCTGGGCTAAAAAGTTTGGTTTGGGAAGGGCTTTTTGGCTTTTTGATTTTTTTGGCTTTTTTGTGAGAGAAGAATGTAATGATTATGGGTTGGATGTGATGTTTTGTTTTTTGTGACTAAAATAACCTATTTTGTCTTTTGTGACTAAAATAGCCAAAAAAGCCCCGTTTAGCTCTTGCCAAACGGATTAATTATCTTGCCGCCTCAAGTTGACTCTGTTCTCGCAAATGGGCATCATCACATCACACGCCCAAAGATTAATTAATAAATTAATAAACCACTTTCTATATAAACTATAAACAATGTTTGATAAATTATTTTGAGAAATATGTTAAAAGTTAATTTTTTAATTTTTTTTTTTAAAAAAATATATATATATATATATAAAAATAATCAGTTTGTTTGGTTCTTGTTTTTAAAAAAATAATTTTTAGAAAATTTTATTTTTTTATTTTTCATAATTTAATGTTTTCAATGATTTTTTTCAATATTTTGAGTACTTTTTTTTTTAATTTTTAGACACACCTAATATAAATACACTTAAAAAGTATAATATTGGTAAAAAAAATCTTTACAAAATACACTAAATACCAAAAAATACGAAAATTCAGTATATTTTTCATATTTTTGTATATTTATTAATTTTTTAAAATATTTTTTCACAAATATTTTACTATTTAAATACATCTAAGCAAAGGTGCATCAAAAAATATAAAAATAAAATAAAAATTTTAAAAATATTTACTAAAAACAAAAAAAAAATACAAAAAATAAAAAATTTAATTTTTAAATAACTAAATTCAAAAAATTAAAACCAAACACACTAAATATAACTCAAAAAATATTAAAAACCAAAAAAATTACTGTTAACCTCTTGCCGCATAGAGGCCGAAAGGTGATAGAACATCTTGAGAATATCATGTATCTAAATTAATGAAGATTCATTGATATTTTTATGGGCCACGTGTCAATTGCTAATTTGTTAGTATCATCCTTCTAACATCTACATTGATTGTTAATTTGTCACCATCACCATTTCGCATGAGATTCTTCTTTAATTTCTTTTTACATTTTCAAAAAATAAATAAATAAATAAGGATAAATTATATAAAAAAAATTACCTTTATAACAAAATAAATCCAAACTTTTTAATTTTGTTATTTTAAATCTTAAATTTTTGATTTATTTTTAATCTAAACCATCTATTTAATTATGCTAAGTAAAATTTACAAATAAGTAATAAACTCAATAAAAAATGATATTTTAAACATTAATTAAAGTACCATTTTTTATTGGTTTACTTTATGAAAATAGGGAGTCAATTTAAATTGAAAATAAATTTAAATTGACAAAATTAAAATTTTATTTTATTATAAGGGTCAAATTTTGAAATTTTTTCCTAATAATAATAATAATAATAATAATATTGTTATTGTGCTTAAGATAGTTTCTTTTCTTCTTTTTTTTTTATTTGGAGAAACGTGCTTAAAATATGTGTAGTCTGGTGGACAATTTGGTGAAATTTTCTAGTATCCATGTCACATGTGTCGATCATCAAATGTCATGTTCCTACTATCTCTTTAATTCTCAATATAAAGTCATGAGTTTCACTCTATTTACCGATCACAATCTCTATGTAATATTACCTGACCGTAAAATAACTTCACGTAATTTAGAGAGATTTTTCAAATCAAGACTCGCTTCCAGCATAGAATATAATCTTCATTTCTTATATTTATTTTGGAATATTTTCTCTCTTTGTTTGAACGGTTTTCAAACTTTGTTAATTAAAAAAATCTTGAAAAAGTAAAACTAAGAAGTAGAAAGTTTTCTACCATTGTTTGCATCTCACATACACTAAAAACAACATAAATCACCACCATCCCACAAGTAAAAGGTTGGAGTTCCAGCTGAGAGCACAAGGTTATATGGTGGTTAGGAAAATGATGTAATAAGACCTTATGACACTGAATTTAAAGGCTCGCTGATGTGTCCCCAAGATGATAATACTGTTTTAATAATATGCAACTTGAAAAAGCTTATAATTATTAAAATATTACTTTTAAATTTACCTTCAATAACATGGAGGGCTTGTTTGTTGTTAATTTATTGAAAAATCAATCAATTAAGAATTGATGTAGGTAAATTAAGAATGAGTAAATTACACTCAATAACATGGAGGGTTGCTTGTTTGTTGTTAATTTATTGAAAAATCAATGAATTAAGAATTGATGTAGGTAAATTAAGAATGAGTAAATTACACTCACCTGCCTTAAGGTTCGAAAAAAAATATATAATTAGACTCACAAGTTTGGAAGAATTAAACTAACTAATTATGCAGGTAATTATATTTTTTTCAAACCTCAACTGAGGTGAATGTAATTTACCCATTAAGAAGTGGTGTTTTAAAGGTCTCTAACATTACTTATTTTGTTAGGATAAATAAATTGACTATCCTTGAGTTTTTTTAATTAAAAACAAAGTACAATAAATCCCATTTTACTGATGAATGATTGATAAAAAAAAAAAATTAAAGAAAAAAAGACCAAGTGAATGTGAATTAAAATTTAAAAAAAACTAAATTTGTTATTTTCAATCTTCAAAATAAATTATGTAATTTATAAAATACTCTTTTTTTTTTTTACCAACCATTACATGCTTCCTACTGTGGGCACTTGTCATCCTTCCGAGAAGCCGACTCCATGAGTGGTATTACATACCCCGTGTATTATGCCCAACGACCAACTCAGGAGATGCGATAGGGATCTACTCTATCTGCTTTGCCGCTCACAAACTAATGCGCTTGCAAATGGTGCATGGTGTAGAACTTGCACCCCTCAATGAATCGATACGTAACATACTACCACCGCCAATCCCTGACACCGTTGTCAGGAGAACATTACCCTATCTGCTTCCATGCTTGTCCGTTCCTCTACTCATGGGAAATCCGCCCTGCACGGACACCACCTTTGGTGCAAACCCCACAATAAAAGTACTTGGTATAAGTCTCACGTACCATACCCATCACAGTGTTTCTAAACTGGCTCTAATACCACTTGTCACGGATTAGGCGCTTGTCATCATCCTAAAAAGCCGGCTCTACGAGTGGTACTGTATACCCTGTGTATTATGTCTAAGAATCAACACAAGAGATGCGATAGGAATTTATTCTATCTGTCTTAATACTCACAAACTAATATACTTATAAGATGCTTGGTATAAAACTCACACTCTCAATAAATCGTTATGTGACAATTAACATGTGCAAGTTCTTCAACAAATGGATGCGGTTGAAGAAACGGCATTATTGTGGCGTGAATTGTGAAGAAATTAATATTTGTATGTAATGTAACGTATTCTACTTGTACAAGTCAAAGTCGTCCTGTTCCTCTCTACAATGGTTGGCGCCACGTTGGGCAAAGCAAAGCACAATCATTCCAGCAAGACTATCTCATCATACTCAACCAACTATCAATTTAATATTTTAAGAAAATAATTAAAAATTATTTTTTAACTTTTAATTTATTAAAAGTTGTATTATCTTTCACATTTTATATATATATATATATATATTAAAATAAAAAAAATAAAAAAATTAACTGCTAACCATCTTTCTAAAATATACATCTACTTTTTATTGTTAAAAGGCAATGTATCATGATATTACAATATCCCACCGTTCATTGTGGAGCTTCTCTTTTGCGATTTGCGGCGCCACCCCAACGACTTTTCAACAAGATTCAAAAATATTTTTAAACGTGTAGGTCTGTATTTTTTATACTTAGAAAGAGAGGTTTGAGAGTTTCTCTTTCCATTTTTAAGACATATTTCTTGATTTTCAACCCCCACAATGCAATGATATCCCCATTCTCTCAATGCCCTCCCACGCAGATTGTAGTTTGTTGTTTATAGTATATGTAGGGTTTCTTATGTGGCCCTTTGGTGAGTTATTAATTTTCTTTTCTTATTTTATATAATGTTTACTTTTATTTCAATATAACTCTATAAATTATGATATTTGTGGTGTTGATATTATAAATGTCATAACTAAATCACTTTCAATCATTACTACAAAAAAAAAAAAAAAAAAAAAAAAACGTATCAAAAGATATTTTCCGTTATAACTAAAATAATTATCATAATAAGTCATAATTAACATCACAATGAATTATAATCAAACACTATTTGAGACATAACCATAGACCTCTTTAATCATAACTATACGAGCACAAAATAATTTTCTCATATAATCATGTTGATCAAGTTTGCACTCTTTCAAACGTCATCGCTTTGTCACCTGAAAATACAAACGTGAACTAGTCGGCGAGTGTGTGCCAGAAACATCTCTGATGCCTAAGTCAGCAAATAGACAATAGACACAAAAAGCTCTATGTATTCTAGGATGAGAATTGTGATACCTGTACATAGGTTCTATCATGAACTTTTATAGATTCCGCATGGTACCATTCTAGCAGGACTCCAATTTTTCTTATAAGAGTCCTCCTAGGAATCACACTCCCAAGGATGAAGCCCATCCTGATAACTCCTTACTCACTGCTAACCAAGCGAGATGGTTCAAACCTCATACCTCGGCTCTATAGCACACTCAACCGAGCTAGCATGGCCCTGCTCTATGTTGGACAGAACCAAGATGGTATCCAACTGAGATAACCTTTAGTCCGGTACTCTACAAATATACCCCGGTTCGAGCTGCTGTTTACATCCAGTCAATCTGCTACAATCCTTGGACTGATATCTGTACACTTCAGGACCAAGCTATTGAAGCTCTTAGCTCGGCCAGAAGTTCACCCTAACGAACTGAGGAGTCTACTTAGCTCAGCCTAATACTTAAACCAGATGGACCTAGCTCGGCCCAGTTTATGCATATAAATTACCCTCTCAATAACTAAAATAAAATTCAACATAAGTTGTTATTTAACACCACAATGAGCCATAACTAGACATGTGGTACACAACTAAACACCACAAAAATCATATCACATAACTAATAAACACCACACCTTTTTTGAAGTGTGTATTATAGAATATCCCTAATATTTAATGGAATGATGGTGACTTACTTGGGGGGAAATCTAAAGTCAGTTGGGTGGTAGAAATTTTTATATACACTATAATAATCAGCAGCCGTTAGTCTTTGATACAGTACCAGATGGCTTCTATTTTTCTTTCCAATTTTATCCTTCACAATTAGTTTATGTAATGGTTTGAAGCCTTCGACATTGGGTATTTACTATGGAATGGTTGGTGTTTTCTTCATTTGATACCATGCTCACACGGTCACGGCCGGGTAATTCTATTTCTATACATCAATTCCTCGGTGCAGACACTCAATCAATACCTTCTCAATAGACACGTCAAAAAAATAAAAATTCTTGATACATATCTTTTTATTTCAATAATATCATCATTTCCTTCGCTGCCATTGCAACCACTCTTAGCACTCCATCGGCACCACCGCCGCTACTCTCAACTCATCCATTTCTATCCTAATGGTCGCAAGCGTAAGAGAGTAGAGGCGTGATGAGAGAGGATGGCGGTGGAGAGAAGGGGCGTTGGCAATGAAAGATGATTTTGGTGTTTTAGAATTAGAGTTTGGGTGGAAGAACATAAAAATATTATATTTTCATTTTAAGACAAAATTGCATTAAGGAAAATTTTGAGGGTAATTAGTGCCCATCACAGCCTTATTTTCATATAGCCATGGTGGCTTCTATTTTCCTTTCCAATATTATCCTCCACAACTTACTTTCTTATCTGGTGTGAAGCCTTCTTAGCAAAGTATTTATCAACAGAAAACTATATTTAACAAAGCAAAATCAACAAATAAGAAACACATTTATCAAAAGAAAACTAAACAATTTGAGAAAATTAATCGATACAAAGAATTGCAACTTAAAAATAAAATAAAAAGAAGAAGAAGAAGAAGAAGAAACGAGAACTAATCAGTATAAAAAGAATTACCAAGTAACCATGACCAAATTATAGATCAATCACATAAATTTACAACAGTTTATATGTCATACGATTAAGGAACAAGAGAAATTAGGATAAAAGCACCAATATAAATATCTATACTATCAATTTATTTAAACAAAAAGAAATATCAAAAGGTTAATTAGAAACTAAGACTATAATTCTTATTGTAAAAATTCATAGAGAAAAACTTAATCTCGATGGAGACCGAGGTCAGTTTTTCTTAATCTCAAGCATTGAGATCAACAAGTTACGAAATTTATTTGCATCATTTGTTTACAACAGATTATGGAAAAGACAAGAGGAAAATATAACATAAAAAAATATATTTATCAAAAGAAAACAAAATAATTTAATAATATTAATCAAAGAATAAAAAAATATTAAAAAAGAATAGAAACATAATGAAAATCAAGCAATATTAAAATAATTAACAAGTAATCAAATTATAAAACCATCATTGATAAATTACCATCAATTTAAACCAAAAAGAAATTGGGAAAACAAAACAAAATAAGGAAAAACAAATTAGAATTTAAGATTATAATTCTGATTCCAAAAAATCTTAGAGAAAAACTTAATCTCAATGGAGACAGAAAGAAAGAGAGCTCTGCTTTTCTAGTGATTAGAGAATAACTTAATCTCCATGGAGACAGAGAGATGTCCATTTTTCTCAATCTCAAGCTATGATGATTTCTTGACAAACAGATAAAGGAATAGACAAAGAAAAATAAATAAACAAATATATTTATTAAAATAAAAATAAATAATTCAAAAAAATTAATCAAAGAATTAATAAAATGTTAGAAAAGAATTGAAACATAAGAATAAGAACAATGAAAATCAAACAATATTAAAATAATTAACAAGTAACCAAATTACAAAACCATCATTGATAAATTTTAATACTATCATCAATTTAAACAGAAGAAATTGGGAAAACAAGACAAAATAAGAAAAAACTAATTAGAAACTGAGACTATAAATTCTGATTGCAAAAAATCTTAGAGAAAACCTTGATCTCAATAGATAGTAAGAGAATGAAAGGCCGTTTTCTCAATCTCAAGTATTGAGATCAAAAAGTTACGAAATTTCTTCTCATGATTTCTTAACAAACAGACAAATAAAAATAAAATAAATAAACAATACATTTACCCAAAGAAAACTAAATCATTTCATAAAATTAATCCAAGAATAAAAAAAATATTAAAAAAAAATAAAAACTACGCCAACAGCGCAATATTAAAAGAATTACTAAGTAACCATAACCAAATAACGAAACCATCACAAATAAATTCGCAACAGCATATATGCCATACAATTAAGGGAAAAAAGGAAATTGTGATAAAAGCACCTATATCTTTAAATGAAAAAAAAATTGGGAAAACAAAATTAAATTTTAAAAAATTAATTAGAAATTAAGACTATAATTCTTAATCCAAAAACCTTAGAAAAACTTAATCTCAATGGAGACAAAGAGAGAGGTCCGTTTTTCTCCATCTCAAGCACTGAAATCAAAAAGCTATGAAATCTATTCTAATGATTTCTTGACAAACATAAAATGGAATATACAAAGAAAGACAAATAAATAAATAACATATTTATTAAAATAAAAATAATAATTTAATAAAATTAAGGGATTTTTATTGATAAATCTCATTTAGAAATATTTTAATCCAAGAAGTCCATGAATGAATTTTTTAACCCATTTAGTCCTATGTATGCATAGTTTTATTCATAAAGTCATTTTTCTTGATTTACACTATTTTCATGGGCACTTATGCCATTATATTTAATTTTGATACTCTTATAAATATTTTTTAAACGGTTAGCAATTTTATGATGTGAACATTCATATTTCAAAATTCACATTGGTAGGAATGTAAAATTGGCCCGCGGGCGGCCCGAAACCCGCCCGCGAGCCAGGGCGGGCCCGGCCCGTTGGCAGTGTGAATATTCACATTAACATGTTAACATTCACATTAATAGGAGTGTAAAATTGGTCCGCGTCCCGTGGCGACGCGAAACCCCCCGCGGCCTATGGGTGGCCCGAGACGGGCCTAGTTTGGCCCGTTGACAATGTGAATATTCACATTGACATGTTAACATCTACATTGATAAGAGTATAAAATTGGCCTGCGACCCATGGGTGGCCAAAAGCCCCCCCTCCCGCGGCCCGGGGCGAGCCCGGCCCGGCCCGTTGACAATGTGAATATTCACATTGACATGTTAACATTCACATTAATAGGAGTGTAAAATTAGCCCGCTCCTCGTGGCTGGCCGAAACCCGCCAACGGCTCGTGGGCGGCCCGGGACGGGCCCATCTCGGCCCGACCTGTTGACAATGTGAATATTCACATTGACATGTTAACATTCATGTTAATAAGAGTATAAAATTGGCCAGCGGCCCAGGGCGGGCCCGACCCGACCCGTTGACAATATGAATATTCACATTGACATGTTAACATTCACACTGATAAGAGTGTAAAATTAGCCCGCAGCCCGACGGCAGCCCGAGGCGGACTTGGCCTGACCCGTGACAATGTGAATATTTACATTGACATGTTAACATTAACATTGATAGGAGTGTAAAATTTGCCCGCTACCCGAAGCTGGCCAGCAGCCCGGGGTAGGCCCGGTCCGGCCCGTTGACAATGCGAATATTCACATTGACATGTTAACATGCACATTGATAGGAATGTAGAATTGGCCCGCAACCCGTGGGCTGCCTGAAGCTCGCCCACGGCCCGGGGCAGGCTCGTTTGGGTCCGGGCTCGAGCATGTCTGAGACCCTAGGCTGGGGCCTAGGCCATCACTTTGAAGCCTGGCCCGGCCCATCAGCCCGCTTAAGGCCCATTCAAGGCTCGGTCCGAGGCTCAGCTCGCCCGAGGCGCAATGTCTTTTTTTCGTGGAAAATAATAAAATTTTGATAGAAAAAATTAAAAAGAATTAAAAAAAAATAGCCAAGCCCGACCTAAGCTCGAGGCTAGGCTCAGGCCCATCGGCTCGACCCGAGGCTCGATTCATCGGCCCGTCCAAAGCTCGAATACCCTTGTGCCAAGGCTAGGGCCTGGGCCTAATTTTTTGGCCCGTGGGCCGGGTCGGATTTTTTTGGACACCCATGAGGCTCGATATGGGCCGGCCCGAGCCTCTACGCATTAATGATATAAACATTCACATTGACAACGTAAACATTCACATTATGGGTATTTTGGTAATTATGTCTCCCATAGGACTTATTGAAACATAAGAAAATAATGTGTACTAAATAGAATATAAGTAGATGAAAATGGTATTTTGGTCTTCTTACCTCAAATAGGACTTAATGGAATAGTCAAAAAGAACGTAGGCTGCCCGAAGCCCGCCTGCGGCTCGGGAAAGGCTCGTTTGGGCCCGGGCTCGAGCCTTGTCTGAGATGCTAGGCTTGGGCTTGGGCCATCACTTTGAAGCCCGGCCCGGCCCATCGGCCCGGTTAAGGCCCATTCAAGGCTCGGTCCAAGGCCCAGCCCGCGTAAAGGCCTAGTGTTTTTTTTTTTTGTGGAAAATAATAAAATTTTGGTAGAAAAAATTAAAAAGAATTAAAAAAAATGGCCAGGCCCGCCCAAGCCCGACCCAAGCCTGAGGCTAGGCCCAGGCCCATCGGCCCGACCCGAGGCTCGACCTACCAGCTCGGGCCCGGACCCAAACGAGCTTGCCCCGGGCCGTGGACAAGCTTCGGGTAGCCCACGGGCCGCAGGCCATTTCTACATTCCTATCAGTGTGGATGTTAACATGTCAATGTGAATATTCACATTGTCAACGGGCCGAGCCGGGCTTACCCCGAGTCGCGGGCAAGCTTCGAGCAGCGGGCAAATTTTACACTCCTATCAATGTTAATGTTAACATGTCAATATGAATATTCACAATGTCACAGGTCGGGCTACGGTCGGGCTTCGGGCCGCCCACGGGCTGCAGGCCAATTTTACACTCTTATTAATGTGAATGTTAACATGTCAATGTGAATATTCACATTGTCAACAGGCTGGGTCGGGCCCACCTTGGGCCGCTGGCCAATTTTATACTCTTATCAATGTGAATGTTAACATGTCAATGTGAATATTCACATTGTTAACAGGCTAGGCCGGGGCTTCCCACGGGCCGTAGGCAGGTTTCGGGCAGCCACGGGCCAAAAATTAGGCCCAGGCCCTAGCCTTGGCACAAGGGTATTCGGGCTTTGGACGGGCCGATGGATCGAGCCTCTGGTCGGGCCAGTGGGCCTGGGCCTAGCCTCGAGCTTAAGTCGGGCTTGAGCGAGCCTGACCATTTTTTTTAAATTTTTTTTAATTTTTTCTATCAAAATTTTATTATTTTCCACAAAAAAAAACATTGTGCCTCGGGCGGGCTGGGCCTCGGACCGAGCCTGGAATGGGCCTTAAGCGAGTCGATGGGCCGGGCCGGGCTTTAAAGTGATGGCCTAGGCCCTAGCCTAGGGTCTCGGACATGCTCGGGCCCGGATCCAAACGAGTCTGCCCCGGACCGTGGGCCGGCTTTGGGCAGCCCACGGGCCAATTCTACATTCCTATCAATGTGCATGTTAACATGTCAATGTGAATATTCACATTGTCACGGGTCGGGCCAAGCCTGCCTCGGGCTTCGGGCCGCCCACGGGCTGCGGGCCAATTTTACACTCTTATCAATGTGAATGTTAACATGTCAATGTGAATATTCACATTGTCAACAGGCCGAGTCGGGCCCGCCTTGGGCCGCTGGCCAATTTTATACTCTTATCAATGTGAATGTTAACATATCAATTTGAATATTCACATTGTCAACAGGCCGGGCCAAGCCCGCCCCGGGCCACCCACGAGCCGTGGGCGGGTTTCGGGCAGCCACGGGGCGCGGACTAATTTTACACTCCTATCAATGTGAATGTTAACATATCAATGTGAATATTCACATTGTCAACGGGTCGGGCCGGGCCCACCTGGGCCGTAGGCGGGCTTTTGGTTGCCCATGGGCCGCAGGCCAATTTTGTACTCTTATCAATGTGAATGTTAACATGTCAATGTGAATATTCACATTGTCAACGGCCGGAACGGGCCTGCCTCGGGCAGCCCATGGACTGCGGGCGGGTTTCGCGCCGCCACGGAACGCGGGCCAATTTTACACTCCTATTAATGTGAATGTTAACATGTCAGCGTGAATATTCACATTGTCAACGGGCCGGGCCGAGCCCGACCCGACTCGAATTTTTCCAGGCACCCACGAGGATCAACATGGGCCGGGCCCCTACACATTGACGATATGAACACATTCACATTGACGGTGTGAACATTCACATTAGGGGTATTTTGGTAATTTTGTCACCCATAGGACTTATTGAAACATAAGAAAATAATGTGAACTAAATGGAACATAAGTAGATGAAAAGGGTATTTTGGTCTTCTTATCTCAAATAAGACCTAATGGAATAGTCAAAAAGAATATGGGTTGGATGGAATAAAACTCTTAGAAAGTGGATTTATCAAAAAAGCTCCCTAAAATTAATCAAAGAATAAAAGAATTATTAAAAAAAATTGAAAGATAAGAATAAGAAGTATGAAAATCAAACAATTATTAAAATATAATTAACAAATAACCAAATTATATAACCATCATTGATAAATTTTAATATTATCACCAATTTAAACAGAAAAAATAGGGAAAATAAAATATTTAAAAAAAAACTAATTAGAAACTAAGCCTATAATTCTGATTGCAAAAAATCTTAGAAAAAAATTTGATCTCAACGAAGACTAAGACAGAGACATCCATTTTTCTAAATCGCCTATAACTCTGATTGCAAAAAATCTTAGAGAAAAATTTGATCTCAACGAAGACTAGAGAGAGAGACATCCATTTTTATAAATTTCAAGCATTCAGATCAAAAAGCTATGAAATTTGTTCTCATGATTTATTGACAAACAGACAAAGAAAAATAAAATAAATAAATAACATTTTTGTCCAAAGAAAACTAAATCATTTTTGTGTGTGTCAATTTCCGACCACACTGCCAACTAAGTACTCAACTGGAGAACACCGGCAGAATAGATTAAGCCCAAACGACCTGGAACAGAAAGAAGAGATTCCGGCGGTGGTTCGTCCACCCGGGGGCACTCCGACGATCAAGTCAGTAAAATATCTTTCAAAGATAACCAATAGTGCTTAACTCACTAGACAGAGCATAAAAAGTATACCTTAGAGCTATGAGGGTGCCTCACTTTTATAGCCAACACAATCCTAGTCCCTAATAGAAGCCTAGCTCCAATGGACTTAGGATTACTGCTAATCTTGGACTCCCAGTAGGATTAGGATAAACTCTCTAAGAGTCTTATCTTTATCCAAACTAAAGTCTTCGCCCATTCTAGGACTCTTGTCCCTTATCCGCTTATCCCAGATTCCGATATTCTCGTAGATAACCTCGGCCTAGCCGAGATCATCTCGGCATCATGACCGGGACACGTGACACCTCAGCTGACACTTCGGTGTCACCTTGGCCACGTGTTTGTCATTCAAAAATTATGTCCCCACAACTGCCCCTTAGGTTCTATTACCTCGGCATCCTGAGGTGATGGAACCTATATCATTTCTTCCATTTAGCACGTCGGCTAAGCTCGCTTCATCATCTATTGCCGAAGTTAGAACTCGTTGGCTCAATATGACCAAGACCTATTGTCTACTTTCATCAATGCCTTAGAACCAACGACCAAGTTCGTTCAAGTTTCTCAGCCGAAACCGTCCTCCTAGCCGAGGTATTTGCTTCATTGAATCAAGAACTCCAAGAGTTCCAGCACGCGTATGAGCTGGCACGCACAATATTTCAACCATTTGTACCATGCGTCTTTTCCCTACTAGACCGTACCTGATACGCGCTATCAAGTCGCATCACTTTTGCGTGCGCTGTCTGACAAGCATGTCGTCTAAGGCACCATAATTGCCATTTTGCCGTCATTTCATGCTTTTGATCAACTCTCTCTCCGTCTTTTCACTTCTACATCTTCGTTCTTGTTCTCACTTTCTCTCTCAAATCCTCCATTGTTGCTTTTGCGAAGCTTTCTGCAACCAGTTTCACTCTCTCTCTCCGGTGAGGCTTTCGTTGCACTTCTTTGCTTATTACCACCGTCTGACATCGGCGTACTTCACACCGGCCTTTTTGTAATCTAAACAATCATTCTTCAATGTTAGGTCGAAGTGCCTTCTTTCCTTTTCTGAATGCATTCTATACTTAAAATAATTTGCATGTCTTCAGAATGCACCTTAACTGTGCAATCTCCTCGGGGTGTAACACCTCGGTTGTACCCACTAATCGGTTTATCTCAGCCTCGGCTTAACACTTAAAAATATTTTTTACAATATTTTCACAAGTGTTATTTACAACTCGATACTTCACTCTTAGCAAGACTTCTGTTTTTCAAATTTCTTCCAAGTCTTGGCAGCATGGTAATCTCGGCAAGTACGTAGATATTTCTTTCAACACAACCTTGGCTTAACTTGTAAATTTTTCTCAAAATTTCAACAAATGTTTAAACCAATCTTCTTTTAACATAACCTCGGTTAACTTTAACTTGTAAACTTAAATTTCAACAAGCATTAAACGTGACCTCGGTTTAACTTCAACTTGTAAACTTAAATTTCAACAAGCATTAAACGTGACCTTGGTTTAACTTCAACTTGTAAACTTAAATTTCAACAAGTGTTAAACGTGACCTCGGTTTAACTTCAACTTGTAAATTTCAATTTCAACAAGTGTTAAACATGACCTTGGTTTAACTTCAACTTGTAAATTTTAATTTCAACAAGTGTTAAACAGATCCTCAGTTTAACTTCAACTTGTAAATTTCAATTTCAACAAATGTTAAACACGTCCTTGGTTTAACTTCAACTTGTAAATTTTAATTTCAACAAGTGTTAAACATATCCTCGGTTTAACTTCAACTTATAAATTTTAATTTCAACAATTGTTAAACACATCCTCGGTTTAACTTTAACTTGTAAACTTAAATTTCAACAAGTGTCTAAACCAATCTTAGCTTGTGAAATGCCAACTCTCAAGTATCATTCTTCAGCCCTTTGCCTCATAATGTGAACTTAAGTTCCACTTGGGTTCTCATTAGGCATGTGGCTTTGACCTCGTCGTCGATCTAAGATTTGAACAAAGACTGGCCGAGGTTATTAACCTTGGTTTCTCTACTAAGGCACTTAGCTCCATTTTGTGTCTGATTTGGCCGATATGACAAGTCCAGGTTAACCCAACTTAGTTCAACTTTATTATATGCAAGTAAAGTTTCTACTCTGCCATATAATAAGTCTAAGTTATGCATCATGTTTTAATCAGAAACATCGTCATAGGACTGGCCGGTCCTATCTCACAAATTTCAAAAATCAAACTAGCACTTCCGCCGTTATGCCCCATTGACGGTAACCTTTCTCAGGCTGAGGTCCCTAACTTTGAACTCTCTTGGGCTGACCTTCTTATTGTAAGCCCTAGCAAGTTGTTGTTGGTATGCCCCCAGCCGAATTGCTATTCTGTCGCACGTTGCAGGTGAATTTCAAAGCTTTTTCGTGCTTTTTTACATAGGCTTCAACTTCCTTTACATGTAAGGCCAAAAAAAGCCCTACGATATTGCTCTATGGGCAAGAGATCTACCCCCTGCATGGCTTCCATATACTCCTTTGTGGACCTTATATAAAAATTCTTTAACTTGGGCCAAGCTCTTCTCTTCTCGGACTTAATCATCAAGGCCGAGATCTTGTCTTCTGGGATCTGGGATTTGAGATCTGGAATTCGGGATCTGCTCACTTGGACTAAGCTCTTGTCTTCTCGTATCCAGTGTTATCTCGGCTTCGCTTCGGCAAACCATTTCTCTTCTCTTGTTTGGACGCCTTTGTCCCTGGCGTGTCTTCATCGGCTCTGGCACACTTTTCTATCCGGGCCATCAACTCCTCCATGTTTTTCGGCAATGTCTTTGCTAGTGATTTTCGAAGCAAGCAGTTATCCTTCAAGCCGTTTTTAAACGACACGACCGCCACCTCTTGGTTGCATCCTGGTATTTAATTGAATACCTCATAATACCTTTTGGCATAGGCCCTAAGGTTTTCATCCTCGCCAATCTTCAGGGCCATTAGGGCATCCACCCTCAATGGCTGTAGCTTGTTTGTCACGAACCTGGCCACAAACATCTCGGCCAGGCCTTCTCAGATTTTCACGATTTCTTTCGGCAACTTGTGAAACCAGTCCGATGCAATTTCTCTGAAGGGTGAGGGAATACCTTGTAGAGCAACGGCTCGTTCCTAGTGTACAACGCCATCGAGTTCAGGTACAAGCCGACGTGAAGGTTGGGGTCCGATTTACCGTCGTAGATCTGGAATCTCGGCATGCTAAACCTCTTCGGGGCTTCAAATTTGTCCAATTCTACCGAGAACGGCGTTCTTGGCTTGACCGGGGAGGTTACCTCGACATCTTGTTGCTTCTTCTGTAGATGATCCCCCAGATCTTCTTTGGTCCGTCCAGGAGCTCGGCTATCTCCTGACTTCAGCCATTTCGGTGCACTACTCCTAGTTTCATTATAGGTTCTTTTGGACTTCCCTCCATTGGTTGCGTCGAAGCATAACTCCTGCCCTTGAACATGCCGATGTTCTTTGAGGTCGGCTTCCTTGGTGCGATGCATCCTCTTCGATTCTTCCCTTCTTGACTCTTCTTACCCGACCTCCCTTGAAGGCCGGTGACAGTGTTTTTCGGTCCTGGTGTGCTGGGGAACTGTAAGGACTGTTTTCTGCCCCTCTTTTCGAGCATCCTCCTTTGCCGTTGGAATCGGCGTATCTTGTAGTAGGAACGGTGGCTGCATGATGTTATTATGTATTATGAAATTGACCACTATTTGTAGGTCCGCCAATTTGTTCACCATGGCCTTTACCTCATCGTCCCTCCGTAGGCATCTTTCTTTTCATACCTAGAGGTCGTCCTCGTTGTAATACCTGCTCTGGTCCATTTTCTTTGGTACGTCGCTCTCCTGGCCGACGTCCTTTCCTTCGTGATTCTTATCACGAGTTTCTTCGTTGCAGTTGACTTTTTCGACGTCAGAGTCAATATGTTTCCCATTCTCTGTAGGGATGTCGTCCCCAGCCTTCTCTTTCTGTCCGTCGTTGGCCATCTATTCTCCTTTCTTTCCCACAGACGGCACCAAATTGTGTGTGTCAATATCCGATCACACTGCCAACTGAGTACTCAGCTGGAGAACACCGACAGAATAGATTAAACTCGAACGACCTGCAACGGAAAGAAGAGATTCCGGTGGTGGTTCGTCCACCCGGGGGCACTCCGACAATCAAGTCAATAAAATATCTCTCAAAGATAACCAATAGTGCTTAACTCACTAGACAGAGCATAAAAAGCATAGCTTAGACCCATGGGGGTGCCTCACTTTTATAGCCAACACAATCCTAGTCCCTAATAGAAGCCTAACTTCAATGGACTTAGGATTGCTGCTAATCTTGGACTCTCAGTAGGATTAGGATAAACTCTCTAAGAGTCTTATCTTTACCCAAACTGAAGTCTTCTCTCATTTTAGGACTCTTGTCCCTTATCCGCTTATCCCGGACTTCGATATTCTCGCAGATAACCTCGGCCTAGCTGAGATCATCTCGATATCATGACCAGGACACGTGACACCTCGGTTGACACTTCAGTGTCACCTTGGCCACGTGTTTGTTATTAAAAAATTATGTCCCCACAATTTCATAAAATTAATCAAAGAATAAAAAAAATATTAAAAAAGATTAAAAACTATGACAACTAAGCGGGTATTGCAAGATATTACCAGGTAACCATAATCAAAACCATCACAAATAAATTTGCAAAGGCTTATGTCATACAATTAAGGAGAAAAGGAAATTGGGTTAAAAGCACATAAATATTAAATATTATCTTTAAATGAAAAAAAAAATTGGGAAAACAAAACAAAATATTAAAAAGTTAATTAGAAACTAAGACTATAACTCTGATTGCAAAAAATCTTAAAAGAAAAATTTGATCTTAAAGGAGACTGAGGGTCTTTTTGGAAGCAAAAAAAAAAAAGAAACCAGTTTTTAGTTTTTTTACCCATTTTAGGTCACATCACCTCTCACATGTTTTACGTATAAAAAGAAAAAAATAGACTACAAAAGTTAAAAAGTTAACTTTTTATCAATTTTCCAAAGCAGCAGTCTAAGAGAGAGAGAGAGAGAGAGAGAGAGAGAGGAGTTCGTTTCTTTCAATCTCAAGCATTGAGTTGTTCTAATGATTTCTTGACAAACAGATAAGTAACCAAATTATAAAACCATCATTGACAAATCTTAATACTATATCATCAATTTAAACATGAAAAATTGGGACAACAAAACAAAATAAGGAAAAGCTAATTGGGCACAGAAACTATAATTCTGATTGCAAAAAATCTTAAGAGAAAAACTTGATCTCAATGGACAGAGAGAGAGAGAGACGTTCGTTTTTCTCCATCTCAAGCATTGAGATCAAAAGGCAATGAAATTTGTTTTCATGATTTCTTGACTAGAAGATAATGGAATAGATTAACAAGTAACCAAATTATAAAGGGAGCTTTTTCAATAAATTATCTTTCTAAGAGTTTTATTCCATTCAATCTATATTCTTTTTAACTATTTCATTAGAACCTATTTGAAATAAGAAGACTAAAACACTATCAATCTCTCCTGCCTCTATTAATGCTGATATTTAATGTTGATTGTTATTATGTTTTGGTAGTTCCCATGTATCAGGATGTTGACTGTCATTTTATTGATATTAATTTGAAATGAATTTTTGCCATTGTATTGTTAATTACATGATGTGAATATTCACATCATGTAATTGAAATGAATATTCACATTATTATATTTACATTAATTTGAAATGAATTTTTGTCATTGTGTTGTCAATTACATGATGTGAATATTCATACTAAAACATGCAAATGTGAACGTTCATATCACTACATTAGATGAAGAGAGAATGTTCACATGTTGTGAACGTTCACATCACTATATGTTGTGAATAAGAATATGTTGTCAATTAAAAATAGAATGAAAGTTATTTTTAATGTGTTGTCAATTAAAAATAAAAAGATTCACATATTGTGAACGCTCACATCACTCCATTAGATGAGAGAGAATTTTTCGAAAACGTGTTGTGAACGTTCACATCAGATGAGAGAGAATGTTCACATTATTTTTAATGTGTTGTCAATTAAAAATATATTCACATTAAATGAGAGAGAATGTTCACATTATTTTTAATGTGTTGTCAATTCAATACAAAAATGCTAGAGGCTCCAAAAATTCTACCAAAAATTTTACCACATGTCTCACATGGGTGTGGGACCCACATGGGACCCACATTGTATGGGTCCCACGCCCATGTGAGACATTTGGTAAAACTTTTGGTAGAATATTTGGGATCTCTAGCATTACTCTTAAAAATATATTCACATTAAATGAGAGAAAATGTTCACACTATTTTTGATTTGTTGTCAATTAAAAATATGGTCACATTATCTAATAATATAAAATAATAACATCAATGTTATTTAATTTGTGTATGAAATTTCCTATGGCTTGATCATTTCTCTTCTCTCTCATTCCCCAATATTAAATATAAAGGCATAAGAATTTAAGAAAATAGTGTAAATCAAGAAAAAAGACTTTATAGAATAAAAGTATAAATATATGGGATTAAGTCGGTTAAAAATTTCTTCATGAACTTTTAGGTTAGAACACTTCTAAATGAGATTTATCAATAAAAATCCCAATTATAAAACACTCAATGATAAATTTTAATACTATGATCCATTTAAACAGGAAAAATTGGAAAAACAAAACAAAATAAGAAAAGCTAATTAGAAACTATGGACTATAAATTCTAATTGCAAAGCGTGTTTAGAGAAAAACTTGATCTCAACGGAGACTGAGAGAGAGAGGTCCGTTTTTCACAATCTCAAGCATTGAGATCAAAAAGCTATGAAATTTGTCCTCGTGATTTCTTGACAAACAGATAATGGAATAGACAAAGATAAATAAATAAATAATATATTTGTTAAAAGAAAGCTAAATAATTTAATAAAATTAATCAAAAGAATAAAGAAAATATTAAAAAATAATTGAAACATAAGAATAAGAACTATGAAAATCAAGCAATCTTCAAATAATTAATAAGTAACAAAATTATAAAACCATCATTCATACATTTTAATACTATCATCAGTTTAAACAGGGAAAATTGGGAAAACAAAATAAAATAAGGAAAAAGTAATCAAAAAGTTATGAAATTTGTTCTCATGATTTCTTGACAAACAGATAGAAAAATAAAATAAATAAATAATATATTTATCCAAAGAAAACTAAATCATTTCATAAAATTAATCAAAAAATAAAGAAAATATTATAAAAGAAAAAAAACTACGACAACTAAGAAGTATTAAAATATATTACAAAGTAACCATAATCAAATTATAAAACCATCACAAATAAATTTGCAACAGCTTATATGTCATACAATTAAGGAGAAAAGGAAATTGGGATAAAAACACATAAATATCAAATACTGCCTTCAATCGAACAAAATTGGGGAAACAAAACAAGAAAAGGGAAAACCAATTAGAAACTAAGACAAAATTCTGATAGAAAAAATCTTAGAGAAAACCTTGATCTCAATGGAGAGAGAGAGAGAGAGAGAGAGAGAGAGAGAGAGAGGCCCCTTTTTCACAAGCATTGAGATAATAAAAAAAAAACTACGAAATTTATTCTCATAATTTGTTGACAAACGGGTAATGGAATAGACAAAGATAAATAAATAAATAATATATTTATTAAAAGAAAACTAAATAATTTAATAAAATTAATCAACGAATAAAGAAGATATTAAAAAAGAATTGAAACATAAGAATAACAACTATGAAAATCAAGCAATATTAACATAACTAACAAGTAACCAAATTATAAAACCATCATTGATAAATTATAATACTATCTCATCAATTTAAACAGGGAAAATTGGGAAAATAAAAAAAAAAAGCTAATTAGAAACTAAGATTATAAATTCTTATTGTAAAAAATGTGAGAGAAAAACTTGATCTCAATGGAGAGAGAGAGAGAGAGTTCTGTTTTTCTCAATCTCGAGTATTGAGATAAAAAAGTTATGTCATGATTTCTTGACAAATAGATAATGGAATAGACAAAGAAGAATAAAGAAATAATATATTTATTCATAGAAAACTAAATAACTTAATAAAAAGAATAAAGAAAATATTAAAAAATAATTGAAACATAAGAATAAGTGTTGGAAATGATTATAAAATTTTGGGTAAAATTAGAATTTTTTTCTAAGTTTAGTCTATTTTTTAGGTGGGCCCCGTGCGTCGATTTATGCGGGTCAAAGTGGTAACGCGTTCTATGCCGCGTTGTGATTCACGTGGTATATTTGGTTGCTCAAAATCATTACCGAGTGAATGAGAAATTGAAGCCAAAGTGTGCTCAATGGAAATGAAGTTTTGGTGGAAATTCCTTAAAGTTGTAAAATAGCTTGTCCCACATTGATTTGATGGTAAGTTTTGAATGGATTTATAAGGCTTGGGTTTGGTACTTGGGGTGTGCCCCAAGGGGTACCGAAGTGTTTTAGAGGGAGAGGTTATGGGCAAAATGAGCTAGACTCCTTGGACCCAAAAATCACCACGCGCACCACTACAACCGTCCGGTCAGGCAGGCTGGGCTTGGGCGCTAGGGCGTGATGTGAGGTTGGGTTGGGCTTATTCGGCCCAATACTAATCTTATTGGGTCAAAAATATTTGAATTTAATTTTATTTTGTTAAAATTAAACCGGAATAAACTGGTTTGGTTTTAATTTAAATTAAATCGGAATAAACTGGTTTGGTTTTACTGTACATCCAAACAGGGCCCTTCCCGAAATAAACTAATTTGGTTTTTAACGAACATCCAAACAGGGCCATTCCCGTTTTTGTATCTGTTTAAATTATGAACCCAACAGATTCAAATCTGTTTGAATTCAAAACCAACAGGTTTCATACCTGTTCAATTCAAAACCAATAGCCACCTTTACATCTATAAATAGACTAGCCTCCCATTTGGATTTTACTCCAATTTTCGTACTCCATCCTCTGCTATAAATCTCTACATTTTGTTGCATTTATTTTCTGAAAGAAAGAGTGTAAACATTTAGGGTGTGTTTGATTGGACGGACTGGAAAAGGGGGGATTAGAATCCATCGGACTTGAGTCCTGGGACTGTGAATCCCCCGGACTATTTGGTCGGATTGGATATGTATCTTGTGTTTGTTTTTTCATGGGATTAGATGTCTGGATAGGACTATTTTCAGTGAATCCAACGTTTGGTTGGACGGACTGGATAGGATAAATGAACAAAAGACTATTTTACCATTTTTCAATTGTTTACTAAATAATAGCAATATTAAACATATCTTTAATATTTTAATTATTTTTAGTAAACATTAAACATACTAATGGTTAAATTTTGTTTAAAGATATTTAAACATACTAATATTGATAAAAAAGTTTGGCTGGTACAAATTATTTTTATTTAAACAAATAAAAATTTATTGTTGAAATTAAACATTCTAATGGTTAAATGTTTAAATTTTTATTTAAACAATTAGCATTGAAATTATTTTGATGTACAGATTATGTTTAAACAATTAACAATTAACAATTAAATAAATGTTGATGTACAAATAATGTTTAAACAATTAACAAATGTTGATGTAATTAACAATTAACAAATGTAGATGTAATCAAATGTTGACGTATTAAAACATAATTTAATAGATGTTAAATAAATATACATGTTGATGTACAGACGTTGAAATAATTTAATACACATGTTGATGTACAAATGTTTAAATAAAACATAATTTAAATAAATGAAATTATTTATTGTTGAAATTAAACATTTAATTGTTTAAATAAAACATCTATTAAATTTAAATAATGAAATTAAATAAAACATAAACAAAATTTTAAAATAAAACATCAATAAAATATCTATAAAAAATTATTTTAAAAAATTAAATAAATAAAACATTAATAAAAAGTTAAATAAAATTATTTTATTTTTAAATTGAGACATTTAAATTTTATTAAAATAATACATAATTAAATAGTAGAGGGTCAAAATTGTCATTTTCGCATCTAATCCAAACAGTGATTAGTCCCCCCAAAACAATCCCACCCCCCCAGGATAGGATAGTCCCCCATATGAGGGACATGGAGTCCACCGGACTAAAAAAAAATCAAACAACGGATAAGGAGGGAGGCCGGATATGGAGTCCAAACAGTGGATAGTCCCCCCCTTTACCCCCCAATCAAACACACCCTTAAGCCTTGTTTGATTGGGGGGACTATCGGGGGGAACTATCCACTATTTGGATTGTAATCCAAATAGTGCTCCTTATCCGCCGTTTGATTTTTTTTTAGTCCGCCGGACTCCATGTCCGGCCGGACTCCATGTCCCCCATATGGGGGACTATTGTGTCCTAGGGGGGGTGGGACAGAAAGTGGGGGACTATCCACTGTTGGGATTAGATGCGAAAATGACCATTTTGACCTTCTACTATTTAATTATGTATTATATTTAATAAAATTCAATAAAATTTAAATGTCTCCATTTAAAAATAAAATAATTTTATTTAACTTTTTATTGATGTTTTATTTATTTAATTTTTTAAAATAATTTTTTATAGATATTTTATTGATGTTTTATTTTAAAATTTTGTTTATAATTTATTTAATTTCATTATTTAAATTGTAATAGGTGTTTTATTTAAAATTTTAATTAAAAAAATAATATAAACAAATTTAGTGGTTATTTATTTATTTAATTGTGTAAAAAAATAAATTTATTTAATTGTGTAAATAAACAAACACAGTAAATTATTTAATTGTGTAAATAAACAAACACAGTAAAGTTTTGTATGTAAAAAAAAATAATGATTTGTTATACAGTAATGATTTAAAACAAATTTTATTGATATTTTATTTATTTATTTATTTAATTTAAAAAAACAAATTTATTTAATTAAAAATAATTAAAATATTAAAGATATGTTTAATATTACTATTACTTAGTAAACAATTGAAAAAGGGCAAAATAGTCTTTTGTTTATTTATCCTATCCAGTTCGTCCAACCAAACATTGGATTCACTGAAAATAGTCCTATCCAGACATCTAATCCCATGAAAAAACAAACACAGGATACATGTCCAATCCGACAAAATAGTCCGGGGGATTCACAGTCCCAGGACTTAAGTCCGATGGATTTTAATCCCCCCTTTTCCAGTCCGTCCAATCAAACACACCCTTAGTGTGTTCGTAAGGCAAACAATTTGTAGTGCTGCTATTGTTTGTAGTAGATCATTTCATCCTGGGAGATAGACGTCCAATTTTTGAAAACACCGTGGTGAGGACGAATCTGTCTTAAGGACACAGTGTCAAACACTGGACTTAATCAGATTATAATTCGAAGAAATTAAATCAAGTAAGTTATTTAATTTATTTTCAGTGTTTTATTATTTATTTAAATCATATTTTAAATTTATTTTTGTAACAAAATAAAATCTGTTTTTATTTATTTATTTTTATTTTTATTTCGAGTTTGATTTTTGTAATCAAACAAATTCTCTCATTTCCTTTATTTCTTTATATTCTGGTTGTTGTTTAGTACACAATAGAATTTAATTTATTTAAATACAGTGAAGATTGTCCAACAATCTTAAGACAGATTCTTATTTTGTTTTGGGTATCTTCATTGTATTTAATTTTCTGTGTTTTCAAAGTAATATTCTGGTTGGAAAAACAAATAGTGATTTATGCTATTTGGCAGATAGTAGTAATATACTGTCTCTTTTCTTTGACAACTAGTAATAATATACTGGTGTCATTAACAATTGCAGAATATTATTTGGTGTTGCAGGAAATTATTTTGGTATTTTATTTTTCTAGTTTTAGTAATAAGGAAAATAAAATTATATTATTTTCTAGTTTTAGTAACAAAGAAAATAAAATTATTTTGTGTTTTAATTTATTTTCTGGTTTTGGTAACTAGAAAATTATTTTGTGTTTTTTCTAATTTTTGTAATCAAATAGTTTTGTGGTATTTTATTTTCTAGTTTCAGTAATAAGGAAAATAAAATTACAGTATTTTCTAGTTTTAGTAACAAGAAAAATAAAATGATTTTGTGTTATAATTTATTTTCTGATTTTAGTAACTAGAAAATTAATTTGTGGTTTATTTTTCTGATTTTTTGTAATCAGATATTATTTCGATATTTTATTTTACTAGTTTAAATAACAAGGAAAATAAAATTATTTTATGTTATAATTTATTTTCTGGTTTTAGTAATTAAAAAATTAATTTTGTTAATTTATCATAGTTCTTTTGACTTTATCGTAGTACATGGGAGAATTTGTTTCTGGAGTAAAATATTAATTTACAAACAAATTTCATTTTTATTACAAAGAAACCTTTATGGCAAGTTTAGTTTCTTTATTGGTTTTTTGAATCATTTTTAAATTTCTGTGTGTGGATCTGTAGTCGTGAATAGTTTCTGCATATGAGTCGGAATAATATATATATATATATATATATTCACAAGGACTTTTGCTTGCATATTTAATTAGTTTATTTATATACAAATCAAACTTATTAAATGAAGGTATGTTTTGTCATTTTGGAGTTTAAAATTCAAAATGCATTGAATTTTATTTATGAGTTGAGAATCTTTTTATTTCATGATGCAAATTTTGGGATCATGTATGATTAATTTATTTTGTTAATTCATTATTTTTAGTTAATGCGTTTGATATGCATGTATGATGTCAACTCAAGTTATTTCTTAACAAAAATTTCATGTGATTTGGAATGTTAAATTGATATGTTGATTAATTTGAGTTTTTCCAATCAATTTTGAATGGGTGTTTAAACACCAGAGAAATTTAAATATGAAGATGTATGTAGTTATATCGTTCCATTTAATTGGAAGTAAATTTAAGAAATGTTTTATTATTAGTTTATTTTAAATTTGTGACATGAGATGTCATTAATAATTATTTTACTTGCGTTGTAGAATTTGTTAAACCATAAACCATTTTATTAATATGGGAGTGTATCTCTTGCATTAGTTGAGATAATTTAATTTTCTTCTGTCACAAATATTTTTATGACAGTGACATTTATTTGTTATTGAGTTGCAAGAATGTATACAATGAAATGGGTTTTTGAATTGTTTGATTCTTAGGCAAATTTTTTATGAGGATATGATTTTGTCAAAACTTTAATTCTGACTTGAGTAGTCATAATTATTTTGATTTTTTCTTGAATTTGTTTTGAAATTCATTGATTTATATCAGAAGTAATGGGGGTGGTGAATATGATGCACCATTAGATGAATTTTGTGCACAACATGGCATTATTCACCAAACTACAGCCCCTTATTCTCCACAGCAAAATGGAATTGCTGAAAGGAAGAATAGAACCCTAAAAGAAATGATGAATGCCATGTTACTAAGTTCAGGCTTACCACAGAACTTGTGGGGGGAAGAAATATTATCTGCTAATTATGTTTTTAATAGAATACCCCACAAGAAAACCAAAAGCATTCCGTATGAATTGTGGAAAGGTCCACCACCTTCCTACAAATACTTAAAAGTGTAGGGGTGTTTGGCAAAAGTTAAAGTTCTTGTTCCTAAAAAGACTAAGATTGGACAAAAAACAGTAGATTGTGTGTTTATTGGTTATGCTCAGAATAGTAGTGCATATCGGTTTCTGACTTATAAATCAGAAATACCTGATATAAATGTGAACACTATTATAGAGTCAAGGAATGCTGTGTTTTTTGAACATGTCTTTCCTTACAAGAAATGACAGAAATTAAGTTCACAGAAAAGAACTTATGATTGTACACAAAGTCAAGAGACTAATGACAATCAAAATACAAGAGACTAGTAATGGTCTCGACCAACAGGATTTAACTGATGATGAACCAAGACGAAGTAAGAGAGCGAAAACATCAAAATCCTTTGGTCCAAATTTTCTGACATACCTGTTAGAAAATGAACCTCAAAATTTTAAGGCAGCAATGACAGGTCCTGAAGCACCTTTGTGGAAAAAGGCTGTTAATAATGAAATTGAATCCATTATGTAAAATCATACTTGGGAATTGGTGGATCTTCTACCAGGTTCTAAATCTCTTGGATATAAATGGATATTCAAGAGAAAAATGAAAGCAGATGGTTCAATTGACAAGTATAAAGCAAGACTTGTAGTTGAAGGTTACAGACAAAAGGAAGGTCTGGACTATTTTGACACATATTCCCCTGTGACAAGAATAACTTCGATTCGCATGCTTATTTTCTATAGCAGCGTTGTTTGATTTAGAAATACATCAAATAGATGTTAAAACAGCTTTCTTAAACGGTGATCTAAATGAAAAGATCTATATGGAGCAACCCGAAGGGTTTGTAGTATCAGGGCAAGAAAAGAAAGTTTGTCGACTTGTAAAATTCCTTTATGGATTAAAACAAGCACCTAAGCAATAGCATGAAAAATTTGATCATACAATGCTTACTAATGGGTTTAAGATAAACGAATGTGACAAATGCGTCTATGTTAAAAACACTGACCAAGGATATGTCATTGTTTGTCTTTATGTGGATGATATGCTTATCATTCGAAGTAGTCAAAACATGATCAAATCAACTAAACAGATGCTTAACAAAAGATTTAATATGAAAGATATGGGGGTCGTAGATGTTATATTAGGAATGAAAATTACTAAAACATCTGACGGATATGCATTATCTCAATCACATTATATTAAGAAAACTCTTGGTAAATTTATTAAGGATGATATGAATTTAGGTAAAACACCTGTAGACGTCAACCTTTATTTATCGAAAAATAAAGGCGATGCAGTGTCTCAGTTAAAATACTCCCAAATCATTGGAAGCCTAATGTACCTAATGAATTGTACTCGTCCTGATATAGCTTATGCTATCAGTAAATTGAGTAGGTACACTATTAACTCCGGAGAAGACCATTGGAAAGCGATCATTCGGATTCTTAGATATCTAAGATTCACTCGTGATCATGGTTTGAACTTTCCTTGATATCCAGTAGTACTTGAAGGTTATTGTGATGCAAATTGGATATCGGATACAAAAGATTCAAAATCCACTAGTGGATATGTCTTTACTCTGGGAGGCGTTGCTGTTTCTTGGAAGTCCACGAAACAAACTTGCATCGCACGATCCACAATGGAATCTGAGTTCATTGTTTCGAACAAAGTAGGAGAAGAAGCAGAATGGCTTCGTTACTTCTTAGAAGACATTCCAATGTGGCCAAAACCTGTGCCAGCTATTTGCATTCGTTGTGATAGTCAATCTGCAATAGGCAAGGCACAGAATCATATGTATAACGATAAGTCACGACATATTCGTCGTTGACATAATATCGTAAGGCAATTGTTGTCAAACGGAATAATCTCAATAGATTATATAAAATCTAAAGAGAATATTGTGGATCCGTTAACAAAAGATTTGACAAAAGAGCTAGTGTATAGTTCATCGAAGGGGATGGATTAAAGCCTATTACATAAGAGTCGTCATAATGGTAACCCTACTTATATGACTGGAGATCCCAAGAACTAAGTTCAAAGGGACAACTAAGTTATGTATGGCTCGCCATAAATCACCAAGAGATTAAAAATTTCCTACACATTCCTATGGTGAGAGTGATATCTGCAACATATGTTGTATGCAGGGGTATTAGGATAACCTTTGCTTTTAATGATTACTTATATCTTGATTGAGGCATAAATCAAGACGAGTATAAAGAGATACTCACAATAAGAATCACCTATATGAGTGTTGAACAGGGGCCGGTTCTATGAGAATGAAGAGGCTAAATTCTCTAGAAACACTTATGAAAACTAGGCGCGTTCAAGGCCAAAATGAACACAATAGTGAGAACCACAATGTGTTAGAAGATATTTTGTGTGAAATCTATTGTCTTGGTTTACACAAACGGATGAATAATTCAAGGCATCGTGTCCATTGGTTAGCCAGTAAGTTCGATAGATTATCACTAGGGAAGGTTCAAGGCCGAAAGCTACCTATCCTGATGCAAGATATTTTCGACTTATACTCTTTCGATAAAGTCTGCATATTGTTGCATTTCCGTTGTCATCAAATTCCATTCATGTAGGGGATTGTTGGAAATGGTTATAAAATTCTGGATAAAATCGAAATTTTTTCCTAAGTTTGGTCTATTTTTTAGGTGGGCCCCGTGCGTCGATTTACGCGTGTCAAAGTGGTAACGCGTTCTATGCCGCGTTGTGATTCACGTGGTATATTTGGTTGCTCAAAACCATTACAGAGTGAATAGGAAATTGAAGCCAAAAGTGTGCTCCATGGAAATGAAGTTTTGGTGAAAATTCTTTAAAGTTGTAAAATGGCTTGTCCCACATTGATTTTGTAGGAAGTTTTGAATGGGTTTATAAGGCTTAGGTTTGGTACTTGGGGTGTGCCCCAAGGGGTACCCAAGTGTTTTAGAGGGAGAGGTTATGGGCAAAATGGGCTAGACTCATTGGACCCAAAAATCACCACGCGCGCGTCGCCGCCGCCGTCTATTCTGGTCGGGCGGGCTGGGCTTGGGCGCAGGTGCGTGGTGTGAGGTTGGGTTGGGCTTGTTCGGCCCAATACTAATCTTTTTGAGTCAAAAACATTTGAATTTAATTTTATTTTGTTAAAATAAAATTCAGAATTCAAATTAAACCGGAATAAACTAGTTTGGTTTTACTGTACATCCAAACAGGGTCCTTCCCGAAATAAACTAGTTTGGTTTTTAACGTACATCCAAATAGGGCCCTTCTCGTTTTTGTATCTGTTTAAATTATGAACCCAACAGATTCAAATATGTTTGAATTCAAAACCAACAGGTTTCATACATGTTCAATTCAAAACCAATAGCTACCTTTACATCTATAAATAGACTAGCCTCCCATTTTGATTTTACTCCAATTTTCGTACTCCATCCTCTGCTGTAAATCTCTACATTTTGCTGCATTTATTTTCTGAAAGAAAGAGTGTAAACACTTAGTGTGTTCGTAAGGCAAATAATTTGTAGTACTGCTATTGTTTGTAGTAGATCATTTCATCATGGGATATAGACGTCCAATTTCTGAAAGCACCGTGGAGAGGACGAATCTGTCTTAAGGACACAGTGTCAAACACTGGACTTGATCAGAATATAATTCAAAAAAATTAAATCAAGTAAGTTATTTAATTTATTTTCAGTGTTTTATTATTTATTTAAATCAGATTTTAATTTTGTTTTTGTAATAAAATAAAATGTGTTTTTATTTGTTTATTTTTATTTTTATTTCGAGTTTGATTTTTGTAATCAAACAAATTCTCTCATTTCCTTTATTTCTTTATATTCTGGTTGTTGTTTAGTACACAACAGAATTTAATTTATTTAAATACAGTGAAGATTGTCCAACAATAAGAACTATGAAAATCAAGCAAAATAAAATAATTAACAAGTAACCATATTATAAAACCATCATTGATAAATTTTAATACTATCATCAATTTAAATAACAAAAATTGGAAAAGCAAAATAAAATAAGAAAAACTAATTAGAAACAGAGTATAATTCTAATTGCAAAAAATCTTAGAGAAAAGCTTGATCTCAATGGAGACTACGACAGAGAGACATCTATTTTTCTCAGTCTCATGATTTATTGACAAACTGACAAAAAATAATAATAAATAAGATTTTTTATAATCAAAGAATGAAGAAAATATTAAAAAAGAATAAAAACTACGAGAACCAGCAATATTAAAAGAAGGAAAATGTTTGAGGGTCACAATTTTTGTGGCCACAATGGCTCAAAATTGTCAAAATGATGTCGTTTTGGATGCAAAACATGCTAAAACGACGTCGTTTTAACAGTATTGAGCCATTATGGCTACAAAAATTATGGTCCTCTAGCATTGTTGTTAAAAGAATTACCAAGTAACCATAATCAAAGTATAAAACCATCACAGATAAATTTGCAACAGCTTATATGTCATACAATTAAGGAGAAAAGGAGATTGGGATAAAAGCAACTATATATATCAAATATTATCTTCAAACAAAAAAATATTGGGAAAACAAAACAAAATATTAAAAAGCTAATTAAAAATTAAGACTATAAATTCTGATTGCAAAAAATATTGGAGAAAAAATGATCTCAATGAAAACTGAGGCAGAGAGAGAGAGGCCCGTCTTTCTCAATATCAATCATTGAGATGAAAAAGCTATGAAATTCGTTTCCATGATTTCTTGACAAACAGATAATGTAATAGACAAAGAAAACTAAATAAATAATAAATTTATTAATAGAAAAGTAAATAGTTTAATAAAATTAATCAAAGAATAAAGAAAATATTAAAAACTAATTGAAACATAAGAATAAGAACAATGAAAATCAAGCAATATTAATATAATTAACAAGTAACCAAATTATAAAAGCATCATTGATAAATTTTAATACTATCATCAATTTAAACAGAAAAAATTGGAAAAGCAGAATAAAATAAGAAAAGCTAATTAGAAACTAAAACTATAATTCTGATTGCAAAAAATATTAGAGAAAAACTTGATCTCAATGGAGACTAATGGTGTGTTTGGTTGGGGGATTTGGGGAGGGATTTGGAAAGGAAAAAGGGAAAAGGTATGTGAAACTATGTGAAATATATACATAATTTATTTACATTTCACCTACCTTTTCTATTTTCCTTTCCAAATCCATTCCCAAATCCCTCAACCAAACACAGCATAAGAGAGAGAGACATCCATTTTTCTCAATCTCAAACATTGAGATCAAGAAGCTATGAAATTTGTTCTCATGATTTCTTGACAAACAGACAAAAAACAATAATAAATAATATTTTTAAAAAAATAATCAAAGAATAAAGAAAATATTAAAAAAGAATAAAAACTCCCAGAACTAAGCAATATTAAAAGAATTACCAAGTAACCATAATCAAAGTATAAAACCATCATAGATAAATTTGCGACAGCTTATATGTCATACAATTAAGGAGAAAAGGAAATTGGGATAAAGGCACCAATATGTATATATATATATATATCAAATACAATCTTCAAACGAAAAAAAAATTGGGAAAACAAAACAAAATATTAAAAAGCTAACTAGAAATTAAGACTAAAATTCTGATTGCAAAAAATTATGGAGAAAAACTTGATCTCAATGGAGAGAGAGAGAGAGAGGGGTCCGTTTTTCTTAGTCTCAAGCATTCAGATCAAAAAAATTATGAAATTTGCTCTCCTGATTTGACAAACAGATAATGGAATAGGCAAAGAAAAATAAATAAATAATATATTTACTAATAGAAAACTAAATAGTTTAATAAAAATAATCAAAGAATAAAGAAAATATTTAAAAATAATTGAAACATAAGAATAAGACCTATGAAAGAGCATTGATAGAGACCCCTCCAATCACTACCCCCACAACCCCCACACACACGTGGCAGGTGATAATTGGAGGAGAAGGAAAAAAAAAATAAAAGAAAAAGTAGCCAATCAAAAAAGAGATGAGGCCAAAAGGGATAAGGGGAAAGGAGGTCTTAAACATTTTTGAAATTCTTATTGCAAAAAATCTTAGAGAAAAGCTTGATCTCAATGGAGACCAAGAGGGAGAGAGGTCCGTTTTTCTCAATCTCAAGCATTGAGATGAAAAAGCTATGAAATTTGTTCTCATTATTTCTTGATACAATCAAAGAAAAATAAAATAAATAAATAATATATTTATCCAAAGAAAACTAAATCATTTCATAAAATTAATAAAAGAATAAAGAAAATATTAAAAAAAAGACAAAAACTACAACAACTAAGCAGTATTACAAGATATTACCAAGTAAGCATAATCAAATTAGAAAACCATCACAAATAAATTTGCAACAGCTTATGTCATACAATTAAGGAGAAAAGGAAATTGGGATAAAAGAACCTATATAAATATCAATATTATCTTTCAACGAAAAAAAAAAATTGGGAAAAGAAAACAAAATATTAAAAAGTTGATTAGAAACTAAAATTATAATTATGATTGCAAAAAATCTTAGAGAAAAACTTGATCTCAATGTAGACTAAGAGAGAGGGGTTCATTTTTTTTCAATCTCAAGCATTGAGATCAAAAAGGTATAAAATTTGTTCTCATGATTTCTTGACAAACGGATAATGGAATAGACAAAGAAAAATAAATAAATAGTATAATTATTAATAGAAAACTAAATAATTTAATAAATTAATCAAACAATAAAGAAAATATTAAAAAATAATTGAAACATAAGAATAAGAACTATGAAAATCAAGCAATATTCAAATAATTAACAAGTAACCAAATTATAAAAGCATCATTCATAAATTTTAATCCTATCATCAATTTAAACAGAAAAAATTGGAAAAGCAAAACAAAATAAGGAAAAGCTAATTAGAAACTAAAACTATAATGTAAAAAATCTTAGAGAAAAACTTGATCTCAATGGAGACTAAGAGTGAGAGACATCCGTTTTTCTCAATCTCAAACATTGAGATAAAAAAGTTATTAATTTGTTCTCATGATTTCTTGACAAACAAACAAAAAATAATAATAATCAATCCAAACCAAACTAAACTAAGTCTTAAGTCCCATTAAATAAGGTCGACTACATACATCATTCTTCTCCAAGCTGTTCCATCAAAGGTTATTTCGTTAATCAAATTAAGTAGATCCATATCTCTATTTACAATACTAGCTAATGTTAATTTAGGCCTGTGCGGCTCCCTAACACTTTCACGTCTTTATAAAACCATCATAGATAAATTTGCAACAGCTTATATGTCATACAATTAAGGAGAAAAGGAAATTGAGATAAAAGCACCTAGATATATCAAATACTATCTTCAAACGAAAAAAATTGGGAAAACAAAACAAAATATTAAAAAGCTAAAAGACTATAAATTCTGATTGCAAGAAATCTTGGAGAAAATCTCAATGGAGACTAAGAGAGAGAGGAGTTTATTTTTCTCAATCTCAAGCATTGAGATCAAAAATCTATGAAACTTGTTCTCATGATTTCTTAACAAACAGATAATGAAATAGACAAAGATAAATAAATAAATAAATTATTCACCCAAAAAATAAATAAATAATATATTTATTAACAGAAAACTAAATAATTTAATAAAATTAATCAAAGAATAAAGAAGATATTAAAAAAAATTGAAACACAAGAAGAAGAACTATGAAAATCAAGCAATATAAAAATAATTAACAAGTAACCAAATTATAAAACTATCATTGATAAATTATAATACTATCTCATCAATTTAAACAGGAAAAATTGGAAAAACAAAAGAAAATAAAGAAAAGCTAATTACAAAAATTTCAGCTCACGTTAAGATTCAATATAGATGGGATCATGGATGCGAATCTTTTATTTCCTTAGGCAACACAAGAATTCAGGTTCCTATTGAAAACAGTCTTGACCTTGCACAACTATTAACAACGTTCCGCTCGCACTCTGAGGCCTTCACTCCATATATAGTAGTATTTTTTGTTCAATAAGAAAACAAATGATTGGCCAAAGACTAATGGTCTTTTCTTTATATTTCTGAAAATATAAGGCCAAGTTTGGGAAGACTAAATAAGTATACTTTTTGTCTTTTTGGACTAAAAAATTGAGGTTGAAAATATGGATGTTTGGGTTAACTTTTTGACTTTTTATTGAAAAATGTGTAATAAAAAATTGTAAAAATTAATTTGTAGGGAAAAATTTGAATTGGGAGTTGTGCAGCCGTAATTGTTGACTTTTGGTGAATAGTGTTAACTTTTTAACTTTTTGAGTAACTTTTTGACTTTTTGACTTTTTGGGAACATCCCAAACTTGGACAAATTTAGGACCCTCAAATCGAAATCCCAAACAGTTCTAATTAGTACCAAAGTGTTACAGATTTAAAGGGCCCCCCTCCACAAAAAAAAAAAAAAAAAAAAGTAATATAACCCAACAAAGCTAATGTCGGTATGGCAAAGGATGGAGGCAGCTAAAGGGCTAATACTTAATATTTCAAATGTTTTGTGAAAAAATTCAGCGCCTCCAAAGGCTCAATTCTTCAATTGGTTAGCTTGGAGAGGGAGGATAAAGTCTGCAGAGTTTATGCATTGGATTGGAGTATTGAATGATAACATTAGTTCTCTGTGTGTGTTTTGTAAGGCAAAGGTGGAAACAACTGATCATGTGTTGCTGTTATGCCCTTTGATCTGGAATGTATGGTCTGTCTTGGTGAACTAGTGGGAGGTAAAATAGGTAATACCAGGTTTTGTGGAGGTGTTGTTGAACTGGTGGTTTGGAATGAAATGGAGGAAGAATGAGTTGGAGATTTGGAAGATTGTCCCTTTGGCAATGTTGTGGTCTGTTTAGAAACTAAGAAATGAATGTCTATTTAAGGAAGGTAATGTTGATCTTACAGGATTGGGGGAGTTGGTAAAAGTCAAAATTGCTCTATGGGTTAAGGCTAATATGAAGGGTATTACCTACTCAGTGCATGATGTTGTCGCAAATTTGAAGCAGGTCAGAAGTTGTTTCTAAGCTACTGATGTTCTTGCTGTGTGGATTCAAGGGAGATGCTGCTTACAGGAGATTTGTTTGCTGTGTGCCAATGTTGTGAGGTGCAGAGATGCAGCTGATGTTGTTGGTGGCTGACTGGTCTAGTGCTGTTGTAGTATTGCTTGCTGGTTGTACGAACGCGAAATAATCTTCTCGTATAAACCTGTTGATCAAGTTTGCACTCCTCCAAATATCGTCGCTTTGCCACCTGAAAACACAAAAGTGAGCTAATCGGCGGGTGTGTGCCGGAAACCCCTCCGATACCTGAGTCAGCAACTAGATAGTAGACAATAGACAATAAGCTCTGTGTATTCTAGAGTAAGAATTGTGATACCTGTACAAAGGTCCTGCTATGAGCTTTTATAGATCCTGTCTGGCACAATCCTAGTAGGACTTCTCTCTTTAGTAGAGTCCTCCTAGGAATCACAAAGATAATGCTTATCTTTTTACATCATCTTCACTGTTTAACCAAGTGAGATGGTTCAACCACGGTTTGGTAACAGCATAACCGAGCTAGCACTGCCTTGCCTTACATCAGTTTTAACTGCGCTCACTTAGCTCGGTGTTACCTTGGGCATCATCTAGCCGGGTTCTCCTGCCACCTATATCTCGGTCCAAAGTACCCAGACTAGGCTACTAGCAGACATCTCTGACCGAGCTGACGGGATCAAGGACAAAGCTATGAAGACCATTACCTTGGCCCATAGCTCGGTCCATTTCAACATCTGGACTTAGCTCGGCCCAAGTTCACACATAAATTACCTTCTCAATTGCCCCTTAATTCCATCTGCAATGCATGATTTGAGATTATTCTTCTCTAGCTGAGCTAAATGTTCAAGCCTCCAACCGAGCTCAAATATTACCAGGCTACCGATTTGCTCGGTCCAGGAACGTCTTGTCAGTTGCTCTGCACGTCGTTCCACTTCTCAAGCACGTTTGAATCGTTATTTATTCCTCTGGACACGTGGCTTGCTCCCGCTAGTCAAGTACACCTGCTACAGCCGTCTTTGTACTATGAAAATTTGAACAATCCCGCCCCATTCTCGTGCCTATACAAAAACCCATTTTTTGAATCAAACACCCTTACTGTTCATCTTCTCTCCCTCGCCTCCTGAGTCTCCACATTCACTCCTTTAATCTCAATCCAAGACCATAGCACCTGTTTCGCTCGTGTTCTTGCTGGCATTCCTGCTCTTTGGTTTTCAATTTCTTGTTTAAATCTGTAAGTTTCTCATGCCCCTTCTTCCTGTTTATTCTGCGAATATATATATTATATATATATATATATTGTTCAAATTGCATTACTTTAGCTCCACGTACGTGTGTAATGACCACCAAGATTTTGAGAAAATAACTGAAAACCCAAAAACCACATGTTCAAACCCCAAAACATTTTAACTGGACTTTCAATCAGTCTAGAACACGAGCTTTTAATCCAAAATAATACTACGACCGAGTAAGGAACCTATTTGCGGTAGGCTTGCGCATGACCGAACTAGGGACCTTTTTGCTCAATAACCGAGCTAAAACCATGAACCATCCTACCTCACGGCCGAACTAAAAATGGGTTGTAACCCATTCGCCCGATCTAGGGTTATGTTATTTTGCCTTTTTACTTAGCTCGATCTAGTCATCTAGGCATAACACTTTTTATCTCCGCTTTGCAGACTTGACTAGGTTGGCCAAGCAGACCTTTGTACCTTGCCCCCTTGGCATCATTGCTCAACCGAGCCATCAAAGTCACCTCAGCACCGAGCTAGGCCGATGTGCTAATTTTTATACAACCTTTAAGTTTAATAAGCAAATACCGATCCCTAGTAAACTCACCTGGGGCCATTGCCGAATTCCGAAAAGACTACCATATCCCCGACGATGTCCACATCTCCCTAACCGAAATAGATACCACACCCTGGGGAAAATCAGGCTTCGTGCCCTTCACTGCAATATCAATTACAGAGGTTGGGCTCCGGTTTCCTGAACAGCCTCTCATATGCGAGTTTCTTAGGCAGACAAGATTATGCCCAACCCAACTCTCCACCAATACCTATAGAATAATATATGGCATCGCCGAGTTAAATTGCCGGCTCGGCCTCAACCTCGGATTGGCCGAGCTATTTCACTAATATTCGCTCAGCAAAAATGACGACGGTTGGGTGTACTATCTTAGGGTAAGAAGAGGCCAAGAGCAAATCATAAAAAATACACCGGACAAAGACTTAAACGATGACGATTTTTTCTGGGTTTCGGGCAACTTTAAAGATCAGGAAGCCCAGATACCGAGCTATAATATAAACTGGAATAAAGGGACTGCTAGTAAGAATACCTTGGTTTAATTTTTCTTTGCTGTTTCGGGCTTAATTTTTCACCATGCTAACACAAGCGCTTTGTCTTTCTTTTCTACAGACTTAAACCAGCTTAAATCACATTACACATACGCCAACCAAGACGCCCTTCGTGCCGCGCTTCTATACCGTCACTGTGATTGGGCCAAGTTACTGAACTTCGAACTGTCCTACCGGTACAGTGGAAGGAGGAAGACCAGGGTGACCGATTTTCTTCTTGAACCATCACCAGAACTAGACCCAAACCTACCCGAAATCACCCTCATTCCCCTAACTGAAGAACAAGAAATGGCTAAGCACCGTGCTATCCGCGCGCCCTAATCACCGAACAAACCACAACTCCAACGGTCGAGCTGAAAACCGAGGCACCACAAGCCGGTCAGTCACACATGGCTGTGGTGGCCCTCTCCACAACCTGAGCTTCTTCATCTTGGCCAAGCAAACGGCCACGTACGCAACGCCTGAGAGACGAGGATGACACCGAACCATCCGAGACCGAGCTTCAAGAAGCAACTCACTCCCCAGGTCACAACCGACCTAGCCCTTCAAATCCTCTTACACCGCCGGTGTGGGCACCATATGTCTCCTTCAGGGGTCGCGCAATAACGGCCTCTGGCTCTATTAGTGCCGAAAAGGATCATCTTCTGGCCTTTAATTTGGCAAAGAGTGTCTGCCTACCTGCTGACATGGAGCGGCATGAGGGCTTGACTGAGCTGAAGGCCATTCGCTCGGCGTCTAAGTCGATGATACTGGTAAACCCCAAAATTCCTATAACTCATCAAATGATACCGTGATGGTCCCAATGCTTTGGTTTTCTTGTAACCACTCTGAATGTTACGCAGGCCCTACAAAAAAGCCAAGTGGCTCATAAACGAGTGCTTGAGCTGCAAAAGACGGTGCGGTTAGCCGTTGCTGAAGCAGATGCCAAGGCAGCCGAACTAAAAAAAGCTAAGGCCAAGCTAGCCGAGCTAGAAACCGAAAACGCAAGGCTAGCCGAACTGGTCAGCACAGTAAAGGCTGACAAACAGAAAGCTTTAGCTGAGAAAAAAGACCGCTACTTGCAGGAGCTGGCGAAGTTTGAGAAAAAGAAAAATGCCGAGCTAGAGGATGTAAAGAAAAAAATGTAAGACGCAGAGGACCGAGGCTTCAAGGAAGAAGATGAGACCAATGTCCAACAATGCGAAGTCGCCAAGGATATTTTCTTCAAGTGCGGCTAGAAAGCCGCTGTTGAAAAGCTCGGTTATGGACATGACTTCGAGATCTTCTTAAATCCCCCTCCCCACTTCATATCGGGATACATGACGGACTATGCTAACACGCTCCAACAAAAGTTCCTTCAAGAGGGGGAGGAGGATGAGGTCCCTGCTCCACATAACGCCCCTCCTTCCAACACTCAGCTTGGCCGTCAATCTGTATCTTTTACTCCGGCAGACTCCAGCCAAGCCTTGCGCCGGGCAGTTGACGAAGCACCTGTGCCCGAGCCTAACTAGGGGGCTTATGCTGTAACCAACCTACTAATCGGCGAAGTCCGGGTCGATTTGGACGCCGAACTTAAAAATTTGTTTGCTTGATTTCTCTCTCTCTCTCTCTCTCTCTCTCTCTCTCTCTTTTTAAGAAAATGTAATCGGGCTGCACGTTCCTCCTCTTGTATTTACTTACTAATGAAATGAAAGAAACTTTCCTTTTTACAACTTTTTGTTCGGTTCACATCCCACCTTTTGTTATCTTCTTCCAATTAATGGAAAAAAAAATTGTCTTTTTGCTCAGTTACTGTGTTTCAATGTTTTGCATCATGTCAGGCCGAACTAACTGGCATGGCCTTACCTGATCCTACCAACCTTCTTTGGCCAAGGTAGTCATCTCGGTCCAAGAGTTCGAAAAAATTTGTTGGTTAAACCGGCTAACCTTCTTCATCCTAGATCCTTATCTCGGCTGAAGAAAAAAACTAAATGTTGGTCAAACCTGCCAACCTTCTTCATCCTCGATCCTTATCTCAGCTGAAGAAGAAAAAGTGTTGGACAAACCTGTCAATCTTCTTCATCCTAGATCTTTATCTTGGCTAAAGAAGAAAAAGTGTTGGTTAAACTTGTCAACCTTCTTCAGCCTTGATCCTTATCTCGGCTGAAGAAGAAAGATTGTTGGTCATACTTACCAACCTTCTTCAATCTAGATCCTTATCTCGGCTAAAGAAGAAAAAGTGTTGGTCATAACTGCCAATCTTCCTTAGCCTAGATCCTTATCTCGGCTGACGAATAAAAAGTGTTGGTCATACCTGCCAACCTTCTTCAGCTATCCTTATCTCAGTTGAAGAAGAGAACTAAATGTTGGTCAAACCTACCAACCTTCTTCATTACCCCCAGTTGGCAATAATTATGAACAACTTTTATAGTAAAAAGAATTGTGGTAGAAAAAACTACTTGCTTTATTAGAAAAAAGAAAAATTACAAGTGTTTTAAGGAAAAGCTAAAAGTAAAATAGTTTGAGATTGGCCGTGTTCCATGGCCTGGGAATAGCTTTGTTGTCCATATCTTCCAAGTGATATGCCCATTTTCCTGCTAAACCAATCACTTTGTATGGTCCTTCCCAATTAGGTCCTAACTTGCCATCTCTAGGTACCAAAGTGTTGCCCATTACTTTGTGCAGTACCCAATCTCCAATCTTGAATTGCATTGGGTGCATTGTTTTGTTATATTTCCTGGATAACTCTTGTTGGTATGAGGCAATGTGAACTAATGCCCTTTCTCTTCTTTCTACGACAAGGTCGAGTTCCAAGGTTATAGAATCACCGTTCAAGTTTGGGTCAAAATTTTCGCTTCTAATAGTGGGGAGGTGTAACAACCCCGACCCATGATTAGCGCTAATTCATGTTTAAGTGTGCCAAATAAGTGATTAAGAAGAAATCCTGAGTTAACTATATGTGCATTGCATCATTTGTGTTTATATCTGTTTGACGTAGAAAGATCTGTTCATGTCTTAGTTTCGATTTGCGAATTGAAGGCCTCATCAGCATTCGATTCAAAAATTGACTTGATTTATATGTTAAGTAGGATTTATAGGATTTTATAGTAAGTTTAATTAAAATTTGATTCAGAACAATTAAATTAGAATAATTAATGCTAATTAATTAATCAACTCTTGATTAAGCCTATATAAGGCTAATTTGACCCCACTAGTCATGTTTTGCACCCCCATTTTCCTTATCTTCAAGCTCCAAACGTGTGTGAGAGAGAGAGGGGAAGAGAGAAATTGGGATCAAAGGCTAGAGAAAAGGGGATTACTAGGATTATTGGTGAATTAAGGAGAATTGGAGAACTTTAACTTCAACACTTGTGAATTCAAGTCTCTAGGTAAGGAATCAAACTCTTAGTTATGTAATTGAGCCAGATTTTACAAGAATTCAAATAAATTAAATGAATTCATGTAGGATTTGAGGTAGAATTAAAGAAGGTTGAGCAATACCATGCATGCATGTTCATTTCTTCATAAATTGAGCATGGATTCAAAGAATTTTTTCATACATGTGTTCATTTCAATCATATTTTGAGAACTCATCATGTTTTCTACCAATTTGTCTAAAGTGATCAGGTTTTGGGGATGATTGAGTTCAAGGAAATGCATGCATGTCATGTTTTAGAGCATTCATGAAGTTTAAGTTGGATTTGTGACCAATTACCATTTTTTGGGCCTTGATTTCATGAAATAATCTTTAAATCATGATGTTTTATGAGTTTCTAAATGTTTTCCAGAATTTTGGCCCAAGAGGATGAGTTTTGGGATGTTGAATTCATGTTTTGAACTTTGGGAGCAAATCTGAAAAACCTAGAATTTTGCTTCCACACTTGAGCGAAGGATTCCACGCTCGAGCGACCACCTTTATTTTCATAATTCCGCTCGAGCAAAGGAAGTAACGCTCAAGTGAAGCCCCTGTTTTCAGCAAATTTTGTTAAGTGTTTCAAAGTACATTTTAACATTCACATTGCATCCTAGGCATTCCTAGGCCTTGGTTAAGACATCATAATGAGAATAAGACTTAGAAACACACTAAGAATGAAACGTCATGAGTTAAGTATAGTCCGAGTGTGTATTTCAATATGTATCTGCTATGTGTTTGTGTAGGTCATGCGCCATTGTAATAATCCCGACCCGTAATTAGCTACTAATCAATGATTAATGATGTTAATGAGTGGATTAAAATAAATTATGTGTTTATTCTGCACTTTATATGATTTTGGCTTTCTATTTATTACTTATAGAAATATCTGTTTGGAATTCCACTTTAATATGTAAATTGAAAGCCTTATCGGCATCTGAAACCGAAATTGACTGCACCGATATGTTATTTGGAATTTTTAGAACCATATGGAAAATTTTATTAAAAATTGTTTCAGTCTGATTCATTAAGTCACGTTTGGTTAGCCTAATATTCTAATTATTGTATTTTAGCACCATAAGTTTATGTTTGACCCTATAAGCTCATTTTGAGCTCATCTTCTTCATTTCCTTTAGTGCTAAAATCTGAGAATTTACTTGAGAGAGAGAGAGAGAGAGTGCATTCTAGAGAGAGAGAAGAAGAGATTGAAGAGGAATTGAAGGAATTCAAGACTCTAGGTAAGACTACACCCTCTAGATTGCGTAACTAAGTCATTTAACATGAAATTTCTTCAAGATTATGAGTTTGAATGTGTATTGAGCTTAGAAGGAAGATTTGAGTGGTAATTCATGCATGCATGTACATTTTCTTACAAATTAAGCATGAACTCCAAGAATTCTCTCTTGCATGTTTGAAATTCATCTTCATTTGAGGAAATCATCAAGTTTCAAGTCATTTTGTGGTGTTTGATCATGTTTTGAGAAGTTTGATCCAAGAAAAATTCATGCATGTTGTGTTTATGAACATTCATCATGTTTTAAGTGGAAATTGTGAGTTTTTAACAAACCCTTGGGCCATGATTTTATGAAATAATCCTTAATTCACCATGTTTTACAAGTTTACTATGTTATCTCAAGTTTTGGGGCCCAAGAGTTGTGTTTTTGAAGGTTACATTCGAGTTTTGAGCTTAGTGATCAAATCTGAAAATTCCAAAATTTGCATCTACGCTCGAGCGTGGGAGTTCACGCTTGAGCGACCACTCTAGGTGCGTGCACTCCGCTCGAGCGACCAAAAGTCCGCTCGAGCGTGAATTGCAAGCTCCCAGAAGTTTCATGTCTTTTACAGATCACTCGAGCAAAGGAATGTGCGCTCAAGCGACCATCCACATTTTGCATGTCCACTCGAGCGAGGAAAGATACACTCGAGTGTGGACCTTATTTTCAGAAATTTTGCCTAAGTGTTCCAAGGCATGTTTTGGCATCCCCATTGCATCTTAGGCATTCCTAAGCCTTAATTAAGCCATAATAATGAGGTTATGGATTAGAAACACACTAAGAAAAGAATATACTAAGTTCCGAGACTGCAAGTGTGTGTGTATTTTAGGCAGTGTGATAAGAAAGAATAAGAAACAATGTAATGAAGCTAAGCCTTAATGGCCACTTGAATGTGTAATGATTAGATGTGCTTGTGTTATGTATTTTATGATTGTACGTCAAGACTCGAGGACTGATTGACCGCTTACTGGAACCACTGTGAGTAACGTTATCGTAAAGATACGTTTATATGAATTATGTTCCAAATGAAATATGCTAAGTTCTGATTTCTGAAATGATATCTGTTTTCGTGAACGAATATTCCATGTTTGAAATCCATTATGGCATCCATAGACAGTCCCAACTCATGGGGGACGGCATGAAAATGCGGGTCCATGACATACAAGTAATTACGAGATCTCGTTAGCCATTTCATTGTGGTGATATGTGTTTAATCGGTATCCGGAACCGATTACTCTAGTCGGAAGACGTTCTGTGATGTGTTCTATGGGATGTACCATTATTATGTTCTGATATGAGAATGATTGTGCTATAATCTGTTTTCTGCTTATGATATGTTCGGATTTCGTTCACTAACCCCTTTACCTTAATGTTATTCATTGGGCTTTAGCTCATTGTGTGTATATATATGTATAGGTGAGCATTCTGGAGCCCGAGCCTGAAGGCTTTGTCTGGATTTATGTTCTATTGTCAGCCAACCATTGTGCCTCACGTGGAGGTTCCTGAAGCGTCCTGAGTTTAAGTTCTGTGGTTTCTATTTATTTAAGACTTGTTTTGATGTCGTTGGCTGTACTTAAAATATTGTGATGTGTGTGGGTATAATGTATGACTACCGGTTATGGATATAAAGTTTTAAATATTTTGTTTCATATAAGTCAGCATAGCCCATTGGACAACTATATTTATGTATTTGCTTCCGTTAGCCCCTTAATCTTGTTAATCTGTTCAGAGGCCTTCGGTAGTCCAAGGATTACTGGCCGGTTACGATGCTAAACCTATAGGGGCGGGTTTGGGTCATGACAGAGTGGTATCAAAGCACGAGTTATACCGCACACACGTGTCCATATGAGCTATAGGATGTCCTAGAAATGAAATAGGGACATTGCATTATCATGTGTAAGTATGTGAGCTATTATGAACACATCCTTATTGAGAATGAATCGAAATGAAACCTTTGTGCATGATCAAAGAAGTTAAGTGGAAATAACATGTAATATTAATTTCAATATCGAATGTGGAATCTATGTGAATATGAACGTATAAAAGTAAGGGATCATGTGACTGTATCTGAATTGAAATGAAAGTATAAACACGTCTGATATGGAATGAAATGTGAGAACAGTGAGAACTTTCCTTATATTAATAAGCACCCTGTTTGTGTGTAGCCAATGGAAAGGACAAGGAGTGTAGATGAATCTGAATCTTCTGACGCTAGAATTAGCCGGTTAGAAAGAATGGTTGAAGCCTGAACTGAAAATCTGAAACAACAGCAACAAGGGCAAATACATGTGTTTGAACCAGCTCATTATGATATGATAACACTGACACAAAAATACAATAAGATGAAACCACCGGAATTTTAGAGGGGTATCGAACCGTTAAAAGCTGAGGCTTGGGTCTTAGAAATTGAGAAAATATTTGAGGTATTTCCATGTATTGAGACACATAAGGTTTTGTTGGCAACATTCACACTTAAAGAAGAAGCTAGGAGATGGTGGATGTTAGTGCGAAATGATAATGAAGGTGTGACATGGGATAGATTCAAGGAAATTTTCTTCGAAAAATATTTTCCCCAATTCATCCGGGATAGGAAGGTATCCGAATTTGAACAACTAAAACAAGGCAAAATGACTGTGGCTGAATATGAAACAAAATTTACTGAGTTAGCCCAATATGCACCCCACATGATAGACACCGACTACAAAAAGGCTAAAAATTTGAAGGTGGGCTTGACTTAGATGTGTTTGATCGAGTTGGTGTCTTAAAATTGCCAAAATACGTGGATGTTCTTGATAGGGCCTTAATGTCCGAGGCAAACATAGCAGCCTTGAAAATATCAAAATCAACATCATCAACTGAATCAGAAAGAGTGAAACAGAAGAAACAGAAGGTTGAAATGACTAGTAATTCGATAACTTCTGCGAATGAAAAATCTAGGGTGAAAACTGTGAACAAAGAAAGCCGGGGAAGTATTGTGAACAATGGTATACCTATTTGTAAAGAATGTGGGAAACAACATTGGGGCATTTGTCGCCGCCTGTCAGAGTTTAGATGTGGTCAGAGAGGGCACTTGGCTAAATCTTGCTCGCGAACTCATCCGAACAACACTAGGCCTAATGCTAGTACGACTGGTTCTGTTCCTACACCCTAATTCCAGAAAATGCTCGGAATATCGAAACAACTGGCGCTGGTATTACCTTTACTATGTGCAATTGTTTATATGGGAATTTGTGTGGAAGTGTACATTCATTAACTTGATATAGATTGTGGACATGTTAATTGAACCAATTGAATTATTAAAATTATGAACCCCTAGTTATTGACTGCCTCGAAAACTTGCTAATTTTATGTGAAATGCCCGAAGCCCTATAACGAATTACCTAAGCCATGGGAGTTGTTGAGACTTATGGACAACGAGAACTTGCTGGGTTAAATTCTTGTACCGTATTGCAAAATTTGATATGAACTGTTAGGTTTGACCTTTGAACTATGCTAGAACCATTGAACCGTGGTTAATAAACACTTAGAGACTTACTAGTTAATATGAACTATTGTGACTGACCTATTGAACTGTGCTCAAACTGTTAAATATGGGGACACACTATGATTGACTGTATATGGAATTTGTTTGGACCTACATATATCTATACCTTTGTATTGGGATGTTGATTGATTCAAACTTGACACGCTCTTTATATCTAGACTGAGTGGACTTATGACTTGTTGCCTTAACTATCATATTTGGAGAAACTATTTTGTGTTCATCTGTACATAGACCTCGTGAATCTGTATTGGGAAGGTTATTAGACTCTGAAGATGCACATATATGACTATAACTTTGCTCAGAATGATTGATATGATTATTTGTTTGATAACTTGACCGTTGGGACTATGACTCTGGGATTGTGTGACTAAACCCTAAATGATAAACTCTAAACTGAGGACTGTGATTGTTGAACATTGACAAGACTATTTGACTAGACCAGTGAGCCCATGCTTTAATGACTGTATGTCCGAGTTGAAACTTCTGTATAACGATCTGCTATTGTGTACCTTATGCTTACATGAAAAAAAAAAAAAAAACTCATTTGAGAAATTACTATATTGACCGTAATGCTTACCTCTCGATGTGAATAACTGCATGCCTGTGCATTTACCTGTAGAATTATTGGGAGGAAACACATTATATATAACCTGGAACACTTTGACGTGAACTACTATGATACATGACTCTGATGTGACTTTGAGAATTGATAAACTTAGAACAACTGTAGAACTACTGACTATGCACCTAAGTGAATGGAGTATGAACTATAGAACCAAATGTGTTTCGCTTAGAAATAATAAGGATAGAACTTTCACCTGATCTAACCTGATAGAACCGTGGTTTGATGAGACCTTTGTTTAACTGATGGAACTTTTGTTTGATGACTCACGCTTTGAATTTTTATTCGATATGACTGGGTAGAACTTTCATCTGATATGACCTGATTGAACTTTCATTGATTTGATCTGAGGAGACCCTTATTGAAAACCATTATCTGATTTGATTACATTGTGGGGGATTGTGAATTACTTATGACTGAATGACAGGGCTGTGTTGCTAAGGGAACCAACAGAATGAAAATTTGAATCAATCCCGAACACTTAGGAAGAATGTGAACCGTCAACAACAAATTGGTTTGATTATAAACTCTGACTATCTGGAAGTATATGTAATCAGTATGATTATGGCGACGACGATAGTCCGCCAAGACGAACAGAAAAGCAGTCCCTCCTCCGACGATCCCCCCAACTGCAGGTATGCTCTCGCTCTCTCTCTCTCTCTCTCTCGCTCTCTCGCTTCAGCCTCTCTTGTTTCTATTTCGCTATGTTCCCAAATGTCGTATGCTCTGTTTGGTTTATATGTATGTATGAACTCTCTCTCTCTCTCTCTCTCTCTCTCTCTCTCGCTCTCTCTGTCTGTGTGTGTGTGTCTGTCTGTCGCTCTGTCTGACCATTGTCATTTTTCAATTTGTCTTCAACATTCGAGTTGTGTAAATTTTTGCAGAAACTCGCCTATGTACTATGTTGGGGGTTTTAGGGCTTTCTTTTACCTACCGAGAGCAGTTTAGCAATATTGCGGGTTGTCTGTTGGTGAGGGAGGTGTGGATCTCATAACCATGACTTCTATGCTCTGGTTTTTGTATATGTCAACAATCTGCTATCTCTCGCTCTGGCTCTCTATTTGTCTTTGTCGCTGTGTGTGTGTATCACCACTTGCCAATTTGAACATATTATGTGTTGTAAAACAAAAAATTACAACGCATTTTTTAGGGGGATTAACAACAAAGTCCCCTAAATAGGATGAAGTATTCTGATGAATTGTCCCATAACAAGAAAGTCCCCTAAATAGGATTAAGTAGTCTATTGAATTGAACAAGTTGGAAGTATTCTGATAAAGTATTATGTCTGTCTCTGTGGTTATAATTGTTGAATACGTTGACATGAAATTATCATTTATACTATTCTTGTAAATTTGGTGAAATTAGCTACAAATGCTACCATAGTGATTTCTACGAACACATCACAATAAAGTTGGTGAATAATTGGTCATTTTCTTTTGTTTATGTTGCAATCTGATTCTCCTTGTTAATCTTTTGAGTAAGGTGGATTCAATCCTTATAATGAAAAAGGAGGGGGGAGGGTAAAGAAAATTTGTCACTAGAAAACAACGAATCATACTTCTTTTCCACAACAAACTCATCTTGCATATGTCTCAGTGTTTAAACAATGTACTTCAACAAAAGATTTTTAATATGTTTAAGGTAATGTTGGTTCTTTACTATGCATTTTATGGAGCTATATTTTAAATTCACAAAAACCTACAAGGTCTTGATTTTTTTGCTTGAGGCTTTCTTGTTTTTCGACACAACGTGCTAATATGGTGCTCCTTCTAGCGGATCAAAAACTATATATGTTGGTCCTTGTTAACAATTCCGGAATTATTTTATTTATTTGTTTTGATTTTTTCCAATACTGTCTGCATTTTCAAATGATGTATATGTGCAAGTAATGGATATCATTTTTCCTTCAACATGTGTGTTTATCCTTCATCAAGGCTTTTGGATACAATTTTTTTCTTCTATGTTGGTTTGTTGTGTTAATTCTTGTACAAATTTGTTTGCCAAGTTAAAATGTTAACGGAAAACAAGTATAATGTTACATGAATAGCTAGGGAAAACATAATTTATTAGAGTTTGATAAAGCATTTTGTTGTATGTTGGTGTGTTTCTGTTAATTCTTGTACATATAACAATTGGTTTTTACTCTTTCCCAGTTAGAAATATAATTGTACGAATAGGGATTCATAAATTGTGCACCAAGTAAAGAAAACATAAACAAAAAATAATTTTTTTTCAAATATTTTTTTGTCCCAAATAAGTTTTTTCATTTTTTTCTCAAATAATTTTGTTTCAACTAATTTTTTTTTTCAACTATTTGTTTTGAGAGATAATTGTATTTGTCAATTATTATTTTTCCAAATAAATTTGTTTCAATTAAATTTTTTTTCCAATTATTAGTTTTTTCAAATAATTTTTTTCCCATTCAATTTTTTTCATTTTTTCTCAAATAATTTTGTTTCAATTAATTTGTTTTCAATTATTTGGTTTGGGAGATAATTTTTTTTTTTCAATTATTATTTTTCCTAATAAATTTGTTTCAATTAAATTTTTTTTTCCAATTATTGTTTTTTTCAAATAATATTTTTTTCCCAATTAAGTTTTTTTTTTGGGGGGGATTAATAATTTTGTTTCAATTATTTGGTTTGGCATATAATTTTTTTTTTCAATTACTGTTTTTCCAAATAAATTTGTTTCAATTAAAAAAAAATGTCCAATAATTTTTTTTTCAATTTTTTCTTTCCCAATTAATTTTTTCATTTTTTCTCAAATAATTTTGTTTCAATTAATTTTTTTCCAATTATTTGTTTTGGGAGATAATTGTTTTTTTCAATTCTTATTTTTCCAAATAAATTTGTTTCAATTACTTTTTTTTTTCAATTATTATTTTTCAAATAATTGTTTCTCAATTACTTGTTTTGCAATTAATTTTTTTCCAAATAGTGTTTTTTCAATTCAATTTTTTCCAATTACCTTTGTCCCAAATAAATGTTTTTCAATTAATTTTGTGTTTGCATTAATTTTTTTTCAAATAATTGTTTTTTAATTAATCTTTTTTTGAAATAGTTTTGTTCCCAATTATTTTGTTTTCAATTTTTTTCAAAATAAATTAATTTTGGTTCATTTTTTCAATTAATCTTTTTTTGAATTTTTTTTTTCAATTAATCATTTCTTTATTTGTTATGGACATAACAAATGGCGTGCACTAACAAAAAGTGTTAACACAAGAAACTTGTTTACACAACAAACTTATCCCATAGCATAAGTGTCACACCCGTTTACCTGTTTTGTTGTGCTTGTCATGTCATCAAACAAGTCATCATAGACTATATGGCCTCATTTATGTCGACTGCGAAATCAACACAACCGGGCCCTATGTGTGCCTGTGGGTACGGGCATTGTGTGGTCAAGATTTATTGGTCCGCCAAAAATCCAAGACGTGCGTACTACCAATGCCCTCGTGGAGTGGTGAGTACAAGCACCTTCACCTTGTTTGGGATTATTACCTTGTCAAACCGTCACTAATAATTTCATAATTTTTTTAACCTCAGCCATGTGTCAATTGGATTGGGTGGTGTGACGAATATGGCCGACAAATGGCTCCTGAGAATGACAGAGACAATGTTCGTCGTTTTGAGACGCGTTTGATTGACATTGAATAGAGTCTGCGTGTACTTAAAGTTGTGACATGTTTTTTGTCCATCATCATTGTTATTTTGTTGTTTCGTATGTAATATATGTATCCGTGTTTAGATGGTTACTGTACTATGGTTTCCGTATGTGATATATGTATCCGTGTGTAGGTTACCGTACTATGCTTTCCGTATGTAATATATTACTTATCTGTGTGATTTAATACTGCGATACGTAATGTACAAACATAATAATATATGGTTAACACAACTAAAAGTAATGCACTGATCAACTAATATATTACGCAAATTATAATGTTCTCTAGTCACATGGCTTCAACTCGATCCAGCTCTCGTACCCCTTTCGGGAAAGGGAAGGGCCTAAAACCTCATCACAAAGCCAATTGGGATTGGGAGAACACACGTATCTATTTGGAACTTGTTGTTAAGGAAATAGACGCAGTAGCAGGTCGCACATGTCAATTAATCCAAATGGGTACCGGTCTTTGGCTAAAACTTATGAGGCAGCAACCGGGTTGACGTATACCATCAAACAACTTTAAAATAGGTACAATTAACTAAAGGCGAAGTGGCGTGCATGGTTGAAGCTAATGGATAGCCGCAAAGGCCCCACTGGAATTGGGTTTGACCAAGAGACTGGGTTGATCAATGCGTCGGATGAATGGTGGGCTAGAATGGAGAAGGTAACGATTTGAACTTATGTTTACATAATTTTGTGTTTCACTTAGAACGACCCAACTATGCCATAAACAGATGTCAAACTCCATAAACATATATTTTCATTTAAAGTATACTGTTCATGCCTACAACATTCAAATAAACATAAAACATGCCATGACAATTCCATAATATTGTCGTTTTTTTTTTCCCCATATATGAGCACGTCAACTATACATGCTTAAACTGTTCATTACTGATGTGCATACTCCATGTACATAAGTTATTCAGTTTGCTAATGGTGTACTCCCATTGTATTGTATTACAGGTTGACAAAGAGTGTTGCAAGTTCAGAACAAAGCGATTGGATCATGAGGAGTTGATTCGTCATGTATTCACGGGGGCTGCGACAACGGGTAAAAATGCTTGGACGCCTGGCGAGACGCGAAACTAGCTGGAGGTGGAAGGGGAGTCTGACAGTGCCGACTTCTCTACGGACAACAACGAATTGGGTGCCTCTGAAACGGAAAACTTGATGAAATCTGCTACCATTAACGCATCAAGTAGTGGCACCAAAAGGAGGCACTCATCCGTCACAGCTGTGCAAAAAAAGCGAATCACTGGGGCAGAAGCATTGGCAACAACCATGGATGATTTGGTGAATTCGATGAAGACACAAAGCAAGGAACTCACTGTAAACCATGTTGTCAGTGGCCAAAGTGTCACTATGGTCGAAGCAGTTGGACGTCTTTATGAAATTCAAGGACTTGACCAAACTAATCCACTCCTCCATTTTGGTATTTCGCTTATAGAGGTGCCCAATAATAGGGAGATGGTTATGAGTATTCCTTCCGATGAAGGCATTATCGGCTGGCTCCAGGTGAAGCAACAAGACAAAGAGAGGACGACAACAGTTCCAACTCTTGCAAGCATATTGCGCAATCAAGGTCTTCATTTCTAACTATGCTTTGTGTTGGACTTCTTTTCTGTTATGTGTTGGACTTCTTTTCACTTATGCATTGGACTTCGTTTCTAACCATGCGTATGTGTTGGACGTCGTTTATATTTGCTACAGACCTGCCTTCTTATGAAATGTTTTGTGTTGGACTTCTTTTCACTTATGTTGGTTTTGTATTTGCTAAGGACATGATGTTTTTAACTATGCTTTGTAAGGAGAATTGGTAGGGAGATGGTTATGCTATTCCTTTCGTTTGCCTAGTTTTAAAATTATGGATGTGCATTGAGGGGTATTGGCTATGGTTGGATTTTAAAATTTTAAATTTCAATAAACCATGAATCTGATTACACTCTGCCAATTTGCAGCTTCATAGTTATGTAAATAGTGGTTATAAATCAGCTGTACTCAACCATTTGAACAAAAGCGTTGCTACTTGTAGAGAGACATGTGAAGTTTACTGAAGGCTTCAACTTAAAAAGTGGAAGTTAGACCCTTTATAAGGTACTAAAAAAAAAAAGAATTTAAGTTATTATTTCTGTATATTTTATTTGAACGTTGTTTTTTATATATGTCATTGCAATTTCTATATTGCTTATTAGTCAAAAAAAAGAAAAAAAAAATACTACAAGTTACACCCTTTGTAAGGTAGTAAAAAAAAATATGATGTGTTAACGTGTGTTGGGAAAATTCAAATAAATGTATTGAAGATTTCACCATTGGTAATAGAATAACACTGTACAATAGAAGCTCTCAGAAGGATGGCAAAGGAAATCAATTGATTATTTATGCATAATATTTCTGTTATTGACAGCCTTTACTTTTGATTGCTGTTTAATTTTTGCATGTTTAATTTTGCCAGAGTAGTAGTCTGTCATGTATGCTTCTGTGATTTAGGCATGGAAAGCGATGATGACACCGATGCACGGATGCAGGAAATGTGTGATGATGTCGCGGCGCTCGCAATCGAGTGGCAGACTGAAATGAATAATAATTATGTTGAAGCGTACAGAATTGCCTCCGACTACTACAAAGCGCACGTGCTTAAAGTCCCATGTCGCACGTCCATCTTGACGGGGAGGGCATGGATTTTGGAAATGTATAATGGGCACAGTGGCAGATTTCGCTATGAACTGTGCATGCCCAAACATGTTTTTACTCGTTTATGTGCCACACTAGTGAACGACTTTGGGTTGCATGTACCTGAGCGAGACCACGGCTTGCATATTGAGGACAGTGTTGCAATCTTCATTCATGTTCTAAAAAACTTGCCAAATCGAGAGCTTCAAGAAAGATTCCAACACTCCGGTGAAACAATATTACGCCATTTTCATAATGTTTTGAAAGTAATGAAAAAGTTTACCATCGCGCACTGTTGGCCATCCACAGATTTCCAAAACAAGAGGGATCCCTACCTGCAAACCCAACCACAATATTTTCCATGTAAGGTGCGCAAAAAATGCAACAATTCGAGTTTTTTTTTTCAAATTCTACAAAGATGTGACTTAAAAAATGCAAGGCTGTAATGCATAACTTCATGGTACTAATAGGTTGCCTACTTGTTCGAATTGTGTAGGATTGTTTAGGTGCCTTGGATGGGACACATGTGCCAGCGTGCATAAAGGAGTCGAAAGCAGCCCGTATTTTAGCCGAAAAGGTTGCCACGCTCAAAATATTTTGGCAGTGTGTGATTTCAATATGTGTTTCGTCTTTGTGTCATGCGGTTGGGAGGGTAGCATGCATGACAGCCGGATTTTAAACATTGTCATCGAGGATCCGCAATATAATTTTCCAATTAAAGTGGATGGTATATACGAACAGTTGATTTGTTCAATGCCATAACTTGTTAAATTTGTTTGCCTACACGTGAAACAAATATGTATTAATATGTACACATTCACAAGTCGCTATTATCTAGTGGATAGTAGATACAGTAATAAGAAGGGATTTCTTGCACCATATAAGGGCAACCACTATCACCAACCACACTTTCAATGTCACAAGCCGAGGAATCGTGATGAGTTATTCAACCGTGTCCACTCTTCATTACAGAGTGTGATTAAGCGAACATTTGGCGCTTGGAAGTCGCGGTGGAGATTCTTGCACAACATGCCTCGGTTTGACTTTCGTAGAGTACAGGTGCCGTTGGTGGCTGCATATATGGCATTACACAATTTCATACGCAGAAACTGCGAGGATGATGTGTTAGTTATTGCTGTCAGAAATGCGGCGAAGTACACGTATGACGATATTCCCGATCGCGCAGATTTGGCTTCCCTAGACGAAGCCGTCATGCCTACGGACGAGGACGTTGAAATGGCGGAGGTGCGTCATCAGATAAGGGCAGAGTTATACCAAATTCGGCGCAATGGTAGGTAGTCGGACAATGTTGTTTAGCATGGCTGCTTTTAAATGTTTTTCGTAGTATGTGTTTTGTGAAAACCGTCACTAATGTCATGTTTTGTAATGATATATGCATAACCTACTAAACTGTTTACATATTTTAAGATGTCGTACGAATTTAAAAAAAAAAACTTTCGAAATTGTCGTACTTTGCATTCATGTATGGTTAATGCAAATTCAATATTTCACGGATTGTCGTAACGAATTTCGTCACACATGTTACATGCATTAACTGTAAAGTTCGTAATTGTGCCCAATTACATCACGTAAAAAACATTGCCCAAAATTTTCTTCAACCAACTAAAACAGAAAAACCAGTATTTGACAAATAAAACAAAAAAAGGGAGATCTATTTAAAAATATAAATAAACTACTTCCAATATTGCGCAATTTACTATAATTTCAATTTTATTTTCCAAGTTTCATCCATAACACCACAAACATTACCAAAAAAAGGTGAATTTTATTCATTACAAAATTTGTTTTCCAAAATGTTATGGACACTAAAGAAATTACCATGTGTGTGGACCGTACACCAATGTCAAATTTTTGAAAAAAAAAATTGAAAATTTACCAATTTTAAAAATTGAGAATTTTTGAAAGAGTATGGGTGTGTGTGGTTTGGTTTTGGGAGATAAATTTTTTTTTTTTTTTAAAAAAAAATTAGGGAAAGCATTTACCAATTTTTTTTTGTTTGTTTGGTTGTATATTTTGAAAATAGTTTTCGAGTATGGGAATTTAAAAATATTGTATATTAGTCTATACTTGAGTGGATGTGTGTGAGAGACAAAAGTGATTCAGAAGGAAAGCGGAGAAAAAAAAAGTGATTGATTTATGTGTTGGAGATAGAAAATGATTATGATTTTTTTTTTCAAAACCACTAAACCAAATAATATTTTTAGAGTTTTTCCCCTACATTTCTTTTCCAAGTTTCATCCATAACACCACAAACATTACCAAAAGCAGGTGAGTTTTATTTATTAAAAAATTTGTTTCACAAAATGTTATGAACACCAAAGAAATTACCATGTGTGTGGACCGTACACCTATGTCAAATTTTTGAAAAAAAAAATTGAGAATTTTCCAATTTTAAAAAATTGAGAATTTTTGAAAGAGTATGGGTGTGTGTGGTTTGGTTTTGGGAGATACATTTAAAAAATAAAATTAAAAAATTGGGGAAAACATTTACTAATTTTTTTGGTTTGTTTGGTTGTATATTTTGAAAATAGTTTTCGAGTGTGGGAATTTAAAAGAATTGTATATTAGTCTGTACTTGAGTAGATGTGTGTGAGAGACAAAAGTGATTCAGAAGGAAAGCGGAGAAAAAAAAAAGTAATTGATTTATGTGTAGGAGATAGAAAATGATTTTGATTTTTGATTTTTTTTTTCAAAACCACTAAACCAAATAATATTTTTAGATTTTTTCCCCTACATTTCTTTTCCAAGTTTGAACCAAACAAGCCCTACATGTTGTTGCAAATGTGTTGGCGTCAAAATCCTGAAATTAAAAAAAATAAAATAAAATAAAATAAAAAATTAATTAATTAACAATACATCACAACACAAACAACGGTTGTGATTTTGCAATTACATGTATGTGGCCACGTGTGCTACTTTGACATTACTTACACATTAGTCAAAAAGTGTACTGTAGTTGTACATTGCTGTATAAAAAAATAAAAATAAATAAAAATTAAATATTTGTCAAAAGTTCCAACGGACAGTAGCTGCACGTCTGCACCTGTCTCCATTGATTTCCCACACGATTTCCGTGCAAGGGCAAAAATGTCAAGTTTCAAACTTTCATTTTTTTATATTATTTCCTTACACATTTTTTCATAAAAATTCAAAAAGTTCATCCCAAACATATTAGTTTTTTTTAGCTCATATTTTAGCCAAATAACCAAAAGGTTACTAAATTAGTATGTTCCCAAACGAGGCCTCTGTTTCTGTATAGACATCATTCAACAAAACCTTTACTCTGTTATTATTCACTGGGCTTTCACTCACTATCTACATTATGTATGTAGGTAAGCAGGCGTGTGACTAGGCCTAAGCTGTTGCCTAGAGAGTTTGGGTCAACCAGCCACCGTGCCTCTCGAGGAGGTTCCTTTTTTAGATCCGATCAAGTTTTTGAAAAACAAGTCTTTGGGACTTTTGTACCTTCTTATGTTTATGTTTTGTCAGAACATGTTGTAGAAATACTGTATATGTGGATTTGGTGATGTATGACTAATGTATATATATAATGTCACTCTTACGTATCAAAGTTTTAAATTTTTATTCTATGTATGTTTGCACAGCTCTAAGGATTATAAATATTTCTAGATTTGCTTCTGCAATCCCTTATTATATGATATTCAGTTTAGAGACCTTTGGTAATTCTAGGATTACTGGCCGGTTACGACTCTAAATCTAAAGGGCGGGTTTGGGTCGTGACACACTCTCTCTCTCCTCTTCTTCTTTTTCTTCTTCTTCCTAAGATCTGGCTTCTCATTCTTCAAGGTGGCTATCACCATGTCTCCGACGCAAGCAGAGGGCAACTGATTTAGCCTCCCCTTGATACACTTCACTGATATGATGTATAGATTCTTCGCCCTTGTGTTGTTCACACGGTTCACCATCGTCCTTGGTTATTGCGCTCATGCGTTTGATGGAGGACCCAGATGGGTTATCGTCGGAGTCACGAGATTTTCGGAAAACAGAGGAGAATCTAGAAAGAGAGAAGTACTTGGGCTTTTTGATCTGGTGGTGGTGGTGGTGAAAGGTGGTGTTGAGGCGTTTGAGTTCGTCGTCTTCGGCGGTGGAGTTGGGTTGGGAGGAGTCACAGTTGGTGGTGGTGGTGGTGTCAGAGGAGGATGTGCTAGAGGGAGAGAGAAGGAGGTGCGAACCATGAAGAGACGAGAAGAGAGGTGGAAGGGAAGGAGTTAACCTTTGTAGAAGAGCTCGTTGACGAGGCAGAGATAGTGGTGGGTGGTGGTGGTTAGGGAAGAGGAGATGGTGGTGAAAAGGTTGGTGGGGTAGGGTTTGGAAAATTAGGGTTAGGGTTAGGGTTAGGGTTTGGGAAATTAGGGTTAGAATGTTAAAGATGAGGGTAAAAATGTAACTTTATGTTTGGATAAAATTGGAATCAAGAAAATAAAAAAATAGGGGTCCAAAGTGTTAATCATGTTATTTTATTTTGATGATGTCTAAAAATTATTTGAAAATTTTAGATTTTTGAATATACATATTCTATATTATTTGATACAAAATATTATCTATTTAAAATATAGGTTGTATGATATATTTGTTATAAATATTATTTAAATGAAAATATTTTGAAAATATTACTATTCACGTATTGACAAATTTAAAGTTGATTAGTTGTATTATATTGATAAAGTTGATTGATTGGTTGGTTGGTCATTATTCATCTTTTGACAAATTTGATATTGATGAATTGTCTTCTTTTGACAAAATTGATATACCCACATGGAGTGTTAGGTTATGTTTAGTTTAAAATCTCTACAACATATATAAAAATTTAAAAAGGGTATATATGTTCAGATCTATTATAAATATTACTTAAAAAGATTTTACTATGTATGTAAATATTTGATTAGAATATTATAAATAATGTATATAATATAAATAGAATACATCATGTGAGCAATTAGATTTTTTACACTACATTGATTATATCATGTTACATATATGCATATTGGCATGTGAAAAGTCATACATGACATCATTTCCATTAACTCTTTTTTTTGCTTTTTAGTACAAATTTGACTAAAGCTTAAAGGTGCTCAAATTTGCAAGATTACAGATTTTCTTTCCGTGGGATTTTCTTCCACATAGATTCAGCTGACGTCTCAATGAGCGTCTGTCTCTTCCAACGGATATATTTTTGTGTATAAATAGAAGTGTTTTGTGTGAATAAAAAAATGAAGAACTTGAAGAAAAAAAATCGGTGTGCTCCAAAATTTTGACTGTATTGTATTCTGTTCTTTCACTTTCTGATCTAAGTGTAGTCTTTGTTCTTACACTTTTATATCTTCTCTTTGTGAGAAAATTATTGTAAAAGAGGATTAAAGTACTTCTTATTTTTATTTATTATTTTGTGAGAGATTTTTGTTAGGGTAAGGCATTTATTGTTGAGTAAAGCTCAATAGATAAAAGTAAGACCTGTGTAAAATCAACAAGCTTGGTAAAGCCTTTGTGGTGTATTAATTCATTTTGATAGTGAAAAAATTCTCAAAGAGATTCCTTGGGGAGTGGATGTAAGTCTGGCGTGCCGAACCACTATAAATCTCAGTGTTTGATTTTCTCTCCCTATCTCTCTTACTTTTATATTGATAGTTATTATTTTGTTTTTATTCTGAATATTGTGTTTATTATTTTTTTAATATTATAAATTATTTTTTAATAACCTAATTCACCCCTCCTCTTGAGTTGCCTAACTGATATAACACAAACAAAAATGATAAGTGCTAATAGTAACACTGTTATTTTTTTGAGGAGACTAAAGCACCCTTCTTTATTTCTTTAGTTTAATACTTTTTTAACAAATTCATACACCTTATGTTTTTATTAACGTCCATATATATATATATATATATAAATATTTCATAAATTAAATCAAATAAAGTTTTTTTAATTAAAATATATTTTATAATTATTAAAGAATCAAACATAAATTTGCTAATTATTAGCTTCACAACTTTTTTATAATAATGGACCCACAACAAAATTATACTGAAGGCCCATTTAAACTATATTTATTGTTCTTCACCTATTTTGTATGTGTGTTTTTCTTTTCTCCTCTTCTAAGGGGTGTATGCGATTTAGTTTGTGTTAGAAATGAGGCGCCCATGTGACATGACCCATGACCCTTTTGAACCTTATTCATGTAAGTTTGAATTTGAATTAAAATCTATTTGGATAACCCACTCTTGATATCTATATCTATCGTATTATAAAAACCCATTTGGATAACCCATTCTCTCAACTCACGCGGTGAAGGAGCAGGGATCCATTCTCTCACCTCGCTAATGAGTCGATAAGCACATGCAGTACAAATGCATGTTATAGTAGAGTAACTCTTCCAAAGAGTGATGTTAAACTCACAGACCATACAGACCTTAGTCTAGTCGCTCTTAAGCGCACAAGTCTCTTCCTAACGTCTAACTCGAATTCTCTATTTGCTGGCCTCTCAGACATCAAATGAGATCTCGCATTTGGCTATCCATAACAGGCACATCATGGAAAAGTAGGTACTCTCATATCCATGGTCGGTCTCTAACAAGACCTCATCTTGGCTCCAACCAAGGTGACATAGCTAGTGGATAATTTTAGCTTCTCTAGTTGCTCCAAATACAATAAGCCACTAATCTCATCCTTGCTCGCAACCTAGCGCTAAAGGCGATTGCTCGCGTAAGTGAGCCAATCTTGCCTGCTAACATCAATTTATTTATTCTGTGTATGCTAATGCACAAACCATTGCAAAAAGTAGTAAACATAAATGTGTAATAGAAACAAATATGAATACTAATGGCATAAATATCCCAAAAAATATGACTTCAACTGAATACACATATATATATCACCACTTATGTACTCCTAAAGTCATAACATGAGTAAGATAAACATCTCTAGTAATGGGCTTAGTCAAAGGGTCCGCAACCATGCGACTCGTAGGGATGTGCTCCAGGATTACTTCTTTCTGCGCCACAATGTCTCTGATAAAGTTGAACCTCACATTAATGTGTGTGGTTCTCCTGTGGTATTTACGATCCTTAGCGTAAGCAAGTGCAACCATGCTGTCATAATGGATAGTCACAGGGTCTGAAGTACGTGTAACAATATCCAAATACTGAAGAAATCTCCTCAACCAAACGGCTTCCTGAACGGCAGATGAACAAGCCACAAACTCAGCCTCCATAGTCGATAAGGCAATACAAGATTGCTTTTTACTGCTCCAAGAAATAGCACCATCGCTAAGCATAAAAGCATATCCTGAAGTAAACTTACGCTCATCTAAGTCTCCTCCCCAGTCAGCGTCACAATAGCCAACTAAACGTAGATCTGAACTTTGGTAGCAAAGTGTGTAATCTGCAGTCCCTCTAAGATATCGTAATATCCTCTTAACTGCTTTCCAATGAGCTGGCCCTGGGTTGGATTGGTAACGACCCACCAATCCAACTGCATAACAAATGTCAGGGCGTGTACACATCATAACATATATCAAGCTTCCAATAGCATTTGAGTAAGGAACACGGGCCATCTTTTCATTTTTTTCTGGAGTCTTAGGACCTATATCAAGGCTTAGGCTCTCGCCTTTCACAACAAAAGTGTCAATGGGTTTGCAGCTCTGCATCTAGAATCGCTCTAGGATAGTCTTAATGTAAGTCTCTTAAGACAAACCGAGAAGTCTCCTAAAGCGATCCCTAAGGATCTTAACACTGAGCACATAGCTCGCTTTACTCATGTCTTTCATCTCAAATGTAGAGAACAACCACCTTTTAGTGACGACAATCATCTCCTTGTCATTTCCATCCAATAATATGTCATCTACATATAATGACAATATCAGAAAAGTGTCCTTGGACAGCTTAACGTACACACAATGATCTTTATTGATCATCGTAAACCCATTAGAAACAATGGCTCGATGAAATCTCAGATTCCACTGTCTGGATGATTGCTTTAAGCCATAAATGGATCGTTGAAGCTTGCAAACTTTGCGCTCTTAACCTACTACCACAAAGCCTTTTGGTTGATCCATATAGATCTCTTCATCCAATTCTCCATTGAGAAATGCAGTCTTAACGTCCATCTGATATAGCTCTAAGTCCAACTGAGCTACTATGGCCAGAATTAGGCAAATAGAGGCAAATCTCACAACTGGTGAAAAAGTTTCCTCATAGTCCACACCCTCTCGTTGGGTGTAACCTTTCGCCACTAAGCGAGCCTTATACCTTTCTATGGAACCATCCGCCTTGCGCTTGATTTTGAGAATCCATTTGTTCCCAATATTCTTGCGCCTTGACGGCAAATCAACCAAGTCCCAAACATGATTTTTCTTCATAGACTCTATTTCTTCATCTATTGCAGCACTCCATTTTTTACTAGCAGGGGATGAGAGAGCCTTTTTGAGATTCTTAGGCTCCATCTCATCACTCGGAGCAATCATGAATGCTTTTCCTTCAATCTTAAAACGACGACGGGATATAGCTCAACGTTTTCTTCTACGCAGTTAAGAATCCTAAGAATCCTCATCCATTGGATCTAATCCATGCGCAGGTAGATCGCTCTCACTATCCCTAGAAGCTTGAGGGATTATCTCCTCATTCTCTACTAGGCTACTAGGTGCGTCTTCAAGTAGATCATCCATCTCATAGAGTTCTACTTCTCTAGTTACCTCACCTCTACTAGGGAAATCCTCTTCTAGGAAATCCACATCTCGTGACTCAATTTCAGTCACATTTTTATCTGGATGCTCCCCAATAAACACATAGCCCTTAGAATGCTCACTATAGCGAATGAAGATACATTTCTTTCCTCTAGGGCCCAATTTCCCAAACTTATGAGAAGCGTTGTGTATGTAAGCTGCGAAACCCCATGGCCGCAAATTGCCCAAATCAGGCTTTTTGCCTGTTCACATCTCATATGGAGTGGAAAGAACTGATTTGGAAGGCACACAGTTAAGGATGTAGACAGCAATCAACAAAGTATCTCCCTAATAAGAAATGGGAAGATTTGCTTGCGCCATCGTAGATCTAACCGTGTCAAGCAATGTGCTACTCCTTTTCTCCGCTACACCATTTTGCTGCGGAGTCCCAGGAATTGTCAATTACCTGATAACTCATTTTTCCTCACAGAGCACTTTAAATTGCTTAGATAGATACTCGCGTCCCCAGTCAGTCCTTAGAGCCTTAACGCTCTTGTCTAATTGATTCTCAACCTTATTAACATGCTGTCTAAAGCAATCCAATGCTTCTGACTTGTGAGAAATCAAATAGACATGGCCAAAACACGTGCAATCATCTATAAATGTGATAAAATAAGGGGCTCCATGTCTTGCCCTCACATTCATCGGTCCACATATATCAGAATGAATAAGTTGTAATAGGATAGATGCCCTTTTGGCTTTTCCAAATGGTTTCCTTGTTGCCTTTCCAGCAAGATAGTGCTCACAAATAGGCAAAGTGACTCTAGCAAGTGGGCCTAAAAAACCTTCTCTAGCCAATCTAGTCATCCTGTCTTGCCTTATGTGGCCTATTCTAGCATGCCATCTCATAGAATCATTATCACAAAAAGATGCGATATTAGAAACTAGAGCCATTGGCATTTTTATTAAAACTAGAACAATTCACATCCAAAACTAAAAAACCATCTGAAAGATAACCAAAATCATAAAAAATTGTTCCCAAATAAATGCTAACACCATTATTCTCAAAACAAAAGCTAAAACCAAGGCTCATCATGCTAATAACTGAAACTAAGTTTTGCCAAATATCCGGAGCATAAAGAACATCATGAAGATACAAGGTTCGCCCTCATCGCATTTCCAGCTTGTATGTGCCAATGCCAAGCACCTCCACACTGGACTCGTTCCCCATGTAAACTTTTCTACTCCCGGTAGGTACTCAGCGATACTCAACAAACCCTACTTTGTCCCTCGCGATGTGGTCTGTTGCTTCGAAGTCTACAACCCAAAAATAAGGAGAGTGAGCAATTAATGCTTGACTAGAAATAAAGCATTGAATGCGAGAAATTAAGTAAGGGAGTACCTTCTTTTGCTCAGGGCAATCCCGAGCGAAGTGTCCTTCTTTTTTACAATGAAAGCGTGTCAATTTAGCCTTTACCTTCTTGCCACCTCTCCTGCCCCTACGCTTGAAATTTCTAGCGCCATTGGGCTTTAGCGCAGCTACTGCTTGCTTCTTAGGAGCACCTTTTGCTTTTCCATGCATGAACTGAGAAGTCCTACGTGAACTTGACTCAACCACCATAGCAGAACCATCAGACTTAGCCGCCTTAAGGCGCTCGGCCTCTAGCTCCAAATGACGTGATATGTCTTCGAATGTTTTCACACTTTCATTATGCATCATGTTCTACTTTATCTGCTCCCAAGAATTTGGCAGAGAGCGAATCACAACTTGTACTTGCTGCTCTTGAGTCAAATTATGCCCAGTAGCCGCAAGCTCACGTATCATGGCTGACATGACCCCCAAATGTTGCTTCATCGAGTAATGCACCCTTTTCTGATAGGAGTCAAACTTCATAGTCAACCCACGTAGCTTTGCCAAAGAGGTAATATCAAACTTTTGCTTGAGAGCTTCCCACATCTCAAATGCAGTCGGGCAGTGCTCAAACTCACTAATCAAGTCGTTGTGCATGCTACTCAACATGGTAAAGCGCGCACACCGATCTTTGTTATGCCAAGTCTGAAAGACTTCAAGATCACAACGATGTTGAGCTGTATTGCCCTGCTCAGGCTCAACCATCACTTGTTCAAGTGTGGTCAACACTTCTTGCTCATTGAGAATGTATTGGATCTTACAGCGCCATATGTCATAATTGTCACCATCCAATTTCTCTCCCTTAGTTAAGTTTGCCACCACTATCTTAGCAGCCATTTCTACATACAGAGTAAACCAATACGCAGAGGATATTAATGATAGCAACACAAAAATTATTTTGCAGCAAAAAAAAAAAAATCTAAATTAAATAATGATAATATTACACATGTCTCAAGATCAAAAATTTGCTATGCTCATAATCATCTTTTGCGCCTCTAGTGACAATTATCAAAATTTAATTTAATTCCATGCGCAAAAAATAACCTCCCACTACTTATGGCATGTACAAAGTATGATAAATTCCATACAATAGCATCTTAATGTAAATCAACACATGCTATATTCATTCATTAATGGAATTTAAAGAATAAAAAAAATATGCTTCTCTAATCACAACATATTACAAACTCTAAAAACAAATAATATGCTGTGTTTAATATTCAGATTATGCCATAATAGAAAATACATCATTCTGAATTTTTTTTGGAATTTTTCTGAATTTTTCTGAATTTTTAAATAATTAATAAACACACATATAATCAAAAATAAATATTACAGAATCTAGTAAGCTACAACAATTATACCAATAAATAGTAAACCATTACAGTAGTCTATAATAAAAAAATTCAACCCCAGAAATTTAGTCATGCAACACCAAAAACATTTTAAAATAGAAATAATGAATTATTATCTCAGGAAAAATATTTTTTATTTTCATAAAATTTTGAAAATTTTACAAAAGATAAAAAATTTAATTCTAAAACCAACAGTACCAACCATATTCAAAACAAAGCTATAACGAATTATTTATGACCATTTAACGCGATTCAAAATTTTTTTAAAAAAAACAAACAACACCTTAGCACTCAACAGCTAAGCCAGCCAAGCCGGCACGGAAAACAGCGCTGCTCGGCTAGGCGCACGGCACGCGCGTGTGTAGCCCGAACGGCGCGCGTGTGGAGTTCGCGGACGGCGCGCGCATGCGGGCGGGCTGTGGCTGATGCGTGGCAGCGCTGACATCGTCAGATGGCGCGTGCGAATCACGCGCCGCCTTCCAAGGTGTTTTCTGGTCCAATTTTGGTACTTCTGGTTTCCATTTTCCAAAATAAAAACATTTGTGGTCTCAAAAATGACATTTAATGAACATAAAAGATGACGTGTATTACACACTCTTTCTAATGTGGGTAGAAGTGCAGAAATTCTACACTTCATCTTCCTCCTTAAGCCATCAAAAATTCAAAACGAACCCAAATTAGGGTTTGATATATCTCATCAATCGTAAATCCAAATCTAACAAATAATATATGGTTTTGAAGGTCTCGAAATAAGGATTCTAAACATGTAAGATTTGCAGACTGAAATTAAAGCATGTAAAACCATCATGCACGTAAAGTTTCAAATATATAAAATGGGTCTCCATTTTTCTTGAAATCTAACCGTTGGATTTTCATAAAACTTTGTAGATATGTTCTACATTAAATATACTACAACATATATAAATTTCAGATCGATCGGAGATAGTTCCAAAAATTATTAATTTTCATATATATATCGTGTATATATTTATATAAAATTATACACCTATTTTAATGCATAAAAATAAGTACAAAAATACCCATTAATGCTCTGATACCAATGTAAATCAAGTATAATGCAGCAAGTAAAAATTTCAGATCATATAACAGATGATTTTTCCCATACCGACTCTCTCTCATTAAAATAACGATCAAGCTTTTTGCATTATGACTTGTGTGGGTGATACTCATATTGTGGTATCACTCCACTGCTGGGAGTTCGTTGTTTGCATTTTTTGAAACACGTGATTTACCTACAAAATTCTTCGCTTTAAGTTCTATCACATAAAGTATGATCTGAAATTTTTACTCGCTCCTTTATACTTGATTTACAGTTTGGATTTGTCGGGGTTAAAGAACGTCAAACTAAATCCTTCAATTTTATTCATTAAAAAACTGAAACGATCATGTTCTACCGTTCTATTTTAGTAGTTTTCAATTTTGTAAAAAGTAATAGAATCTCACATTAAAAAAAAATGAAAGAACCTAGAGATGCTCTATAAAAGTCTCTCATCTTATGAATTAAAGAAGACACGTTAGAAAACTTACAAAAGATATATTAGTATTTTTGCATCACAATTTTTTTTTTAAAAAAAGCTTAAATTAAACAAAATGCAATTTTATTTTATTTTATTTTTTTTGAACAAGAAACAAAAAAGCTCAAAAAACAAAATGCAATTAAAAAAAAAGATTTTGTTAATCATTTGAGAAATAAAAAGGTCACAATTTAAAATTTTGCCTTAGCCTCCCAAAAAGGTTGGGTCGCCCCTGCATTCACCATTTGCGTACCTACGATAGCCTTCCCTTACCATTTCCCCACTTTCAACAACTCTCTCTCAACCCCTCAAAACCCTTTCCCCTACTTCCAACAACCCTCTGCCACCCCCTCCACCTTTTCAAAACCACCACAACCCTTGCCTCACCCTAGACCCTCCTCTTTCTACAAACCAGTCTAGCCCATTTCTCTACCCCTACACAAACTATGACCACCTTCTTCTTTTTCTTCTCCTCCTCCAAACCATAGATTTGGAACACTCTCTCTCTCTCTCTCTCTCTCTCTCTCTAAATAGCAAAAGTGGGGTTCATGACGGTGTTAGCTACAAGGGTTGGATTCACGAGTGGTAGTGGTCACGATGATAAATGTCTATGAAGTTGGGGTGGTTGTTGGTATTGACCGTTATGAGTGGTGAGTGTAATGGCCCTATGGCTACAGTGGGCGTGGTTAGTAGTGGTTGTAGCGATATGGTGATTGCTATGATGGAGGCAGAGTGTAGTAGTGGATGAGATGGTGGTTAGAGGTAAGGATTTGGGTCGGGCTTGCATTATATATTAAAATGTGTTATCTCAAGCCTAATTCAATCCGACATCGGACTTAATCTAACTATCCCAAGTCCAACCTTAAAAAAAATTTTAAATCTCAAGTTTGCTTACTTAACTCAATAAATATTAACTTTAAAAAAATAAAAATAAAAATAAAATTCATCTTGAATGGATATTAAATTATTTAATTTTTTTTATTTATTATTTGAATTTGGAAGGTTAACAAAATTCAATGCTAAAATAAATAAATTTTTTAACAAATGTTTTAATTTAAGCTTTAGAAATAAGCATATATTTTGTTGTCTTTTATATTTTTTTACTTTATTTTATAATTAAAATATTATAGAAAAATATTTTGTAAATGTGCATGCCAAGCTGGGCTGGGCTATAATTATTTATTCCAAACGTAGCCCAAATATTAAATAGGCGCAAAATCTCAATCCGATTTAATGGACAAAATAAATTTTTTAAATCTTAAAAATATTGGGTTGAGCTATGCGCTTGGAGATGCAGGAGGTGTTGGGATGAAATTAAGGTTTCAAATGTGAATGGATGTAAAGAGAGGATGAATTGGTAGGAATGGGCATATATTGGGAATTATCTGCAATGAGATTGAAGGTGTATTTTAAATTTGAGAAAATGGTGTAATAAGAAATTGAATGTAAGGAGATAAATCTCTAGTGTAGGTAAAATTATCCTTGATTGACGGCCAATAATGTTGTCACTTACTATTTTCTCTTTATAAACAAAATTTTTTTATATTTTTAAAAACAACATTCTTTTTGTTGTATAAATACTAATACATTTTGAAATTAAACAATAGTAATAAAAAAATTTAAGATACAAACAAAAAACAATGTATAATTAAATAAAGAGTCTTACTAACAAGTGCCCATTAGTAAAAAAAGTTGCCCACCTTTTATTAATTTCTTAACACTTTTCACTTATTTTTAATTTTTTTTTCATTTTAAAAATAATTTATACATATTTTTCAATATTAAACAATGTCTACGAGGCCCTTGTTAGTATTTATTTGCCTTTATAAGCAGTGTTCCTCATAAGTTGTGTTTGGATTTAGGATTTAAATAAAATTTTATGGAGAAAACAAAAAGCTAAGAAAAAGTAATTGGGATTGAGGCTGGCTTGTAGAGTTAAGCAAACATTCAAATAGTATTGCCAAAATATGTTCAATCTCTCTCCCATAATCCACAAAAATATGTAAACATCCCTTCAACATCTGCTTATTTAAAATATCAAAAGAGAACATCAAATCATTCAAAAATGAATCTGTACGACACACAGTAGAAAGGCTTTGTATCATAAAACATAATACCCAATTATAAAATAAAAATAATATTAAAAAAAAAAAATGAGACTAATGCATATTCATTTGAAGGATCAATTATCAGATCCCATATATCATCTAAATTTCCACAAGTTGTATCCGAGTTCAGTTCTACATGTATCAAGACAAAAGATAAGAGAAAATATTTCGGAATTTCAGCAGTTCATTTAAACTATACGGTATTAAATCCCAATTCCCATCTCCGGAAGCAATTTCCTACCCACCAGCCATTTTCAGATTGAAGTGGTGCAAACAGCAACTCCCGCGCAAGCCTTGGCGTTAAAATTCCCTAACCGTCTACAACCGTCTACAAATACTTGAATTCTCAATTTTACAATCTATTTATCGCCTTGTGCTTTGATTCCTCCAAAAGTTTCCACATCAGTTGCTAAAAAGAAGTATAGGATATAGGAGAGCGGTTCCATACAATATTTAGCTGCATGGAATCATGATTTTTTACACTGTTTTCCAAACCATGTACAAATCCATTACTTTCATAGCCACGCAATCAACATGTCCTTAAAAGTTTTGATGACCATATCCAGTGTAGCCAACCACTTTCTCCCGTTGGCTTTTGCTTGCCTTGCACTTTGGTTTCCTCAGAGGTTTCCCTTGACATTGAGCTACTTTCAGCTGTCAGAGAGCTCGATCTGCCTATGGTTTCCCTTGACATTGAGCTACTTTCAGCTGTCAGAGAGCTCGATCTGCCTATTTCTTGTGATGCTTCGACAAGCTGGTTCACCATCTCCAACACCTCGCTCATCTTTGGGCGTGCCTTTGCGTTTTTGCCCAGGCACCGGTTGGCAATGATGGCAAGCTTTTGAGCTGACTTCTTGGAACCATTCCATTCGAGCCTTGGGTCCAATATCTGCCGAAATTTCTTTGAGTCTGATAGGTGTGGCTTTACCCAATCCAAGAGTTTTTGTTCGCTCTTAGGGCGGTTGTGATCCAATGGGCGCCTACCGGTGATGAGTTCATAAAGGAAGACCCCGTAACTCCATACGTCACTCTTGGACGTCAGACGCCCAGTCTGGATGTATTCAGGAGCTGCATATCCAATCGTTCCCACAACCTGATAAAGCATTCAACTGAATTACTATAAGATCTGTTAGAGAGGAAAAAAAATTTCATTACTTAATTAAGAGAAATGCCGACATCTATAGTGATTTCAGCAGTAGCTCCATTTTACAAAGGAAATTGATGCTGGCTCCATAAGTGAATTTTTTTGGTGGTTGTACAGCAAATAAGGATTCAAGTCCCAAGTTTGACGACCATCTTCATTGCTTCTTCATCACATACACTTGTTAAGTGCCGAAAAATAAAAACAAATAAAGATAAGTAATGTATGTTTGAATGAAGGCTACGGAGCTACAAGCAACATACAAGCATTCCGGATATAAAAATTCAAGGCAATAACTAATAGTCACCTTCATATAATTTTACAATGATTAGAGATAATTTTAAGCCGTCTGCCTTTACCTTCCTAGAAATGTATTTAGGAAACTTCTAGATAACCATTGAAAATCAGATGATTTAATACAGATAACAAGAATAAGACAACATGAGAAAATATGGAAACTTGAAATCAGTGATTACAAAGGCTCCACTGAAAGTTCTTAACCACCGAATATAGCCCATCAAATGAATGCAGTTATGTTATGTAACATAGAAGATATGCACCCACACACACGCACACACCAAAAAATAAAAATAAAAATAAAATAGTAAGATGTTTAGATTGGTGATGTGATCTACAGGTCCCATTTTCTAATGATCCCATATTACCAAAAAAACCTTAAAATAGTTAGGTGTTTAAATTGGAGAATATCTAGTAGTTGGAGCAAGGTTCTGTCGAGTATAGTAGATTACGAAGTGTAATAACATCATTTTGTTTAAGCATACCGCTGTTGAGACATGCGTTAGTCCTTCTTGAGGGCCCAATCTAGCCAATCCAAAGTCAGACAGCTTTGCATTCCACTGCTCATCTAGGAGAATGTTTGAAGATTTGAAATCTCTGAAGATGATCTATGACAAATGTAACATAAAGATATCAGTTTCATGCAAGATAGTACATGTAAGAAATAATGTATAGAGAAAGAGAGAGAATAAATTGTATGTATTATTATTGATTGATATGTTGTTATATTTATTACAATGATTCATGATTCCTATATATAGAAGAGGGTGAGTGTGTAGTAGGTAAGAAGTAGGTGAAGTGGAGGTGGTAGTTGTGTAGTGGGTTAGGTTTAGTGGAGTAGGTGAGGTGGTAGTGGTGTAGTGGGTTAGGTTTAGTGGAGTAGGTTTAAGTGGGTGTAGTGGGTTAGGTTTAGTGGAGTAGGTTTAAGTGGGTGATAAATTTTAACAGCCCCCCGCAAACTCAAGGGGGATAGGAACTAGCCAACTTGAGTTTGGAGAGAGTTACAAAACAAGAAAATACATAAAAATAAAAGAGGATAGGTGACACTGTATGGTCGTGTCAGACCATTGGTGAAGACACTGGATGGTGGTGTCATAACGTTGTAGAGGACACTGTATGGTGGTGTCATAATGGTGTAGAGGACACTGGATGGCAGTGTCAGACCGCTGTAGAAGACAGTTTATGGGGTCATGTCGGACCGTTGTAGAAGACAGTTTATGGGGTCATGTCGGACCGTTGTAGCAGACAATGTGGTGACAGTTGTCGGGACAGTTTACAGAGTCTTGTCGGACCCTTGTAGAAACTAATCGGAATCAATGTCGAGACAGTTTACAGAGTCTTGTCGGACCCTTGTAGAAACTAACCGGAATCTATGTCGGGACAGTTTACAGAGTCTTGTCGGACCCTTGTAGAAACTAACCGGAATCTATGTCGGGACAGTTTACAGAGTCTTGTCGGACCCTTGGAAAAGTGGCACCCTCAAAAGGTGTGCCCAATTTTGTCAAAAGGCGTGCCATCAAAAGGCGTGCCCAATTCATCAAAAGGTGTGCCGGACATGATGGCGAGGCACGTGGGCGCCTTGGCTTGCGTGCCTGTTTGTCGGCTGGTGGTAAGAGGCGCGCGATGCGCGTGGCTGCCTCGGCTATAAGACAGAGGCTGAGGCTGAGGCAAAAAAACCTGCGAGAGATATTCTGAGAGAGATTTCTAAGAGAGATTCTGTAACACTCTGTTTTCTGAGAGAGAATTCTGAGAGAGATATTGTGTAACACTCTGGTGCCTAGAAAATGGCTTCATCGTCTTCCCGCGGGCTGCTCACCCTCTTTCCCGACCTCAACGAGTCAACGAGAGAGAGAACTGGTGCGGTGGCACTGGAAACTCAACCAAGCGCCTCGGAGTTTGCTCCGTTGAACTTTCCGATGCGGTCGGTGGAGCAAAGAATGGCAGTGCAGTCGGATGTGGAGGCCAATCAGTATACTCTGAAGGCATGTGTGGAAAGCATGACGGCGGTCACAAACTTGTCGAACCGGCTGCAGAGTAGGACAAATGAGGTGCAGCATTTAAACTCCCAGCTGGCTCTGCTCCAACGCATGTATAAGGATGCGCGAGCAGAGATAAGCGTGCTAAGGGCAGAAAACAAGGAGCTGAAGCGGAAGGCCACCGTGATGTTCCGATTTGGAGGGCCACCATATGCTGCAGTGGAGGAGCAGGGAGGAGGCAACTTGCTTGGTGGTCTAGGAAGCACGGGGGCAATACCGGCAAGGGCCGCCCAAGACGGTGGCAAGAAGAAAAGACCGGCAGAATAGGCGAGAAGAAAAATCCCACTGTTCCGATTTGTGTTGGTTGTGTTTTGTTTTGTTTTGTTTTGTGTTTTTTTATTTTTATTTTTTTTTTATGGTGTAAAATGCTGATCGGGGTTGATCCCCGGCATGAAGAAATGACAAGTTTGTAAAATGTTGTTTTTTTTTTTTTTGTTTTGTTTTTTTTTTTTTTTGTTTTGGGAGTGTTTTGTTGAAAAAAAAAATAAAATGAAAGAAAACAAGGGAGAAAGAAAATAGATAAAAAATATTTATAGATGGATTATATGAAAAACATCAGTGCGATTGTTTCAAAATAAAGTGGGGTATTTAAAAAAAGAGGAAAAGTGACTTGGAAAAAATAAATAAAAATAAGTGATTTTTGAAATCAAATGGAGGAGAGAATGAGTGGAGTATGGTAAGGGTTTCATCCAAAGCCAAAATTCCTGCAGCGAATCACTTCGCAAATCCTAGCATGAGCTTTTTCTCTTTCCAGGCTTATTCATGAATTTCCTGGTGATTTCAAGAGCCTCTGGTGGCATTGTGGCAGAGAACACCCCAACCTGGATTTTGGGTGGCAGCAACTGAGAACACCCCAACCTGGATTTTGGGTGGCAGCAACTGGAAAATATCATAGATCTGATTTTTAAAAACCTCGTGACAGCATTTCATCAGCTTCATCCAAGACAAACATTTTGATGTAAACAGGGCGAAGTGATTGTCTCCGCAACATGTCAAACACACGACCAGGAGTACCAACAACAACATGAACCCCACTGGAGAGAATGCGCTGATCTTCGCGCACACTAGTCCCTCCAACACAAGCATGAACCTTCACACTTTGCTGGGCAAGTTCAAGAGTGGGTGGAAGAACCAAAGCTTGGCACTCAACCAAGCTATAATCTAGCTGCTGCAGAATTCCAGTTCCAGACTGTCTCGTCATATGAGGTGAAGAATTCTTCTCCATCAGCCTCACACATGACTACAGTTGCACAAATCTTTGTTGATTTTATCAGCGGAATAGGTTGAGGTCCGGCGGGCGGCTAAGGTGAGGTTGCCGCCCGCCGGGGAAGCGAAAATACTAGGTTTTAAACCAGCTCTGATACCATGTAAGAAATAATGTATAGAGAAAGAGAGAGAATAAATTGTATGTATTATTATTGATTGATATGTTGTTATATTTATTACAATGATTCATGATTCCTATATATAGAAGAGGGTGAGTGTGTAGTAGGTAAGAAGTAGGTGAAGTGGAGGTGGTAGTTGTGTAGTGGGTTAGGTTTAGTGGAGTAGGTGAGGTGGTAGTGGTGTAGTGGGTTAGGTTTAGTGGAGTAGGTTTAAGTGGGTGTAGTGGGTTAGGTTTAGTGGAGTAGGTTTAAGTGGGTGATAAATTTTAACAGTACATTAATGATTCACGTAATGCATTATATAATGTTATACTTTATAAGTTGCTTGCTCTTTATGGATTATAACTTTGTATCCAATAAAAAAATTGTAAAAGATGATTATGAAATTCTAGCAGCCAAAAAAAAAAACCTGAAAATCCATCCCTTCATGCAAGTAAGCTAAGCCTCGAGCGGCGTCTTGGGCTATTTTCAGTCTCATTGCCCAGGGAAGAGGTGTCCCCGACTTAGTTGATAGATGGTCCTCAACACTTTTATTAGGCATAAATTCATAAATCAGGAGCCGTTGAATTCCTCTTTCATCATCTTCAGCACAGTGACCCACTAGTTTGACAAGGTTTGGATGCTCAACCACTCCAAGAACATTCACTTCTGTTACCCATTCCTTGTGCCCCTGCCAGCCAGACAAAATGTGAGAATGAAAGTTAAACATAGAGACTAATGGCGGATTCCCTTACTTCTGAACCGTTGAAGAGTAACTTATTTAATGAAATAGTCAGGTAAATAAAATAGGATTATTAATATTAATTATTAGATAACATCTGGCCAACATCAGAAGAACAAACTCATGCAGGGTTGCAAGAGAACGATCCACAATACTAATTGTTACAACGAATAACCTAAGAGCATTGGAAAAGAGGGCGAAAAAGAAAAGTGCAGTGGCATAGAAGTTTTTGTGTCATCGCCTTGTCACATGTCAGAAACATCGTCAAGGTTTAACACTCTTTTTTTAATCAATTTCCGAACCTATGTGATGCAATGGAAAAACATGAGAGAAGAATATGTAGCAGCAAGGACATCACAACTTTTTTATAACTTTGTTGAATCTAAAGATTACCAGCAGTGTTGTCGAATCATGATACGTATCATGTATTGTTGTTCCAATTTTATGTATTGCATATCGTATCGTATCGTGTATCGTAAGATACGTTAACATATAAAATATAAGTTGAAAAAATAGTATTACAGCACAAACTATAAATATATATCACCAAAAAGAAATTTTGAAGATACAAAATTTCTAGTCTCCCTTCCAACTATATATATAACTAATAAACATAGCTAAAAAAACTGTTTTAAATAAGAAATCAAAATAATAAATATGTTGACAGTGCAAAGCTTTTCAGACTTTTGGGATTCTTTTTTAAAAGCTTTTGGGATTCTTTTTTAATAAAAAAGTAAACAAAAAATAATAATAAATGGACCAATAATAGCTGTTTTCCAGCAGCACCCAAACAACTTACATACTTGTTTGGTCAACAGACAAAGTGAGGCCAAGAAGCTATTTATAATAGCTTTGTTTCCAAACAGCCAATATATTGACCACAGCAGATAAAAAATTCTTTTACCCTCACTCTGTTCTATATCTCTTTGTCTTCGATCGACAAGAATACATTGCACGAACAGAGAAGAGCATAGAAGTGATCGACCTCATGCAACAACCAAATCGACACTCCTTTTTTCAAATTTGGTGATGGGTATTCCTAAATCAACACCAGACCAACTCTAGGAACTCAGATTTGGAGATGGGTCACTATTTTTTTCTGAAAAATCATCGTGGTTAGCATAGGGGAAGGCTGCATTTATTTCGATTCTTGTATCGGACGATATGCGAAGAATCGCGATACAAGTCGAATCAAGCGATACTATTTTCGTATCGAACGGTACAAGTTTATTTGCGATACAGTATGTGATACATGTCTTTCTCTCATCGATACAAGACATATCATACGATATTGATAACATTGATTACCAGGATAATAGGGAAATATAGGGACAATTCTCAAAGGAAATCTGTATATTATTGATCAATTGATGAGCACTAAAGCTTACAACTATTATTTACAATAGAAGAAACCCTAATCAAACTAGGAAACCACCAATCAAGGTAGTTCCTTATTTAACGCGACAATAATAAGACCAAAAATGGAAAATTTGAGTTAGGCTCAAATTTGGAACCTAGGAAGGAAAAAAAATATTTTGGAAAAATCCTAGACCAAACTGGATTCATATGGACCAGGTAATTGATGAATCAGAACTGGCAAAATCGTGAAATTGAAGGATTAAAACTTGGAATCCGCCTAAAATCCACCAAGGTTCAATGCGAAGCTTTCCATCACTACACCAAATTTCATGCATTTCCAAGCACGTGCCTATTGGGTCCTAATAGTGTCACTTGGTTTGTTTACCCCCGTGTCTATCCATATGTTACAAGAACTGTATGGCCAAACACTCTACAAGGAATCTAAGTTCATCTAGTTGTTTTCTTTTCATTTGTTTTAATTACGCTTGGAAACATATATTTAGGCAGTTATTACATTTATTTATTACTCAATATGGGTTTAATTTGACTACCATGTAAGCCATTAACCTTGACTCAAAGAATCTGTTAAATAACTAGCAGTTTGCCTAGGAGAATTCTTTCGATTGACTTCGCATTTATTACTGCAAAAGTAAAAGTGGCACTAATAGCATCATATCCCTTATCTCCATCCCTTATCACCCTCTTCCATTTATGTTGCTCTGATTTTTCATTCCTTTAACCAATACTTTCTAGTTGAATCTGAAAATTCTTTGCTTGGTCAAGCAGTAAATTTTGCTCAACATTGATACCCTAAGATGGCATATTTACCACTGGGATGGATAATTTTATTTGCCATATGCTACATCTTTATTATGCGCACTTTATTTTGTCTCCACTTTTGAAAGGTCAAGCCGACGCATCCCCTCTCTTTCATCGGTTAAGTTCTAGATGGGGAATGAGTTGGTCACCTATGTTTGCTACAACTGTTTGTCGGTTCTGACACTTTCTAATTAATGCAAGACACTCTATTAACTCTCTTCAATTGCAAAGTTCCAAAAAAACATTTGAACATACGTGTTTGGACGCACCTATCACTAACACTGTTACTCAATTGATAGATAAAGGCAAATAATATGACAAATTCATTCCTTATGACAGTTAAAATTTGGAAATACAAAACAATGTAGAATCTCTAGTTATGTATTTACTCCATGTTTCCTGGGTTGATGTTAAACTGGATTCTACAAAGTCATGCTAGAGACAATGCCCAGCTGCTGAATCCTAAGATTTAGGCCTTCGAACACCGACACGTAAGCAGACACTCGCACCTAAACCCTATTAAGGTCATTTGTCCACTTTGTTAACTCACACTTCTGAAAGAATCTCACAAAAACAAGTAAGATTTATTGTAATTAAACAAGCAAAATAGAAGCAGAACTGCATAAGAAACCTTGCCTGCAATCCTCTTTTTCCTAATTGTTTCACAGCGACATCAAGTTTTCGTTCTGGATCTTCAGAACTCTTGACGACACCCTTATATACGCATCCAAAGCCGCCCTCTCCGAGTTTGACGGTGTGATTAAAATTCTTTGTGGCCATCTTCAGCTCTGAATATGTGAACAGTTTGAGATTACTAGACCTCTGAGATAAACTCAGAAATTGGCTCCTCCCAACAGACTCTGTGCTGGTGTCAGATACATTCTGAGAATTAAATAAAGACCCAGATCTCCTCATATCACGCTCAGTAAGCGTGGAATTTGTGGTTAGAGTTGAATTTGAGGACTGAACCGACATTGACTTTGGGGTCTTGGGTTCTTCCTTCTTTTCTCCACTGTAGAATTGGAAACACCCCATAGCCTCCAAATAAATCACAACACCCTTACTGCAAATCGATATGTAGAATATGAGAGCCTCGAAGCATACATTGTAGAAGCAAAACAATGAATAATGTCCAAATAAGTAACCAAAACAGTGTATATTATGGGAAGTTAATAAGATAAATATGCTAAGAAAATTTATAATGTCATAATAAAATTGAGAATCACCAATAAGAATAAACTAGGGGGTGAGAAATGTGAAAACTAATAGCAAATCAATGGACTGCAAGTGAGAAAACACATGTCCCGGTGCACGTGCAGATTGTGCAAATCGGTAAGAAGACATGTGTCCCAGGCACAATCTGCACTTGCACCAGGAAACATGTCTATGTCTCACTCGCTTGCAGTACATTGATTTGCAATTAGTTTTCCCATTTTCTATTTATATGATATTTTCCTAATAAAATAATACTGAGAAAAATAATCTAAAAAAATTGCCAGAACTTTTAGTAATTTATTTCAACATATAAGCATGCGAATTCTTGATTGCACAACAAAACCCAATTTTGAAGACCAATTCAACACTTACCAAAAAAAAAATTTAATTAATTAATTAAATTAAATCATCCAACAAGAATTGATAAATAAAATGATAAGTTTCCCAAAAACAGAGGATGATCCTATATAACCAGCTGAATTGAAAAACAAATTAAACAGTTCATGATCTTCAACAAACCCAATTTCCATGTAATGGGTTGTTGAGATCAAACCATAAAAACTCAAGAAAAATCAAACCAGTAAGACTCTATGTGCATGCACTGCTCAGTACCAGCTTACTTTACCAATCTAAAGTCTCCCAAATTTACCATAATCAAAAGCATACCTAAATCCAATTTTAGCATGTATACACAGCAAAAATGTATGCTCTCTCTCTCTCTCTCTCTCAAGAGACATGAAAATTGAAATTTGAAGAAAACCCACCTTGAGGTCTCTCAATCTAGTGGTAGAGATTGGTGTGAGAGGGTTGGAAACTGAAGAATCCCAATTTACAGAGGCGTTATGATAGAAGACGAAAGACAGCTAAGACATGTAAGGCTAAAAAACAAAGAACTCGATTGGAAGAAAAAACGAGGCCAGAATTACATGACCTCAAGAAAAGTCTGCACACGGCGGCTGCTGTAAATAAATAAATAATAAGAAATGAAGAAATTTATTTATTTATTTGTCACCACATTTAATTCATATTATTACATCATATTTAAAATTGATGACATCGTCATGCCATATGAAATGATACATAAGAAATGAAGAAATTTAATAATGAATTAAAGGAAAATGTTTGTAATACAAAAAAAAAAAAAAAAAAAATCACAATTTTATCTATAAAGATATGTTAGAATAGGTGTCAAATTTTAATTTGTTATACACATCTAATCATTGAAAGCCGAGTTCCCTTACCACACCATTTTGGATTAAATGTGTGAGTTTTTAGCATTACTATAAATTAAAATGATAAGATTATTTTGGTTTTGGTGCAATTTATATGAATTTATTTTTTTTGGATAAATTACACTTTGCACCATTGCACTTTATATCAAATCTCACTTTGACCTCTACACATCAAATTGTGACACTTAACCCCTACACTTTTGATCAAGTGTCACTTTGACCCTTCGTTAGCCTCATTGTTAGCAGATGTTAGTCACACGAAAAATATGTGAGGATAAATTACATTTTGCATCCCTGCACTTTACACAAAATCCAACTTTAGTCCCTACATATCAAAATTGTGACACTTAACTACTTAAAGGATAACTTCTGTTAGTCTCACTATTAACAGAAGGGCCAATGTGACACTTGACCAAAAGTGCAGGGGATTAAGCGTCACAATTTGATATGTAGGGACTATAGTAAGATTTTGTGTAAAGTACAGGGTGCAAAGTATAATTTACCCTTTCTTTTTTTAAATATGTGTCAAACTATTTTAAATTTTTTTTATTTCTTTTACTAAATTAATTATTATTTTTTAAAGAAATTTAAAACAAATTTTTGAAAACTAAACAAACATGTTTTTTAAGTCTTTACTATTGAGGGGTTACTCACAATAAAGATTTTTATAAACTTTTTTCTTTAACTTTGTTGGACAATGAAGCTTGTTTCGGTAATGAGAAGTCACTATAAAAAAAATTAATTAATATTTTTCTTTTTTCTTTTTTTATGTATTTTTATACAAAATTAAAGAGTCAATTAAAATAATTAATCCCAAAACAACCTGAATACTTCATTTTTGTCAAAATCCATTTTCAATGGGGTCAATTACTACTTTTATTTTTACTACCTTAGAGCATCTCCAACGGTAATAGGTATTTTACATATCTAAACATTACTATAAAGTATACATTTTATTTTGCCTATCAACTGTTTCATGTTTCTGCTCCAACCATGCTCTTTATTTTAGCTATTCGTCCAAATACTATTAATTTTATAAAATGCCACATCAGCAACTAAGATGGAGGGAAATAATCCTAATGATTAAATACATTTTGCCTAGCCTTAAAGGCTAGCTACATGTAGCTAGTGAATTTGAGTTGAGCTAAAATGCCTAATCACATGCCTAGTGCATTGGAGTTGAAAAAAGTGAGTCATACTAGGCATTTTACCTAACAAGCATTATATGCCTAGTGCGTACACATTTTGAATGGGCTCGATTGTTTTGGACCAAGTACATGTTATGCTTTGTTTATAGAGTTCGGACCCTCTCTAGCCAAACCCTCTAGCCATTCCTCCTGTCAAGGACTAGGATTTGGCTACGTCACCAAGGCCAAAAGCTACGGCTCAGATCAAGTTTGGTTTTTTTTAAAAAAAATTGAATTTTTTTTCATTCAACACAGAGCTTCCCTCTCATTCAGCTTCCCTCCCATTCACTTTTTCCCTCCCTCTTCAAAGCTCTGGCGAATCGAAGTCGGTGGCAAACATCGACTTCATCCGCCGGTCTCTCACTCTTTCCTTTTGTCTTACTCCAAAGATTTTAGCTGTGAACTAGAGCTCCGGCGACCCCGTGAACCAAAGCCCTGATTTGCACTTCATCAAACTTACAGGCTATATTTTTGCTGTTTACTGATATATTGGAGGATTACTGTAACAATCCCAACCCATAATTAATGTTAATCCATGATTAATTATGCCGAATAAATGATTAAAGTGAAATGTTGCATCATAAGTTGCCTTATATGTGCTTATATATGTTTCATGTAGAAAGATTTGTTCATGTTTTCGTTTCGGTTTGCGAATTGAAGGCCTTGTCAGCATCCGATTCTGAAATTAACTTGATTTATGTGTTATTTGAAATTTTTAGAACATCATGGTAGGTCCAATTGAAATTCGATTCAGAACAATTAAAATTAGATAAATAATGTCAATTGATTAGCTATTAATGATGTCTTCCTAATGGAGTCTATATAAGGCCACTTTTTTTTCTTTTTTCTTTTTTCTTTTTTTTTTGGATCAGCAAATGTTAGTTGTTATTTGTTAAATTAGCACTTATGGGAGAAAATCTCCCCACCCTTAGCAAAGCACCTAAGTGCTTGCACTCCCTTAATTCAACTCCCCTAAGGAGAATTGAGCCCATGATTCCTTAGTACATTTTACACCCTCGTTACATACTCCTCATAGCTCAAAACGTAAGAGATGAAGAGAAAAGAGAAGGCTTGAGCTCAACTAGGGTGATTGCTAGAGAATTGAGAATAATTGACTTGAACCTAGCTAGAATCTGAGTCATTAGAAGAATCACTCAAGAACTCAAAGAATCGAGACTTGTAGGAAAGGAATTCAACCCTTGAATTATGTAATTAACTCATTTAAGTTCTGAATTCAGAGGAAAATGAAAGATTAGTGCATGAACTGAGCTAAAAAAGTAGGAAATAAGAAGAGTAGAGCTTGCATGTGTATTTTATGGCAATTTTGAAGTTGATTTCAAGTAAATTCTCCATGCATGTCATGTTCTCAAATTAATTATGAAACTTCATCATGTTTTCCATCAATTTGCTTTAATTGATCAAGTTTTGGAAGCTTTGAAGTCAATAAAATGCTTGTATGTAAGTCCATGTGTTGTTTTATAAGTTTCAAGTTTAATTTTACCCAATTGACTTACTATTGGGCCTTGATTTTGTGAAAAGATCTTTAATTCTTAATGTTTTCAAAGTTTTAACTTGTTTTCTCTAGTTTTGGGGCCAAGAGTTGTGTTTTGATGAGTTAGATTCAAGTTTTAAGCTTGGGAGTGCAATATGGAGTTTCCAGATTTTGCACTTCCGCTTGAGCGGGATAATCCACACTCAAGCGACCATTTTGAGTGCGTGCATTTCCGCTCGAGCGACTAGAAGTACGTTCGAGCGTGAAATGCAAGTTCCCAGAAGTTTCATGTTTTTGCAGATCGCTCGAGCGGCCAGAGTTGCGGTCGAGCGAGGGCATTAGTCTCACGCTCGAGCGACCGTCGAGTATCCGTCGAGCGTAAAAATCACACAACCAATACTTGTCCAAAGCTCGCAGACCGCTCGAGTGAAGGAAGTTGCGCTCGAACGACCTCTCATATGTTTTTATAACTGCTCGAGTGGAGGAAGTTGTGCTCGAGCGGGGACCCCTGTTTCCAGCATTTTGACCAAGTGTTTTCAAGTGCATTTTGGCATCTTCATTGCATCTTAAGCATTTTTAGGCCAAGATTAAGACACCATAATGAGGATAAGAAGTAGAAACACACCAAGATAAGAAAGAATTAAGTTAATGTTTCCAAGTGTGTAATTTAATACGTGTTCATTTTGTAACTGTGTAGGTCATGTGCCACAAGACGTCTGATTTGCCCATTCTGTCTGTTTGCCTTGAAACCATCTGTTAATTGTGAGTAATAACTCTGTAAAGCTATATTTAATTATAAGTATTTTGTGATTGATATGATACGATCTATTTTTCTGAAATGCTATTTTATTAATCATGAATGAATGTCAATTTTTTTTGAAATATATTTGTAACATCCTTAGTTTACGTGGCCCTCACCCAAAGGTAACAATACCGTGGCCAATATGCACGTGGCCCTCGCCCGGGGGTAATAATACCGTGGCTTATATTCACATGGCCCTTGCTTGGGGGTAACAATACCGAGGCATATATTCGCGTGGCTCTCGCCTGGGAGTAACAATGCCATAGCTACTTGCGCACAAGATATGGACCTTTATGGTTGTCTGTACCGACTATACATGTGGGTCTTAGGACTAAGTTGATATGATAGCTAATGGATGTACCACCTATAACTGTTATAATTTCTAGATAAGTATGTGAATTTGAATATGTTTTTGATTTGAGATTTGAATATGCATAAGAATCTTTTTCTGACATAAACTCTATTTTCTAACTCTTAGATGGATATCATTCATTAAACTATTTACCTTGTTATTATTCACTGGCTTCCACTTACTCTATTATTTATGTATGTAGGTAACTGGGCATGTGGCTAGGCTCAGTGATGACTGCTTGGAGAGTTTCTGGTCAGCCAGCCATTGCGTCTCCCGAGGAGGTTCTATATGGTCATGATTGTGAATGTAAAGGCTTTGTTTTCTTTTGGATTATGAACAAAATTTATGTTAACTGTAGATTGGATTAAGTTCCTTTTTGGTTCTATCTATAACGAATGTGATAAAATAACGTCAGGTATATGTGTATAAAAGTCTTAAAAAAATATTTATGTCCCATATATGTTTGCACAACTCAATGGACTGTGTATGTTTCTATATTTGCTTCTGCAGCCCCTAATTATATGATATTCTGTTCAGAGGCCTTTGGTAATCTAAGGATTACTGGCCGATTACGACGCTAAACTCATAGGGGCGGGTTTAGGTCGTGACAATTACTCATAGTTCCTCCAATCTTCCATAATTCCTCAAATTTTTGTTGTTTTCATTTTTTCAAAGCTATATTTTTGCTGTTATGTTTTTGTAGTGAAGCTTCACAACAATAGTAAAGTTTATTGTTTGCTATAATTAGAATTAATTGAGATGAGATTTGAAGAATGGTGAAACTGGTCTCTCTTTTTTTCTGTGACTATGTGATTATTTATTTGGAACCAATTAATAAGAACCAACAAATAACAACTTTGCTAGTTTCAGAAAATGATCTTGTAGAACCACAATATCAATTAGCCTATATATATGTGTGTATATATATGAAATGAGAGCAACTCTGGTTCGAGGGAAAAATCAGATTAAATGGGAGCAACTTTGAAAATGGCAGATCATTTGGGAGAGAGGGAGAAACCACCGATGTTCACCGCCGACTTGGATTCGTCGCCGTCGGTGTCATGAGATGGCGTCGCCGTTCACCAAAGCTGAAGAGGAAGGGAAAAAGTAAATGGGAATGAAGCTCTGTTGCTGTGTTGAATGAAAAAAATTCAATTTTTTTTTTTTAAACCAAACTTGATCTGAGTCATAGTTTTTGAGCCTGGTGATGTGGCCAAATCCTAGCCCTTGACAAGAGGAATTGTAACAACTCGAAAATTTAAGTTGTCCTTTAAATTTTATACTAGTATTATGGTTATATGTGATGATATATTATTAAATAAATAATAATAAATACATAATCTAATTTGGCATTGGATTATCAAATATGAGATTAATTATGGATTATTATTTGGGGTCAAATTAACAGAAATATGAAATTATAATACTAGTTGGGTCAAATTTAAGTTAAAGATAGTAAATAAATAAATATAAAAGTAAGAGTAAATAAATAAATAATAATAATAATAATAATAATAAAATAAATAATTAATTTTCTGTTGGTATACGATAAAGTGTAATTTAATTAGGGATTAATTTATTTATATAGTTATATTAGAAAACTTGGCCAAAGTGTAATTATCTTAAATATTTATTAAAGATAAGTATAAATTCATATAATTTATGAATCAAAGCTGGAGGAGGATACGCGCTGGCCACGTGTTGGCCAGCTAATGTTCTTCCCTCCCTATTTATAGGGAGGAGGTGATCATTGTGTGGAAAGAAAAAGGAAAAAAAATAGAGAAATGAATGAAAAGGAACTAAGAAAAGGGAATGAAATATTGGCAGTTAAGAAGATTTTTGATAGTGGAAAGAAATAGTGAGGTATTAATTTTACAGTGAGTTATATTATACCTTAAGTCACCATAATATATTTTACGTATGTTTTGACTTAACATATTTATTTTATACAAGTTATGTTTTATAAATTATTATAAATTATATTAATATTTCAATTACGTGGATTAATTTCTGAATTCTATTTGTTAAAATAAAACCGATGGATATGTTTGTTTAACTTTTAATGATTATTTGACTATGACCTTATATACAATTATGTTTTGTAAGTACCACCATGGGAGTCCCACGCCTTGGGAGACTTAAATAACCATTGATCTCTATTTTGTCACTTTATGGGCCTCTGTTGTCATGGATCCATTGACCCTCTAATTTTCTAGTGTGGAGTAAAGTTTTGTACGGAGTTAAGTGTTACACTGTTGTGAGAGCCACCTTTGGAGTTCGTATGAGCCACCTCTTGAATCCATGCATCTATTCTGTTCTATTCGGTACCGTGGTTACGGTTATTTATTTACATAATCTCAGTTTTGCTACTTAAATGATTATTTGTTCAGACTAAGTTATTTTAAATATTTTAGTTACATAACTATCTATAGTTATTTTGTGTCCCTTATACTCTTGGTATAATATTTCTTATTCTGCCATGTGCTTATAGCTATTTACCAATTTTCAAGAAACAATACAATTTAGAAATAGTTTTTGGAAATTCTTAGACGCGAGGTTGCGGAATAGACACACACAACATTTTTATGATATTTTTATATGTAAATATTGGCCTTTTGGGTCAATAAATTTTGTAATAAGAATAGAAACTCCGATAATTATTTCGGTACCCTCACTTACAAATTATTTCCATTCGCGTTTATTAATTTGTTCAAAAATTGGCCGGAGGTAACTTCAGTTACTGGCCATCGTGATGCTTAACTCTTGGATACGGGGAGCGGGTTGTAACAGGAATGGCTGGAGGGTTTGGCTGGAGAGGATCTGAACTCTTGTTTATACACTTTGTTAGTGTATAGAGAAAATCATTTTAGAATGGATATATTTGATGCAATTTATTATAATTAAAAATAAAAGGTAAAAATAAATATTTCATAACTTTTAGATGATTGGTTTTTATGTTTATTTAAGTTATTTTTATTTAATAAATTGTAATTAAGTTAGACCAAACAATTCGACAAATTGACATAAATAAATAAATAAATTTATTTATTTATAAATAAATTGAAATAAATAAATAAATAAATTTATAAACAACTTATAATAAATTATACTAAAAACAACCCTAACATTATGGGTGTGTTTGATTGGACAGACTGGAAAATGGGGGATTAGAATCCATCGGACTTGAGTCCTGGGATTGTGAATCCCCCGGACTATTCGGTCGGATTGGATATGTATCCTGTATTTGTTTTTTCATGGGATTAGATGTCTAGATAGGACTATTTTCAGTGAATCCAACGTTTGATTGGACGGACTGGATAGGATAAATGAACAAAAGACTATTTTATCCTTTTTCAATTGTTTACTAAGTAATAGCAATATTAAACATATCTTTAATATTTTAATTATTTTTAATTAAATAAATTCGTTTTTTTTAAAATTAAATAAATAAATAAATAAAATATCAATAAAATTTGTTTTAAATCATTACTGTATAACAAATCATTATTTTTTTTACATGCAAAACTTTACTGTGTTTGTTTATTTACACAATTAAATAAATTTATTTTTTTACACAATTAAATAAATAAATAACCACTAAATTTGATTTAATAAAATACTGTATAACCTGTATAAAAAATTTATATTATTTTTTAATTAAAATTTTAAATAAATTTTAAATAAAACACATATTAAAATTTAAATAATGAAATTAAATAAATTATAAACAAAATTTTAAAATAAAACATCAATAAAATATCTATAAAAAATTATTTTAAAAATTTAAATAAATAAAACATCAATAAAAAGTTAAATAAAATTATTTTACTTTTAAATTGAGACATTTAAATTTTATTGAATTTTATTAAATATAATACATAATTAAATAGTAGAGGGTCAAAATGGTCATTTTCGCATCTAATCCCAACAGTGAATAGTCCCCAACATTCTATCCCACCCCCCTAGGACACAATAGTCCCCCATATGGGGGACATGGAGTCCGGCCGGACTCCATGTCCAGCGGACTAAAAAAAAATCAAACGGCGGATAAGGAACACTATTTAGATTGTAATCTAAATAGTGGATAGTTCCCCCTCCAATCCCCCCAATCAAACACGCCCTGTATTGCCTATGTAATACTCCTAATCAATGACGTAATTAAAAATGATGAGTGAAATAATAGTAACTAACATTTGTCACATAATTAAGAGACGAAAATGACTTATTTATTTTGTGATTTTTTTATTTATTGATAATACTATACTATATATATATATATTCACTAGGGGTGTGTGCTTATTGATGGGTGTGTTTAAAACATAAATTTTAATTTTAAATTGATAACATATTTTTTATATTATTTAAATGATGAAAGTGTTATTTAGTACGTTAAGTGACGGTTTTTAGGCCAAGTTTGACATGTTACAAAAAAGTTAAAATGTTAAAAAATTATTCAAAAAGTCAAAAAGTTATCACTATTCACCAATACATCAATCTGACGAAATCAGATCTGTACTACGGTTGTGTGACAAAAAGTTGCACAGTTTGGTGTAATTTTACCACACTGTTGTTCAGCTCGTGGAGACCCAGCACGGGTTCTGTTTTGATAATTTGAACCGCTAAATGTGTAGAACTCATCGAGTACTACATGGCTGTGAAAAATCACATTGATCGGATATCGATAACTACATGATCAAATCAATTTTATATAAAAAAATAAATATGTTATAATTAACGGTTGGAAAAAAACAACTCTGGTTAGATAGCTATCGATATTCGATTAACGTAATTTTTTACAGGCATATACTACTCGACGAGTTCTACATATTGAACGCTTCAGATTATCAAAACGGGACCCGTGATGGCCCTCACGAGCCAAATAGCACCGTTCAGTGCAATGCCCAAAAAGTAGACAATTACTTTTTACCAGCTATTCCACCTTTGTAGACATGACAACCGTACAAGTTACCCTCTAATCTTCTCCTATACTCTAACTACACATTAATTTATACAATATTTTAATACATATTTTTCTATAAAAAGTCAAAAAGTTAATCCAAACAATCATATTTTTTTTCTTAACTTTTTAATCTAAAAAGTCAAAAAGTACACTTATTTAAGACATCCCAAACAACTCCTATTCAAATCTTGTATTCCTCTTTTAATTATTATTTTTATTTTTTTCCTTTTGAATGGAAAAATTGACACTTGGAGTAAGAATGAGAAGGCCAGATGGCAAAATAAAAAAAGGAGTATGGATATAATATAATGATTTTACTACGTAAATCAATAATATCTAAAGGGAGTACTACTTAGCAATACTTAATGGCTACGTTTGGTTGGATGATTATTAGATGGTATTGTTAGTGAGAGAATGGTTAGTAAATAGATTATTAATTGAAAATTTTTAGTGAGAGAATTAAGTAAAAATGTATTTGTTTTGATGATAGTATGAAAGATAATTAGTGATGAGATTGTTGAATTATTTTTATATGAAATAAATAAATAAATTATTTTTATATTAAAAAAACTAAAACAAATATTAAAACAAACAGATGCACTTGATACAAAAAAATAATTTTTTTTTTATATAAAATAGATTCAATCCTCTCACTATTTTTTTAATCCCACTCAAAACCCAACTAAGTTAATCCTCCTACAGAGGGGGATTACTAAATGGGAAATGTTTGGTGACCACAAATTCTGTGGCTCAAATGGTCTGAAAATGTCACAAATTCGTTTTAGCATTTTCGGAATTGTTTTGCACCCAAAATGACGTCGTTTTAATATTTTCGAATCATTTAAATCACAAAATTTATAACCACCAATCATTACCGTTACTAAATCCCTTGAAGTATCACTCCTTCCTTCCATTTCACTACCAAACATGCTATATGTAAAATCCACAGCTATAATAGTCCAATCATATCGAGTAAGGATCCTCTAGAGTTTTTTTTTTCCTAAAATTTCCTAGAGTGATGTGTTGTATGATTGAGATTTAATGATAAGTCACATCAATTTTTTAACATTAAATCTCATTCATACAACACACCACTTTAGGAAACTTTAAGAAAAAAAAACTCTGAAGGATCCTTGGTGAATCATATCACCCAAACCGCGAAACAAACCTGGCCAATAAGATATTTAATACTTGTCCCTGGAAGATAAGAGAATTATGAAACCAAAACTTATCAAGTTATCATGAAGCATGGGGTTAATATATCCGCCTTATTTGGAAAGTTGATTATTTTATTAGATTATTTTAATTTTTAATTATTTTAGTAGATTAAAATTTTAAAATTTTAGAAGATAGTTAAATTTTTTGTAATTGAATATAATATTTTTAAGAGAAAAAATAAAATAATTATAGATTTAATATAATATTTTATTTTATTAATTATTTTAATCTATTTTATCTTTTTATAATTTTTAACCAAAAAATCCTCCAAACCCAACTTGCCAAACACCCATATTATTTTTGTTTACTTAGGAGTATTTTAGAAAGGTAGTTAAAAATTGACTTTTTAATTTTTTTTAAAAAAAATATAAAAAAATATGAAAGACCTTAGCTTAGGGGTGGGCGTAGGTCAGTTGCGATCACGGAACCTCAAATCTATCATCCGTTCGTCAGATTGGCGAATTGGAGAAAATCAATCCGCATTCGTCCGCCAATCCAGCAGATGTGGATTGAGCGGATTGGCGGATGGATACGAATCGGTTTGGCGGTTTAAAATTTGACAAATTTTCAACATAATTCAACTTGTGCATTTCCTCAAAAAAAAAATATTACAGTTAATGACTTAAAAAAATATTACAATTACTGCATGCTTCATCTAAAGAAAAAAAAGTTTAAAATTTTAGAATATTACAATCACTACATCATTCACATATTACTATCATATCATGTCTCATCCACATAAAGTGGGTGTTTGGGAAGTGGGTTTTTATGTAATTTTTTTAGTTGTAGAATATTATTAGATATATTTTTTTTGGTGTTTGGGAAGCTAATTGGATTTTTTTTGTGGTTGGATGTAATGTTTATGAGAGAAAAAGGGAAATGATTATAGGGTTGGATGTGATATTTTGTTTGGATGCATTTTTTTTTTATTTTGCAAAAAATTTGTCTTTTAGTGGAAAAAATTAAAAAAAAAATCCCAAACCCAAGTTCCCAAACACCACCAGTATTACAATTTGTGGTTCTTAAAATATAAAAATAATTCAAACCACCAAAACCATGAATATAGCAGTAGTAGAGATTGTATGTCTCTATATTGTTACATCTATATCTATTTTTTAAAACAAAAACCAACCAGCATATATTGTCTTTTTTATTTATTATTTTTAGAGTTAGATTTAAAAATCAAAAAATATATTCAAGTTGAAAGCTCTTTTTCAACAGAATATATTCAACGGAATATCTAAACTCTTTTTTCAATTGAAAACACAAATAGAATATCTAAACAAATTGAAAATATAAAATCTTATAAATTATACTCGTGGTTTAGCGATTCGGTTACGGTCAAAGAAATATCAAATTTACCATCCGTTCAAAACTAGGCGAATTAAAAAAAATTAACTTGCAATCGTCCGCTTATCATCACGCATTCGTCCAAAATACAACGAATCGATTTAGGGGTCGTTTGACAATGACTTTTTTAATTGATTTTTTAACTTTTTTGATTTTTTTAACCTAAGTCTTTTTTATTTGTTTAGCTTTCTTGTTTGACTTTTTTGATTTTTTAGTTTTGAAATGATATATATATATATATATATATATAGATATATATTTTGTCTTTTTATAACATTTGCCCTTTTATATTTTTTAATTTTTTTTATTCCTTTATAATTTTTAAGCCAAAAAAAATCAAACGAATACTTAAGAGCATCTCCAACGGTTCACCTAATGTTTCACCAAATCTGAGTAAAAAAATGGCTATTTCCTCAATTTGATACTGAATGCTCCAACGGTTCACCTTCATCAAATCTCCTTCAGGACAACCAGATGGTCAACCGGTTGGTCGACCGGTTAGGAGGAATTTTTTTTTTTTTTTTATAACCTTTTTGAACTGTTTGAACCAACCAAGGTGAACTGACCGATGCGAACTGGTGGAGGGGCGACCGGTTGGTTGATCGGCCGGTCGACCGGCAAGCGATTTTTTTTTTTTTTTTTGATTTCCCTCCATTTCTGTTCCCAATTCTTTTTCTATTTCTTTTTCCCTCCATTACATATATGAGGTTTTGGTTTACCTGTAACAATGATTTTCCAAATAAAATCTCATATAAACACATTATTATTCATATGCCAGACAACTCTATAAGGATCATAGCTTAAACAAAACAGAGCATAATGGATACTTTCAAATCCATGATATTGACTTCATTTTCATCCTCTTCTTCTTCCTCCTCCTCTGATGATGAGTCTGATGATGAATATATGGTCACACTTTTAGGGGCTTATGAGCAGAATAACAGCAGTATGCTTCAAATTCTTACGTCAAGTGATAGCTCAAAGAAAATAGGTGGTTCTGTTGTAGGCCACAAGTATATACGCAGAGATAGAAGGCAGGGTCATGACAGATTGTTTGCAGATTATTTTGCTGTAAATCCAGTATATTCAGCTACAATATTTCGAAGACGTTTTCGAACGCGTACTCTTTTGTATCTGCGAATTTTGAATGCAATCCAAGCACACAATTCATATTTTATTCAAAAACAAGATGCAGCTCATGTAGTTGGATTATCTCCCCTACAAAAAATGACTTCAGCGATGAGAATATTATTATATGGTGTCGCAGCAGATGCAGTTAATGATTACATACATATTGGGGAAAGCACTGCAATTCAAAGTTTGCAACAATTTTGTAATTCAGTGATTGAAATCTTTGGAGTAGAATATCTGAGATATCCGACACCAACTGACATTGCTAGATTACTTGTTATTGGGGAGGCTCGGGGGTTTCCGGGTATGTTGGGAAGTTTAGATTGCATGCATTGGGAGTGGAAAAATTGTCCAAAAGCATGGCAAGGTCAATACGTAGGCCATCAAAAAAAGCCAACCATTATTTTTGAAGCAGTAGCTTCTTATGACTTATGAATTTGGCATGCATTTTTTGGAATGCCAGGCTCACACAATGACTTGAATGTATTGGACCAGTCACCTTTGTTTTCTGATCTTGCGCAAGGTAAGGCTCTCCCTGTCCATTACACTATTAATGGACATAGTTACGATATGGGTTATTACCTTGCTAATGGTATACACCCGCAATGGGCAACACTGGTTCAAACAATTTCTTCTCCCCAAGGAGCAAAGAGACAACATTTTGCAATGATGCAAGAGTCTGCCAAGAAAGATGTAGAGCGGGCATTCGGAGTCCTTCAATCTCGCTTCACAATTATAGGCGGTGCTGTATGTTTTTGGGATCCGAAAATGCTTGCCAACATAATGAAGAGTTGCATTATATTACACAATATGATTGTCAAAGATGAGAGGGAGGAGCACCTTGATTTTGATTAGGAAATTTCATCAACCAACACACCAATGCAACTTTCCTCTACTCCTACCAATGACTTTCAATTATTTTTGTCTCGTCATTTAGGTATTAGATATAAGAATGCATATCATGCCCTCCGTAATGATTTAATAGAACATATGTGGCATCTTCGTGGTGAAAACTAGATTCACCACAGATATATTTTGTAATTTTGTTTATAGTTTTGGAATGGAAGGTTGTCTTGTTTGTAATCTTCATTATGATGCACTATATTAACCAAGTAGTGCAGAAGTTATGTGATTAGATGTGCTATTTTGATGATCCAATCTTCAATATTCATAATTGTTCTCTGTTCAATTTATGAGAATTACAAATGATAATAATCATGTCTTAAGAGGTTACAAATGACAATACCACATAAATTTAATAATAATGTCTTCAATTCTGTGTTCAATTCAGTATTCAATGATAATTTAATATGGATAATTCAATTCAGTATTCAATGATAATTTAATAATTCAATGTCTGAAATGATAATTTAATAATACTGTCTTACATGTATTCAATTCAGTAGTTTGTGTTTAATTCAGTAATGATAATACCACAAATGATATTTGATACATATTTATATGAACATATCTTAATCACTTACAAATGATAATACCACATAAATTTCTCAAACATTTCATATTTATTGATGTTCTACATTATTTTATTCAGTATAACACCACAAAAATTTCTTCACAATTGTTCCACATTATTTTATTCAGTATACAAATTTATTTAGTATGTATTATTTGTGCCATTCATTTATTGATGCTATGCATTATTTGTGCCATCGTGGGTTGTGTGATTCTTCAACTTCTCTTTCGCTGCTTTAGTACCAATTCGTCGTGTTGATGTATTAGATGGTTGTTCGTGCACCACATTATTCTGGTTGGATTGAAATGCATCAGATTCTCCAGTTGGTGGATTCGAACATGGATAAGCATGTTGCATGCTCCTTTTGGATTGTGTTTGAAATTCATCCCACTTACAACTTCGGTGCAAAATATCCCAACATGTATCAAATGTGAAGTGTTTTTTCTGTATTGCATGATACATCCACTTTGCTTCAGCGACCTACAAAGAAAATTACAACAATTTTAATAACAAATACACATTTAGAGAAGAAATTTGATATTTAATAACACAAATAAATGTTATCATGTCTGCCTCAGTTGTTCCACTTTGTTGCTTCAGTTGAATTTGCTCAAGAAAACCACATAATTTATTAATTGACTTTTGCATGCCAGACCAACGGTGAGACAAAGAAATACGGTTTTGATTTGATTCACCACTCAATTGTGAATTAAAATAAACAAGTACTCGTTCCCAAAATATAGCCATAGTCTGACTATTACCAGTAATGGGATCTTGAGAGACTGCTAACCAAGATCTACATAAAGTTTCATCTTCTATAATTGTAAATGCTTTACCACGAGAAACACGAGAAGTTTCTGAAATAAAATGATTATCACTGCTCTGCGTGTTCTATTCTCGCGAAGTTTCTGAAATAAAATGATTATTACTGCTCTGCGTGTTCTGTTCTTGCGAAGTTTCCGACATAAAATTAATATCACTGTTATGCTAAAACATTTGTGATTCCTCAAACATTTCAAAATCTTCCATAGTTTGAAAAAAATACAGTACATACAATATCTAAGTTACTGAAAAATATTAAAATGATATACACTCAACCTCAGAATCAGATAATTTAATCGGATAATATAAATTAAACTTTCAAAGGAAAAAAATTCCTAAATGACACAGAAGAAACAAAATTCACAACATACAATGTAATACTATTCTCAAAATAAAATACTCTGTCAGCTTGATATACGAAATAGATATATTTTATAGAACACATCATCAACGGTAAATTTTCAAAATACTCTGTCCATGCAACGGTAAATTTATTAAAACGGCTACTTTTAAAATATGTATATGAGATAACAATTTCAATTATATCATCAACAACAAATTTTCAAAATACTCTGTCCATGCAACGGTAAATTTATTGGAACGACTAGTTTTAAAATATGTATATAAGTTAACAATTTCAATTATATTTTCAATGAAATTGAAATTTATATCACCCTTCAAATTATTCCAAATTATTCCAAGTCCACAAAATAACCTATCTCAAAATAAACCTATCTGAAAATAAACCTGTTCAAACCAAACCTGTTAAAACCAGTTCAAACCTACCATTCCCAAGCTCAGACCGGGCGACTGGATGGTCAACCAGCCGGGCAACCGGCTGGTTGACCGGTTCAACTCCAACGGTCAAGCCACAGACCAGTTTAAACCAATCAGTTCAAACAGTTCAAACCCGTCGCAGTTCAAACCCGTCGCATAATATGATTAACCGGTTGACCAACCGGTCAACCAGCCGGGCAACCAGCTAGTTGACTGGTGTAGCTCTTCCAACGGTCAGTAACAGTGATTTGGTAAAATCTGTACCTTGTTCTCAATTTGATGCTTTTTTTGCTACATTCTCATTTTGATATCAATTTGGTGCAACAGTTGGAGCATCAAAAAGTGTTTTTTTCATCAAAATTTGAATCTGATGCCAATTTTGGTTCACCATTAGAGATGGTCTAAATCGGTCGATTTAAACGTGTTAATATACTCACTGCTCACCCTACTTTAACTTGATATGATTTAAACATGTTAATATACTCACTGCTCATCCTACTTTAGCTCCGTTTAGGAAGCCGATCTTGAGGCTTTTTTGATTATTTTAGTCACAAAAAATAAAATAGACTTTCTAACCTATAAGGCAAAATATCACGTCCAACCTATAATTATTACTTTCCTTCTCTCACAAAAAAATTTAAAACATTAAAAATTCTTTCCAAATCAAATTTTTTAATTCAAATTAAAATAATTAAAAAAATTAAAAAATTAAAAAACCAATTCACTTCCCAAACGAAGCCTTTAACATAATGTGCCATTTTGGGAACATGGTAAAAAGTCACGCTTTTGGACAAAATGTCCAAAACCATGGCTGTCAAAAACGCCAGAAAAGCCATTTGGCAAGTGCCAAAAACGCAGTCGTAAAATTACAAATTAGGGCATATGAAAAAAAAATAAAAAAATAAATCTCTTATGTTGGTTAAAAGTATTTTGATCATTTTAATTTAATTTGACACCATAAATAAATATTAAATTAAAAAATAAAAAGTCAATTTTTTACCAACTTTTCAAACCATTTTAAAAAAAATAAAAAATTTAATAAAAAATCAAAAATTAATTTTTTATCAACTTTTCAAAACAACCAATATGAAACTTTCGATGGGCCATAAACGTGCTATGACCTAGTCCCCCACTCCTGCAGCAAGTGAAATGTGATGTCATAAGTAATTATTCTTTCGATGGGCCATAAACGTACTATGACCTAGTCCTCTACCCCTGCAGCAAGTGAAATGTGATGTCATAAGTAATTATTTAACAATTTTATAATATTATAGAATAATGCTCATATAATGTTTTAAATCAAATACAAATTAAAATTTTTACAAATAACATATAATAATTCATTTTTATTAAACAATTGAGAAACAAATATAAATTATTTAACCTTCGTTTGGAAAGTGAATTAGTTTTTTGGCTTTTTAACTTTTTTAACTATTTGAGTCTGGATTCAAAAGTTTGCTTTGGGAATGAATTTTTAATTTTTTAATTTTTTTAACTTTTTTTGTGAAAGAAGAATGTAATGATTATGGGTTGGATGTGATATTTTGTTTGTTGTGACTCAAATAACCTATTCTATCTTTTGTGACTCAAAGAGTCAAAAGAGCCCAAATAAACTCTTCCTAAACAACACCTTAATATAAATTATAAATTTTCTATTACTACAAATATCACATAAAAATGTTTCATGATGAAAATTTTGGGATTTTTCCACTAGACCACTAATCTCAGATGATAATTTTTGTTGAGATTTTATTGTTACTTTTTGAGTCAAATTCTAATCCGTTGTCTTGGACTTGACAATTTTTTTTTGGATATGTACCTGAGACTTGACTTGTTAAAAGTCTTCAACGCCTAGCTTTTTGGATTGTTTTAAAAAAATAATTAAAAATTATTTTTTTAAAAAAAATATTTAAAAAATATAAAAAGTGATGTGACTAAAAATAAATTAACAATTGAGAAATAACTTTTAACATACTTGAATTTGTTAAAATTAAAAATTTAAATTTTATAAAAAAAAAGGTTAAAAGTGGAGAAATAATTTTTAACATACTTTTCAAAAGAGCCTTTTGTTTGAATTTGTTAATATTAAAAATTAAAATTTTACAAAAAAGTTAACTCATTATAAGATTAATTTTAATCTACTTTGATAATGTATAAATCATTCATTTCATACAATTAACTAAAATTATTCATAAAGAAATTGAATTGATTCAATATCAATTGTTACACTATCAAATTATGTTTATTTATACGGTATATATATATATATATATTTACAATAATTTGTTCACTTGTTATAATATACATATGATTCAATCATGAGATTAGATATATCTAATGAACATAATTTTTTGTGTGTGGGTGATTTTCTGACCACACTGCCCGCTTAGTATCCAGTTGGAGAGTACCGGCAGAATAGATGGCACTTGACTAACCTGTAACAGAAATATAAGAATCCCGCGGTGGTTTCGACCACCCGGGGGCACTTCGACGATCAAGTCAGTATATCTCTCAAAGATAAATCAAGTATTAAACTCACAAGCTTGAGTATCAAAAGCATACCTTAGATCCATGGGGGTGCCTCTCTTTTATAGCCAACATAAACCTAGTCCTAATAGAAGCCTGACTTCTATGGACTCAGGATTACTACTAATCTTGGACTCCCAGTAAGATTATGATAAACTCTCTAAGAGTCTTATCTTAATACAAACTGAAGTCTTCTCTTATTCTAGGACTCTTGTCCCTTATCCAGGTTGAGTTCCCTTTTCATTCTAGGACTCTTGTCCCTTATCCACTTCCCTCGGATTCCGATATCTTTGGAGATAATCTCGGCCTTGCCGAGATCACCTCAGCGTCACGACCAGGACACATGGCACCTCGGCTGACACGTCGGCGTCACCTTGCCACGTGTTGGTACTCAAAAAATATATCCCCACAACTGCCCCCTAGGTTCTATTACCTCGGCATTCTGAGGTGATGGAACCTACAATGTTCATTCATCTGTGCCCCTCTGCCTGAGATCAAACTTGCTGACCTCAAAGTTCCGTGGACTTTGCTGTCCACTGGTGTCAAGAATCAAGTTTCATACTTTCCAAACTGCTTGTAATCGCACCTCCTAGCTGAGGTTCTGGTTCCATTAATTTATAAACTCCAAGAGCTTTGCAACTGTTCCACTCACACTCTCTGGTGAGTTCTCGATTTCCAGTCATCTATTTGACTCCGGCGATTTTCATATCGGCGTTCATTTCACTTTGTAGGTTTCATAAACTCTTTACTTGCTATTAAGCTTAATCTTTCATAACTCTTCTGAATCTATTTACTTTAAATCTATTTATTTGCCATTTGTTGCCTTCTATTTTCATCTGTCTTTAAGTTTTGAATTGTTTGAATGCCTGGCACTGTTCTTGTCATATCCGATTTTTGTTGCCAACATCGTGTCTGGGTCATTACTTTTCTTGTTCTTCACATACTTACTTAGTGCCTGTGCACTTGGCTTTATTCTTGAACTTTGTCATCTTCTTGATTATTTTTCTCTTTTTTCATTCAATTCTCTGGCTTTTTCTCTTCTTGTTTTTTCTTGTTGTATTTCCAGATTCTTGTCTTCATTTCTGTTTTCTGCATAGTCTTAGAACCACATCCCTTCTTAAAGTTGTTGCCGAGATAATGGTAGAGAAGCTCGTCTAGCTGACTGCTAATGCTGAACCATCGTCAACCGTTTGAAGTAGATTAGTCCGACGTCCTTGCCTTAGTCCCTAGTTCTTAGGGTCTTCATCTTTGTACTTTTGTTTTCTTTGCATATGTCACCTTTTTTGCTTCTGAAAAATGTTTGTTGTTGGTCGATGTTAACATTCCTTGCTCCTTGATTATTATTCCTTCTTCCACTGTATTTGATAGCCATGTCGGGTAATTGACTTCTCGGTATGGCCGTGGGCTCTAGAAGTCTGTCTACTTCTTCCTCTACTGCTTCGACATGTATCAACGTTGGCCCTCTTGCTCATTGGATTACAGGTTTGGCCGACTTGTCGACGTTCAATTTGTGGCACGTGACCTCGGGGTCAATGCCAGGCATTTCATAAGGTGTCCAAGCAAATACCTCAATGTTTGCTCTAAAAAAAGCTTCCAATTCCCTTTCTTCTTCTTCGGCTAAGCCTAAGCCGAGAAGAAAGAAGCGTTCTGTATCCCCCTCATGGACGAGGATTTTCAGTGCCTCTTCACACCTTTCGATTGGCTCCTTGCCGACATCATCTAGTACCTCTATGTCTTCGTTTTCAATCTCTTCCTTCTCCGATTTTTGAATGCTGCAAGTAGATTTTATTGCTGCCATGGAGCAATTCAGTTGATCTCCTCTGACTTTTTCAACTCCATGTTCTGTTGGGAACCGCAGTAGTTGATGCAATGTTGTGGGAACTGCCCCTATTGTATGCAGCCATGGCCTTCCCAAGATGATATTGTATGGTGACGGCGTGTCAATCACCATGAATTCTGTCTTGATCTTCTTCTAATTGCTCTTGCATGATTCTATACGTAGAATATTTTGCATGCCTTTCATACTTTGCCTTCTTTGTGTAATCTTCTCGGGGTTGCATACCTTGGGTATAATAGCTACAAAACTTTTGCTTCGGCAAGATACTAACCTGTAAACTATTCATAAATTCTAACAAGTGTGAAACATATACTACTCAATGTTAACTTTGCAAACTTTTTCTCAAGTTTCAACAAGTGTTTAAACGGTGATCTCGGTCTAGCCTACTTGTAAATTGCTACAAATTTCAACAAGGATTAACATATACTGTAATAGGGATCAACAAGGATTAACATAACAAGTGTTAAACAATAATCTATTTATAAATTGCTACAAATTTTAACAAGTGTTTAAACAACATACTTAGCTTTTTCCTTAACCTGTAAATTGCTGCAAATTTCAACAGATGATCATATGTCGGCTTAACGTTATCTTGTAAATTGCTACAAATTTCAACAAGTGTTAAGCATCTTCTTTGGTTTAACCAACCTGTAGATTGCTACAAGTGTTTAGCAATAACCTCGGCTTTGCTTCAACTCGTAAATTGCTACGAATTTAAACAAGCGAAGAGAAACAGTAATCTTGGCTTAATTTCAACTTGTAAATTGCTACAAATTTCAACAAGTGAAGATAAGGAACCATCTCAGCTTAACTTTAACTTGTAAATTGCTACAAATTTTAACAAGTGAAGATAAGGAACCATCTCAGCTTAACTTCAACTTGTAAATTGCTACAAATTTCAACAAGTATTTAACCATAGTCTTCAATCTTGTAAATTCTTCTCAAGTTTCAACATCATCTCGGCTTAACTTCGGTGAAGCATTATCTCAGTTTAACTTCGGTTAAACATCATCTTCGGCTTAACTTCGATTAAGCATCATCTCGGTTTAATTTTGGTTAAACATCATCTTCAGCTTAACTTCGGTTAAGCATTATCTCGGCTTAACTTCGGTTAAGTATCATCTCGGCTTAACTTCGGTTAAACATCATCTTCGTTTAACCAACTTGTAAATTGTCCACAAAATTCAACAAGTGGTAAACATCATATTGGTTTAACCAACTTGTAAATTGCTACAAATTTCAACAAGTGGTAAACGCATTCTTCTTCTCTACGCCCCCAGTGTGAACTTAAAAATCCACTTGGGTTCTCATCATACATGTAGCTTCGACTTTGTCGCCGAGGTTGAATTCAAGACGAGGTTGTCGGCCTTGGTTTCTCTATTGATCTTACTTGGCTCCAACTTGAGTTTGATTTTCGGCCTCGCATCGGCGAGCTGTTTCTCTTTTCTTGTTCCGACGCCTTTGTTCCCGGCATGCCTTCCTCGGCCCTAGCATACTTCTTAATTCCGGCCAACTTTAGTCTGATCTTGTGTGTTTCCTTTTTATCTTCTGGGATTTGAGATCTGCTCATTGTGCTCTTCTCTTCTCGGACTCAGGTGCCGAGATCTTATCTTCTGGAATCTTGGATTTGCTCACTTAGGTTGAGCTCTCGTCTTCTCGGGCCTACTTGTCTAGGCTGAGATCATGTCTTCTCGGATCCGGGATCCAGGATCTAGAATCCGGGATCTGCTCACTCAGGATGAGTTCTTCTATACTTGAATGTTATCTCCTTGGGAGCACTTATGCCCCCTGTCTTTGCATCCCTTCTGGAAGGGTCTTCATTCCTCCGTAGGTATCTATCCTTCCATACCTGGAGGTTGTCTTCGTTGCTTCGATCTGTTGTCTTTGGTGCGTCACCTTCCTGACCGGCTTCTTTCACTCCGTGACTCTGGTCACGAGTTTTTGTGTTGTGGTTGTCTCCTTCAATGTCAAGGTCAATTGGTCTGCCACTCCCAGCAGGAGTGTTGCCCCCAATGTTTTCCCTCTGTCTGTTACTGGCCATCTATTCTTCTAAGTTCTTACAGACGGCGCCAAATTGTGTGGGTGATTTTCTGACCACACTGCCCGCTTAGTATCCAGCTGGAGAGCACCGGCAGAATAGATGGCACCTGGCTAACCTCCAACAGAAATATAAGAATCCCGCGGTGGTTTCGACCACCCGAGGGCACTCCGACGATCAAGTCAGTATATCTCTCAAAGATAAATCAAGTATTAAACTCACAAGCTTGAGTATCAAAAGCATATCTTAGGCCCATGGGGGTGCTTTTATTTTATAGCCAACATAAACCTAGTCCCAATAGAAGCCTGACTTCTATGGACTCAAGATTACTACTAATCTTGGACTCTTACCTAAGAGTCTTATCTTAATACAAACTGAACTCTTCTCTTATTCTAGGACTCTTGTCCCTTATCCTGGTTGAGTTCCCTTTTCATTCTAAGACTCTTGTCCCTTATCCACTTATCTCGGATTCCGATATCTTTGGAGATAGTCTCGGCCTTGCCGAGATCACCTCTGCGTCATGACCAGGACACGTGGCACCTCGGTTGACACGTCGGCGTCACCTTGCCACGTGTTGGTACTCAGAAAATATATCCCCACATTTTGTATATATGTTTTTATTAATTTGTCATATGAGATGAACGATCCAAATTACCGATGAGTACAAGTTGATTCTATAATACACCAATTTCACCTATGAAATTGAGAATTTCAATTTTAACAAATCCAAACTCCTTTTCTTTAAGTGTTCTTGACGAGTACAAAATCATAAATGTTTTTTTTATCAACAATGAGACTAATCATAGCTTCATAATCTCAAAAGAAATTGTTGGTGCATAATCTGCAAACATGATACCTTAAGGAGAGCACGCACTATAATAGATTAGTGCATTAACGGATCAGATACGGGAAAAAAATACTATAGGTACTAATTGGTAGATTAATTAGTGTATTAACGGATGATATGGTATAATTTTAAAAGTTTTGAATCTTTGCAATTTATATAATTGATAGGGTTATAGTTTTAAAATGACAATGTCATAATTATATTAGTATATTAATTAGTATACTAATTGATATGTATAGTATCACTGAAAAAAAAAATCAGGAATTATTGTAGATGTATATGAACGTTGTAACGTATGGGATTATTCTACTCTTTTGAGAAACTTCTTTAAATTATTTTGTTTATTGGTTCATAAATCAGGTGTGCTGTGGGTGTTGATTTCTGTCTCACAACCAAATAGGAAACTTAGTTGGAGAGCACGCAGCATAATAGATTAAACCAAGCACCTGCACATAAGAAGATAATAATATCACAGTGTTTCGTCCACCAGGAAGAACTTTGACGATCAAGTCAATCACTTTTCTCTCAAAGATATCAAACAAGTAAACAATGCACAAGTAAAAGCATACCTTAGACCCATGAGGGTGCCTTACTCTTATAGTCAGCAGTGTCCTTATTTCCCAGAAGTCTCACTTCATAGGACTCAAACACAACACTTATCTCGGACTCCTAGTTAGATATAAATGAACTCCATAAGAGCCTCATCTCTACACGAACTACGCATCTTATCTCATATAGAATTCTTGTCTTCTATCCAAATATCTCCGATTTCGGTATTACTGTACCATATCTCAGCAATACCACAATCACCTCGGCAATCTGACACGTCCACGTGGCATCTCAGCCAACACCTCGGCCACGTGGCACGACCCTAAAATTATGTCCCCACAACTGTCCCTAGATTCTATTACCTCGGCAACTTGAGGTAATGGAACCTACATTGTCTAATCTCCCAACATGTTGGCTAAACAGCATGCTAGAGATATTCCTCTGCCCGATATCATAACTCCTTGGCATCAGGAAATAAGGACTCAAATGTCCACTCATCAAGAACCAACAACTAAAATGTTCTTTTTCATCCAAGATCAACATCTCAACCGAGACCGCACCACTAGCCGAGATCATGACTCTACTAGTTGAAGAATATCAAAAGCCCCTACTGTGCGTGAACTGTTACGCCATAACTGTCTTAACCGTATTACCTCCACATGTCATCACTAGATTAGAGCGTACCAATCACGTCCCCATCATGTCACATCAACTTTGCCCCATGCCATCTGACGTCAGTATCAGCACGTCTCCCTAAGTAGTTGAATCATTACCTTTTGTTGCCCTTTTGAATTCTATCAAAAGTTTTTCCCTCTCTAAAGTTCTCCCCTGAACCACCATTTCCAAACCTTCAAACACTTTGCAACTACTTCGTTTAACCATCTCTAGCGAGCCATCAGCCACTTTGTTCTAAGAGAAAGCACCGTTTGACTTCGGCGAACATGATTTCGGCATTCATATCTTTGATTACAATTTATAAGTCTCTAATTCCTCTTATTTTCAGTTTCTCTTTCTTTTTCATTATCTTGAGCATGCTTTCAAGTTTTCTGTGTCTATCTATGCCCTTTGTATATCATTTTTTTGGTTTTTTGCTAGGCTGAAGTGCCTTCTGATGTAATTAAATAGTTTGTTCTCTGATGAATGAATCCTTTGTTTTTGACTTAGTGTTGGATGCTTATTTCTTCATGCTGTTTTCATGTGTTTTGTATACTTTTGTTGTCTTTATGCTTTACTTCTCGCGAAATCCTCTAAGTATAATATCTAGGATAACACCTCATCTCTGGTCTCGCATTACAACATCTTGAATAGAACCATCTTGGATTGTAATATCGTGGATATAACCATCTCTGATATAACATCTCTGATAGTTTTAACTTCCTAAAAATTTGTCTAAATTTTTTTACAAGTATCACATTCATTTAACTCATCCATGATCCTTGCCCCTTAATGTGAATATAAGTATAACTTAAGTTCACATTAAGGATAGATCGACTGAATCTTGCCTAAATAGATTGTCTAAATCTTACCTAACTCTGACTTAGACATATATGACCAAGGTCATCGTGTTTAGCTCGTCTAAACAAAACACTTAAGGCTTGACCTTAGTGCACCAAGAGTACTACCTATCTCGGTTTTCCATATAAACTAGCCAAGTCATGGCTGGTTTCGCCGCGTTTATCCTTGAAACATCTCTTTAACTTGTTCAACTCTGTCATTTTAGCAAGTCTAAGTTAAACGTCTTGTTCTTCTTTGGAACATCGGCTTAAGACTTTCGAACAATTATTAAGTAATAACATTTTGTAAAGAATAAAATCGAACTAGTATTTTATTAATCAATGCTTTGGCTAAAAATTATCTAAATTACATAGAAAAAATAAGGAAAATTAATGACCGAAGAACTTTAGATTGTTGGTATTCCATGGTCTTGGCAATTCCTTGTCATTACTGTCTTGTAGCCGATATGCACCATTGCTGGCAAATGAGATGATTCTGTATGGTCCTTCCCAGTTTGGGACAAGCTTACCCTCCCTAGGATCTTTCTTGTTGCCAACAACCTTCCTTAAGACGAGGTCCCCAACTTGGAATTCTTTAGGGCTTACATTCTTGTTGTATGCTTTGGCAAGTCTTTGTTGGTATGCCTTTAGCCGAATTGTTGCTTTCTCACTTCTTTCTTCTATCAAATCTAGGTCTTGGGCAAAAAATGCTTTGTTTGTTCCATTCTATACTCCTTGAGTTCTGACTCCAGGAATGCTAATCTCAAGTGATACAACAGTCTCAGTGCTATACGCCATGGCAAAGGGTGATTCTCTAGTAGATTTTCTCAGCGTAGTACGATATGTCCATAAAACATTAGGCAACTTCTGCACTTATTTGCCCTCGGCAACTTATAGTCTCTTCTTTATTCCATCCAAGATGGTCTTGTTAGAGGCCTTGGCTTGGCCATTGCTTTATAGGAAGTTGGGAGTTGAGTAGTAGTTCTTGATTTTATGTTTCATACAGAAACTCTTAATCAGCTTGCTGTTGAACTAGGTGCCATTGCCTGCCATAATGGCTCTTGGAATCCCAAATCTAGTAATAATGTTCTTCTAGATGAAACTTCTCACGCCCACATCTCAGATTTTGGATAGGGGTTCAGCCTCCACCTACTTTGTAAAGTAGCCTGTGGCTACCGGTATGTTCCTCCTCTGTCCAGTTGCCTCGGGCAATTGCCCAATCAAATCCATACCCCACTGGGCAAATGACCAAGGACTAGATACTGGGTTCAGGTCTCCAGCTAGCTGATGTATCAAATGTGCAAACCTCTAACACTTCTCGCACTTCTTAACATAGGCTTTTTCATCTTTTTGCATGTAGGGTCACTAGTATCCCTATGAGATGGCTTTATGGGCGAGAGATCTACCCCCAGTATGGCTTCCACAAACTCCTTCGTGGATCTAATATAAGAAGTTTTCTACTTGGGAAGGGCGCATGCATCGCAATAAGGGTCTAGTGAAGGACCTTCTGTATAGGTGGCCTTCTACTGACAAACAGAATATTGCAGACTTTAGTCTAATCTTGCATGCCTCTTTTTTGTATTCTAGCAGCTTGCCATCTTTGATAAACTTCACCAGGACATCCATCTAGCTTGGGCCTAATTCTATGTACATTGCTTCGTATTCTGTTATCAAAGGTTTCACGCTTGGGTCTGACAGGTAGTCCACCATGATTGTTCTCGACGTGCCTGACTTTATGGCACTGACAAGGTTGGCTAGTGTATCTGCATAGCTGTTGTCTTTTTGACAAACTTGCTATAACCGGCAACTTTGGAACTGTGTTAGCAGGTTAGTGACTTATTTGACATAGGGCACCATTCATTCATCCCGGGCTATGTATTTCCTCGTCGCTTGGTTCATGATGAGTTGGGAATCATAGTAGACTACCACCTCATCGGTTTCAACTGCCGCTGCTAGTTTTCAATCTAGTGATTAATGCCGCATACTCTACTTTGTTGTTTGAGGCCTTAAACCCCAGTCAGATCGATTATTCTATCATCTGTCCATTTGGTGAGACTAGCACCGCTCTTCTCCCCACTCCTTGTTGGTTTCAACTGTTATCGATGAAGAGGTGGAAGGACTCACTATATAAATATCGCAAGGCTTCGGCTTCTCTTGCTTTTGCTTCTATCCTGTTGGCTTGGCATTCTCTACTGCCAGTTGTGTTTTATATAACTCTTCTGCGTACCTTAGGCCGAAGTTCACTGGTCTTAGCTTCGGGCTTGCACTCGATGTAAACTTAACAACGAAGTCGGCCTGAACTTAACCTTTGATTGCTGTCTTTGGCCTGTATTCTATGTCATATTGACCTAGAACTACAGTCATCATACTATTCTTCCTAGCAAGTCTCATTGTTGCAACAAAGACTTCAGTGGATGTTTTGTGAGCTCTACAACCTTGTGTGCTTGAAAGTAATGGTTTAGTTTATTTGAAGCCATTACTAAAGCAAGTGTTAGTTTCTTCGTAGGCAGGTACCTCATCTCCGCATTTGCCAGAGTTTTGCTCACGTAATATACTGTCATTTGTTCTCCTTCGTTTTCTCGGACGACTATGGCGTTGACAGTGTGGTTCGAGATTGCTAAATACAAAAATAGTTTCTCTCATAGAATTGGGTATGATAACACATGTGGGGTTGTCAAATACCTCTTCAAGTCGGTCTGGGTGACTTCGCATGCATCTGTCCACAGAAAATTTGTGGCCTTCTTCAACAACTAGAAGAATGGCATGCACTTTTCTGAACTCCGATTAATGAATCTATTCAGCGTGGCTGTTCTGCCAGTCAAAATTTAGACATCCTTTGCTGTTGTTAGGCTCTTCAGATCAAGGATGACCTTGATCTAATTGCTTCAATTCCTCTTATAGTCACCAAGTATCCTAGGAACTTACCAGACCCTACCATAAAAACACACTTGGAGGCATTCAGATGAGGTCGATATGCCTTTAAGATATCAAAAACCTCATTCAGATCTGCTAGATGATCTAAAGGTTCCTTACTCTTTACGACCTTGTTGTCGATGTAGACTTTCACAGTCCTCCCAATTAGATGTTTGAACATCTTAGTCATTAGCCTTTGGTATGTTACCCTTGCATTTTTCATAGCAAAGGGCATCACTCTATAACAATAGAGTCCTATGGGACTGATGAATGTTGTATTTTTTTCATCTGGCGTGTACATGGCTATCTGATGATAACCTCTGTATGTATTAAGAAAACTCATCATTCCATGTCTTGAGGTGGCGTCCACGAGCTAGTCTATCTTCGGTAAAAGGAAACAGTCCTTTGGGTAAGCCTTATTCAGGCTTATGAAATCCACATAAACCCTTCACTTACTATTCTTCTTCTTGACTACCACTATGTTGGACAACCAAGTCGCGTAGTTCACTTCTCAAATTGTCTGTGCCTCTAATAGTTTCTTTACTTTCTTTTCAATTGTTTCTACATGGACCAAGGTCAGTCGCTTGGCTCTCTGGATGACGGGTTTGGCTAATCTATCCATGTTAAGTTTGTGGCAGGTGACCTCAGGGTTGATCCCCAGCATCTCGTACGGTGTGCAGGCGAACACCTCTATGTTTTCTCTTAAGAATGCCTCCAATTTTCTTTCTTTCTCCTTAGCTAAACCTGAGCCAAGGAGAAAGAATCGTTCTTCGTCCTCTTTTTATACCAGAATGTCACGACCCAAATCCATCTCTAAGGGTTTAGCATCGTAACCGGCCAGTAATCCTTAGATTACCAAAGGCCTCTAAACATAATAATATATATAACAGGGGCTATGGAAGCAAATATACAAAGTTACATAGTCCATAGAGCTGTGCAGACATATATAGGACAGCATATTTGAAACTTTTCATATACATGTTTTCATACATATATATAAGGCATTAAAATACAGTAGCCTTACATCATCCAAGCCACATATACAAGATTACTACGTGTTCAGGCTAGACATAAGTGATTCAGAAATACAAAAGTCCCATAGACAATAAACCCGGGTAGATCTCAAAAGGAAACCTCCATGGTGTAGACACCCCATTTTTGACCGACCTTAAGACTCAGACGTTACCGATTGAGCGCTTGGTGATGTTGCATAATGTGCACATTCAGAAGTTTCAGAGTCGCGGCCGTGAGCCGTCTCCGGACTTCCGAACCCTCTTCTGTGCCTTGCCTCGGTTTGCGAACCAGACTCGGTTTTCTCTGTTTCTTTTCCCGAGGGGAGGGAGAGGTCCCGTAGACCATCTCTCAGTGGCCGTGGGCTACATTTTGTGGCTATAGGCCATTTTGCCCATTTCGGAGCCCGGTTTCCGGTTTTTCGGAGCCGTAGGCCGTGTGCCTCGGTTCGAGACCGCTTAACCATCTCCGTTTGCTCTAAATTTTGGCATACATCTTATTTTCTCCCTTTCAAGGGACACTGGGGTCTGAGAAACCCACTTCGTGGCTGAATGCCACTTTCGGTGCTTAACAGCCCATTTTCGAGGTCCCGAACTGCGTGTTTTGGCCTCCGAACATTCGTTTTGCGACGGTTTTCGTTCATTTTTTGGCAGGTACCTCTGTTTTATCACCGAGAAGGTCACTGAAGGGTGGGAGGCCAGTAATTGTTGCAGCAACCAGTTATATATCCTCCAACGCCCTCCGACGCCCGTTTTTCACACTTCCGGGCTAATGTTGAACACCTTGGGGGCACTTTCTTGAACTTTGAACCACATATCTGTGATGTACACACTTGGGAGGACCCTAAAAGTTGGTGGCCGGCCAGTAATGTTTCCTGACCCTTTTGAACCCCTCCTTCCGGGCTAATGTTGAACACCTTGGGGGCACTTTCTTGAACTTTGAACCACATATCTGTGATGTACACACTTGGGAGGACCCTAAAAGTTGGTGGCCGGCCACTAATGTTGCTTGACCCTTTTGAACCCCTCTTTCTGAGCTAATGTTGAACACCCTTGAGCCACTTTCTTGGACTTTTAACCACAAGGTTGTGTTGTACACACATGGGAGGACACCATCATGTGGTGGCCGGCCACTAAACCAGCTTGACCCTTTTGACCCCTAGCCGGCCGGCTAGGGGAGGTGGCCGGCCGGCCACCTGGAACAAAAGTACCTAGCCGGCCGTATTCCTCACACTGTTCACTTTACAGCTGTATAGCTTTATCCCCCAGAAAATATCTGTATCCGGGGGATATTTTGTGGGGGAAAGTTTACCTCATTTTCCCCCACCTTTACACCCCTTTTTTGGTCCTTATAACCAGCATGCCATATTGTATTTGAGGGTTGGAAAAAATTGTCTTCAAGCCTCAATACACATATCTCCCTCCATCTTCCTCATTTTCCTAAAAATCCTTAAGTCCTACACCTTGTTTTCTTCATCACCACCAAGCTCTACCACCACCACTCCATTTCAGCAGCAAGGGGAAGAATTCCAGCAGCTTAGAGTCATCAAAATTGGTCTAAGAAGCAACAAAAGACTTGTCTCCAAGGGTGAGTTGCCATTTCCCCTTTTTTGAGCTTTTCTTTGCAATATTTCTTAGCCATCTATGCTTTTTTCTTTGGGCTCCGGCCATAACTGAAAGTGGCCTTTTTTTGAGCTCATTTTCATGTCTCATTAAGGGCTCAACCCTGTTTGAGCCCTCCATCTTGCACTTGCTTCATTATCCCTCTAAAATGTCATTTTCTTGCATGATATTTTTAGATTGTGTGTGATTTGTTTTGGAGCATGTTGTGAACTGTAAGTAGGCTTATTTTGAGCCCCTCTTCAACATTGAAGAAGGGCTTAACACTGTTTGGGACCTCCATGTTATACTTTCCTTTATATCTCTCTTTTGGTCCCATTTTTTGCATGCTTTGGCAGCCTATCTTGGTTCCATTTTTGGTCATTTTACAGAGCTATAAAAGTTCTTATTTTGGTCCATTATTCATGTTTCATTTAGGTCCTTTCATGGTTTGGGACCTCCATATGTCACTTCATGTTGTATCTCCCTTTTGGTCCCCATTCTTGCATGTTTTGTTAGCCCACCATGCTTTTGTTTTTGGCCATTTTATAGTTCTGTAAATAGTCTTATTTTGGCCCATTCTTCATGTTTCATTAATGGTCTTTGGCCGTTTGTGGAATATTTTGCATACCTTGTGTTATAGCCTCTTTTGAGCCTTACTTTGCATTGCATTTCTAGCATGTTTGTATATTGTTTTGGAGTTTTTACAGTTCTGAAAATATGCTTATTTTTGGTCCCTCTTCAATGTTGTAGAAGGGAATTTTTCATTTTGGGCATTGCATATACCACTTGCCTCTTTGGCCACCTTTTGGCCCTTTTTCTTGCATGGGAGTGCAGCCATATCTATGTTTGTTTTTAGGGTTTTTACAGTTCTGTAAAGTGGCTTATTTTGGGCCCCTCTTCAATTTTGTTGAAGGGCCCTAACCTATTTGGAGTTAGCAGCTGTGAGTTGCTTCATAACCTCATGTTTAGGGCCATTTTTGCATGCCATTGTTGCCCTATCCTTGCTTGCTGTTTGGCCATGATTTGTACTGGAAAAATGCTTATTTTGAGGCTGCCTTGCTTCTTTCTTTTCATTCCATGTACCAATTATGCATGCTTTGTATAGCTGTAGTTCATTCTATGCGCCTAATTTGCATTTCGGGAGAGATTCCATGCATCGGGTGTGTTTTCGCCTCGTTTCGGGGCTGTTTTCCCCCACATTTCATTACTGAAAATCCATTAGCATGTTTGCATATCATTTTTCATGTCATTTGCATTGCGTATGCCATTGCCTCGGTTTGCGTGCCCGTGTGCACGCATTTCGAGGCACTTCATTTTCATTCACCGGCCTCTTATGTGAGTGCGGCTGAGGCTCTCTCATGTTAGTATAAGTCCATGTTGCATTCTATATGCCATTTCATGTCATTTGTATCGTGTATGCCATTGCCTCGGTTTGCGTGCCCGTGTGCACGCATTTCGAGGCACTTCATTTTCATTCACCAGCTTCTTATGTGAGTGCGGCTGAGGCTCTCTCATGTTAGTATAAGTCCATGTTGCATTCTATATGCCATTTTAGCCCTATTACATTGCGTATGCCAGTGCCTCGGTTTGCGTGCCCGTGTGCACGCATTTCGAGACACTTCATTTTCATTCACCGGCCTCTTATGTGAGTGTGGCTGAGGCTCTCTCATGTTGGTATAAGCCCATATCATATTTTCATGTCATTTGCATTGCGTATGCCATTGCCTCGGTTTGCGTGCCCATGTGCACGTATTTCGAGGCACCCCATTCCATAACATTGTGTATGTTAGGATTGTATATTAGTCGCATTTCATGCATGTCATATATATTGCATCGTGTTCGGGATAGGAGTTAGCCCGGGCACGGGAAACGAGGTGCGTTTCGTACTCCGAGTGACGGAACGTGTCTCAATTTCCAGTCGCTGACACTCCGGATTACCCATGATGGAGTTAGGTCTTGTTGTGTTTTCATGTGCATTCATCCTATATTGAGTTGTGCAATTCGACTCCTCGGCCATCATGCCTCGGTATGCGTGATTGGTGGCACGAGGATCGAGGCATGCATATATCTGTGAAAATACATTGCCATGCCCCTTTCCTGCTCTCTGTTGCAGCAAAATGAAGAATCAGCAACTTTTCGGAGTCTGGCACGCATTTCAAGAAAAGGTGTAAACAGAGGCTAATTGGGGCATCCCAGTGGATTTCCGCGCAAGGCAGCCCAGACATACATCATTCATCAGGAGCAAGGCAGTCCCTAGCTTGCATGCCAGTTTTATTTATTTTCTTATCTAATTTGATTAATTAATTAGGAATTTGTATATTATTTGGACTGTAATATTCGGACTGTACTATTCTTTTATTCGGGACTGTATATTTATTCGGACCCTCTGCGCGAGGGCACAACTGTAATAAGTGTGCGTGAGTGTATTGTATGTCTTCCAACCCCACGTCTTTCTTCCCTTTTATTTATCCGCTTATGATGGTTAGATTATGGCATATTTAAATTAGCATACAGTATGACAGCATGTTTGCATCATTCATCTGTTTTGCATGCATCGGGCTCGGCGCATCATACTAACTGCATTTGTATTTCAATTCCAAGATTGAATACATGTTAGTTGTAGCATTCCATATACCATGTTTAGAATAGCCGAGCCTGCTATAGTTGCATTTTGCATGTGTTGCATTAGGCATTTCTGTATACTTAGGATTCATGCATAGATTTCTAATGAATGTCTATTTTGGCTTGGAGTACTCGGTAAGTTTTTATGCTTTAGCATCCTTACATGCGTGCGAGTGACTGCCATGAACAGCATGCTTACCATGAGACTATTTGCTTATGTGATATATCTGCCTGAATGCCTGTGGGTGAAGGTTGGGTTATTTGAATTGGAATAATTCATGAAATGTTTTGTTCCAATTCGGGCGACCCAATCTATACTTATATGCTGTGTGCATCACATAGTAACCTAGGCTAATAACCGGAATAAGGACACACAAAGTTTTCAAAAATAGATATCATGGTTAGTAGAGGACGATCTTTGATCGGGCGAGCGAGGGTGCTCACGAAGTGACCTTCCCCAATCGTACCCAAGTTCCCGAGCCGAGGCAACTTTGGTGATGACGGACACGTGGCCTTAGGCAAACGAGTCAGGGTTTCCTAAATTTCCCCAAAATAAAATATTTAGGTGGCGACTCTGTATCTGGCAAAGCAGTCCATGTTTGACACTTCTTTTCAAAAATCTGTTTTTCTCAAAACGATTTGCCGGATTTGGACTCTTTGGTTCAGACTTAGAACCGTGACTACGAATTGAGTCCGAGCTGTAGCGAGGTCCCCGCGGACTTGTTACACATGGGAGGCGTGATAGCTGGCTGACACCAAAACTCACCAGACGACACCTCAGGCCTGGTCACGTGCTTGCTCACCTATATACATATAAATAATATAGTGAGCTAGAGCCCAGTGAATAATAACTAGGTAAAGAGTTTTAATGAATGATATCCAGCAAAAAGTTAGATTTCAGAGTTTATATCACAACATATTCATGTCGGAAACAGAGTCATAAGCATATTTCAATTGTAAATCAGAGTTGAATTTAGATACACAGTCATATTCATATTTAGACTTTCCATAGGATCATACGTGGTACACCCGTTAGCCATCATATCAATTTGGTCCTACGACCCACATGTATAGTCGGTATCGACGACCACAAAGGTCTATATCTTGCGCAAGTAGCCATGGTATTGTTACCCCCAGGCAAGGGCCACATGAATATAGGCTTCGGTATTGTTACCCCCAGGCAAGGACCACATGAATATAGGCCACAGTATTGTTACCCGTGGGTGAGGGCCACGTGCAAATTGGCCCTGGTATTGTTACCCCCGGGCGAGGGGCACATGAACTATGGGTGTCACAAATATAAATATAAATATAAATATAAATACATATCAGAAAAAAATAGACATTCATTCATAATTCGTAAATAGCATTTCAGAAAACAGATCGTATCATATCAATCAGAAAATACTTGTGATTGAACATAACTTTACAGAGTTATTACTCACAGTTGGCTTTGGGAGCAGATAAATAGAGCAGATTAATCAAATGGTTCGAGGCACGCGACCCACACGAACCTACATACAAATACACACTTGAATCACACACTCAAATTATGCATAACTTGCTTTATTTGTTCTGGGTGTGTTTCTAGTCTTTAACGTCATTATAGTGTCTTAAATATGGCCTAGGAATGCCTAGGATGGAAAGAAGATGCCACAATGCCCTTGAAAGTATTTCTCAAATTTTTGCTGAAAATGGGGTCCACGCTCGAGCGTGGCTTTCTACGCTCGAGCGAACATGCAAAAAGTGAAGGTTCGCTCGAGCGTGGATTTACTCGCTTGAGCGGACTGCAAACTTGACAAAAGTACTGGATGCATGTTTTTCACGCTCAACGGACGCTCGATCCCCGCTCGAGCGTGAGTTTCAGACCCTCGCTCGAGCGTGACTTCCTTCGCTCGAGCGGACTTTAAAACACATGAATTTCTGGGTACATACATTTTACGCTCGAGCGTGACTCACGTCGCTCGAGCGGAAGTGCACGCACTCAGAGTGCTCGCTCGAGCGTGAAGTTTCCCACTCGAGCATAGATCAAATTTCTGGATAGATTTGATCCACAGGTTCAAATTCAACCTCCAAGACATCAAATTCAATTTTTCTGGGCCAAAACTTTAGAAAACTCATAGAGACTCATAAAACAACATGTTCCAAGGATCAATTCAAGAAACCATAGCTCAAAGGCTTGCCATTTGTGCAAAATTTCAACTTGAAACTCAAGAATAATACATGAACATGTCTTGCATGCAATTCTTTGAACCAAAGCTTCTCAAAACATGATCAACTATGACAAAATGACATAGAACATGAAGGATTTCCAAAACAAAGCTAGGATCATGACATGCATGCAAGAATCCTTTCGAAAAACAACCTCAAATGCCATGAATTACATATGCATGTATGTATTAAGCTTTAATTATTCAATCTTAGCTTAATTGCACACCTAACTCTTTTGAATTCACATACTTATTATCATAAATATAAAGTTTAAGAGTATAGTTCTCACCTAAGATTGAATTCAAGTGTGATTCTAACCCAAGGCCTTAAATTGTCTTCAATTTCCTAACCAAAACTTCAAGAGTGTGTGGGTTGAATGCAAGGAAATGAGTTAGTGGGGTCAAAAAGGCTCACTAAGTGATAGGTAAACAAAACTAATCAAATGACATAAATTTCATCTAATTTAATCATTCCAAATTAGATTTTAATTAAACTTACCATAAAATTCTAAAATTCTCAATTAACACATAAGTCAAGTCAATTTCTAAATTGGATGCCGATAAGGCCCTCAATTTGCAAATTGAAGCTAAAATATGAATAGATCTTTCTATGCTAAACAGATACAAACATAGATAATGCAACACACACTCATGCAAATTAATTCAGAATCCCTTCTTAATTACTGTTAGGCATAATTAATCATAGATTAGCGTTAATCGAAGTTCGGGGTTGTTACACAGAACTTTTTTCAAAGGCTTTTGGCTCTTGTCGGCAGACTCTTTGCCGGCATCATCAAAGACCTCTTGTTCTTCGTCTTCTACTTTAGCTATCTCTGTTTCTCTAATGCTGTAGGTGTACTTCATTACTTCCATGGAGAAATTTTTCACCTGCACTTGATCTCCTTTCACCTCTTCAATCCCAAACTCGGTTGGAAATTGTAGCAGTTGGTATAAAATTGAGGGAACAACCCTCATAGTATGTAACCAAGGCCTTCCCAAGATAATGTTGTATGGGGAAGGGGTATCGATCACGGTGAACTTTGTGGTTACTGTCTTTGTTCTTTCTTGAATCTCTAAGTTTGTGGTTCATAGTGGCCATATTAGTGTCCCATTAAACTGACCATGGGACTGTCGGACTGCTCCAAATCGTCCTTGTGAAGGCTGAACTCCTTGTAACATTTGACACATATGATGTCACATGAGTTGCCTTGCTCAATTAGTATATGTCTTACCTGGCAGTCTCTGATCTTTAGAGTTACTACCAGAGCATCGTTGTGTGGATATTGCACAATGTCTAGGTCTTCATCTGTAAACGAGTTCATTGACCCCCGGTGTCTCTCCATCCGGGACTTCTTTTGCTGGACTTGAAAGACATGTTGTAGATGCCTCACCTTTTGTATTTCTCCCTGGATCTCGTTCGCATTGACCTTCGAGTGGATTACGTTGATAACCCGTGGTCTATCTGCCTGTGGCATCGAGGGTGTGGTGCTGTTGCCGGCACTTGGGCCAGCTTTGCCTCTTTCTCTCTTGTTTTTGCCTCGTCTATCAAATCTCTTAGGTGTCTCTGTTTGACAAAGTCCTACAGATGCTGCTTCAGAGCCCGACACCTTTGAGTCATGTGCCCGTTCTCATCTTGGTAACCACAATTCTTCCCGGGATTCCTATCCATGTACTCCCTCGGGGTTTTCTACGGTGCCCTGAAGTAAGGTTGGTTCCTGATCTTTTCCAATATCCTGTAAATTGCAATCTTGAAAACTGTACTCACGGCCTACATGGCCTTCAATCTTGGTTTCGGTTTGTCAACGTTGGTGCTTCCTCGACTACGCTTTGGTGAGCTGTTTCGCTACTCTTGCTTCATTATGCTTGCCTTCTTTGCTTTATTGTCCTCTTCTGCCCTTACGTATTTCTCAATCTTTACCATGAGGTCCTCCATATTTTTTAGGAGGGTCTTTTCAAGAGATTGCCGAAGTGCGTAGTCATTCTCCAAGCCGTTCTTGAAAGACACGACTATAAGTTCTAGGTTACAAGCCGGAATCCGATTGTAAATCTCGTAGTACCTCTTGGCATAAACCCTTAGGCTTTCAATGGAAATGCGAGTCACATCACCTGGTTCTGCATTATGAAGTTAATCATAGTTTGTAAGTCCATCAACTTGGTCGCCAAGTCCTTCATCTCGTTGTCTTTTCTCAAGCATTGTTCTTTCTAGACCCGAAAGTCGCTTTCATTATAGTATTCCTCTCGGTTGCCCTTTCTTAGGCCATTTTGGCCCATGACAGTGATGTTTGCTTCTGGATTTACCTCTTGCACTTCTTCCTTATTATTTCCTTCTCCAATATTTTAATTGACATACTTCTCTTCCTCACTGTATATGTTATCGCTGACTCTCACCTCTTGTTTGGCATTGGCCATCTATTTTTACAAAGTTCCCACAGACAACGCCAAATTGTGGGTGTTGATTTTTGACTCCACAACCAAACAAGAAACTTAGTTAGAGAGCAGAAGGCAAAACAGGTTAAACCAAGCACCTGCATACAAGAAGATAAGAATACCATAGAGGCTTGTCCACCCGGGGGCATTTCGACGATCAAGTTAGTCATTTATCTCTCAAAGATATCAAACAAGTAAACAGTGCACAAGTAAAAGCATACCTTAGACCTACGGGGTGGTCTTACTTTTATAGCCATCAATGTCCTTGTTCCCCCAAAGTCTCACTTCATAAGACTCAAGCACAATACTTATCTCGGACTCTTAGTTAAATATCGATGAACTCTATAAAAGTCTCATCCCTATCCAAACTAAGCACCTTATCTCATCTAGGACCCTTGTCTTTTATTCAAATATCTCGGATTCTGGTATTACTGCATCATATCTCAGCAATACCACAGTCACCTCGACAATCTGGCATGTCTACGTGGTACCTCGGCTAACACCTCGATTATGTGACATGGTCCTAAAATTATGTCCCCATATGTGATAATTAAAGTTTGTTTATATTATACTTTTATACAGAGATATTTGGGTAATTCATGAAAGTGTTTTGTGGGAGATGTTTAGATTTACTACTGTAGATACCCCATTTTTGACTGTCCTCAAGACTTGGATGTCATCGTTTGTACACTCGATGATTTTGTACACTCGTGTTCATTTTGAGTGCCTAAAGTTCTCGGCCGAGCGCCTTGCATTTGAGCCTCTAAACTTGTTTGTTTTCTGATTGGTTGAGGACCAAGAGTTTGTTGTTTCAAGTCTGGAGGAGAGGGTGGCCTGTCGGCCATCCCCACAATCTATCGGCCATGGCTTGTGCCTTCCAGCCATCAGTGGTGGCCGGTCGGCCACTAGTGATGGCTGACGACCATTGTTCTCCTTTTTCAGATATTTGTTTGCCAGTTGTGCCAGCTATTTTTCACTGAAGTGCATCTCCATACACGTGTATGGAGGAATGAATACAAGCTTTAATCTTGATTTTCTATATATAGGGGGTGTCCTCCCCCATTTTAGAAGGTTAGACATTTTGGATCAAAATTTTTTTCTCTCTCTCTCTCTCTCTCTCTTTCTCTCTTCTTGTTTTGTGCTTTGTAGTTAGTTTTTTCTACACCTTTGCACGCTAATTCTTAACCAGACTTGATCACCTTGGAGCTGAGGTCCCTTAGAGCCTAGTTTGAGCTTTCGGAAGGATGTTTGAGCCTGAAATTATGGTTGATTTTTGCTGTGCTTCAAGAGGTATAAGACTTACCTTGTAGGCTTTGTTTTGACTATTTGTTTTGCCATATTTTTATACTCTTTTTGGCCTAGTTTTCAACTACAAAAAACTCTGATTTTTTAGCCTTAACATGATGGTTTGAGGTTGTTTTGTGTAAAGGAGTAGTCCACCATTGTTGTTGCTTTATTGTGTAAGCTTTTGTACCATCCTTTAGCATATTCACATCAAAATTTTGGCTCTTTAAACCACTAAAATTCAGAGTTATTTCAGTGGTAAAAACTTGGTTTTGAAATCCAAAATTAGAGGGGGTAGCCTTCCCTCCTTGCGCTTTGTTTGTAAGCCTAGATAGCTTAACATGTGAGCATGATTTTCTAGCATTTTGTACCTCAATCTCAGCATGTTTTTGCTACTGTTTTGGACTATTTTAGCTCTGTTTTGAGCTGGTTTGGTCTTTTGAGGCTTGTATTGTGTGGTTGTAGTGCAATCTCCTTACCTAGCTTAATATTTTAGGCTCTTAAACATGATTTGCATGAGTTGCTTGCATGTTTTAGTATAATTTTGCACGCCATTTCAGCTTTGAAATCTCTACAACCTTCCTCTATTCTTCACTCTTTCATTTGTTTTGAAAGTGATTTTGAACCCCTTTTTGGCTCGAGTATGGAATTGAGACCCTCATGCCTAATGTTTTAATTCCTTCAGAAGTTCATTACCAATAGCATGAGGCCTCTTTCATGCTCAAGGTACTTGTGGTTTAAGCCCTCTTTCTATTAGAGGACACTCACCTTTTGGACTAATCAATTAAAGAATAGATTGGTAATCAAAAATGTGTAAACAAAATGAACAAAGTAAAAGAGGCAAGATTAAGTATCTTCGTGTTGCATTGCATGTGTCCAAATCGGACGTTAATTCAAACACGAGAAAAATAGAACGTTTCATACTCAAAGTGATGAAACATGCCACTTTTCTTGGTCACCATCACCTTTGATCATGCATGATAGGGTTGTGGTTTTGTTGAGTCTTGTTTTGTCCTCATTAAGCTTGTACAAGCTTGGTTCTTTGGCCATCATGCATGGAAATGCTTGGTTGATGGTTTGAGAGCCAAGAGTTGCACTCCTTTGAGCTTGCGTAATGATAAGGAGAGTAACAGTACATACACTCCTTGAGAATACACTGCTTTGACTCTGTTTGCTCTCTGTTACAACAAAAAATGGAAGGTTAGGGAAGGGGTGGCCAACCGGCCAGAAATGAAATTTTGCACAAGTGTGTTCCTGAGTTTGAGAAGAGGTGTTCTGGAAGTTGGCAGCACTGTCAGTGTTCAAACGAGTGCAAACAAAGGCATCCGATGGCAAGGCGGTGGATTTTTTGGAGGAAACCAACCGAGCATACATACGTCCCTCACCCTCAAGGCCATTTACTTGCTTTGTTTAAATTAATTAGTAGTAGCTAATTCATTCGTTCAAGTGTTGTAATTATTTAATTAGCTTAGAATAAGTTAGTTAATTAACTGTGTTGTAATAGCTTAGCTTAATTAGTGTAGCTAGTTAGCTTATTTCATTCGGACCTTGTTTCACGAGGGCAAAATATTGTAATAAGTGTGCGTGCGTGTGTGCATGCCTTCTAACCCCACATCTTTCTCCCTTTTATTTAATCGTTTTTTATGGTTAGATTAGGAACATTTTCAATTAGCATACTTTATGCTTGTATGCTTGCATCTATTCATTTGTCTTGCATGCACTGTGGCTCGGCGCATCATTCAAACTGTATCGTATTTCAATATTTACTAGAATACGTGTTTCAAAGCATGCTATCAAAGTGTTGCAAATGCCATATTAGTAGCTGAGCCTATTAATTGCATTATTGCATATGTTGCATTAGGCATTTTTGTATAGTTAGAATCATGCATTTTTCTAACTAGTTTTTGTTTTGGCTTGGAGTACTCGGTAAGTTTTTACGCTTTAGCATACTTGCATGAGTGTGATTGCCATATTACCGTGTTTCGCATGCTTGCCGTGAGGTTATGTGCTTAAATGCTAAACTGCATGAATGCTTGTAGATGAAGGCTTGTTGCTTGAATTGAAACAATTCATCAAATGTGTGTTTTAAGCCCACTTTGGGAAGTGGCAAATCATGTTTTAAGCCCACTTGAGATGGCAAATCCGCATTTTCTAAGCCCACTTGAGGGTGGCAAATTCAAACCATTTTCGAAAGCAAACATGAGTTGAATTCGTTCTAATTCTTGCAATTTTAGTCTATACTTGCTTGTGTGCGTCACATAGTAAAGTTAGCCAATAACCGGAATAAGAACACATGAGGTTTATAAAACATCATATCATGATTAGTAAAGATCGATCTTTGATCGGGTGAGCGGGGGTGCTCATTTCAGGACCTTTCCCTCTCGTACCCAAGTTCCCGAGCCGAGGTAACTTTGGTGATCATGGACACGTGGCCTTTGGCATGAGTCAGGGTTTCCTAAATTTCCTAAAAATAAAATATTTAGGTGGTGACTCTGTAATCTGGCAAAGCAACCTAATTTTGGCATTATTTGATTTAAAATATGATTTTCCAAAACGATTTGCCGGATTGGACTCTTTGGTGTTTGTCAGTCTCATATTACACTTGTGAGACTAGATTCAGAACCACAAGTGGAGTCCGAACTATGAGGCCTTCTTTTCAAACCCCTTTCCGAAAGGCCAAGGCTCAGAAAAAGGCGAGCCCACAGTTTCTGGCGACTCTGCTGGGGATTTGGAGAACTTGACTCGAACTCATGATATGTTGTTTTATCTACACTTATGCGTTTCTTTGCATTTACATTTGCATTGGTGTGCCTAAGTCACAGTGTTTTCCATCTGTTATTTCTGAATGGTTTGTCGAATGCTTGCTTAGAAAAACGTGCCATAAGGCTGACCGGTTACGAGCTTTGCCGCGATGGGAACCCAAGCCTTGGATCTGGACTACCCTTGTATCGTTTGATCATCCTTTCACTTCTCGGTATCAGGTGCGAGTGGTATGTTAGGTAGTCTTGTTGAGGTATCCTTTTTGACCAATCGACCTAGTTACATATTGGAAGCCATAGAGACTGTTCCAAACTAGGACGTGTTGCTCACCTGAATGCAAGATTGTATGAAACCGCTTGTTTGCGTAGTGAACCCCTAGCTCCTGGCGAGGTTAGGACAGGGTAACCTTACTTTATCATAGGGGTGTTTTGGCTCTCACTTGCTTGATACGTGCTTTTAGAGTGAAACTCTAAAGGAATATATGCATCAGTTGCAAGTCTGGATATCAGTTTGAGGATATCAGTTTTGAGGCAGAAAATTTGGGACAGAAATCAGTGTCTGAGTACAGTCGTCCAGCTTATGATTTCAACTGTGGGTTGTTTCTGTCTAAGCTGAGGTGCTGTGCATTTTCTGATTTTTGTTTCTTTTGCTTTATTTTTCCTTTTGCAAGGTAGTGTTTCATAATTGCGTCAGACGAGGTACTTACCCCCCAAGTACTCTGGACTCGAGTAAGGCGGCTTTACCGATCTGGGGATCTTGTAAGAGGACAACCAGTGTTTGCTTTGCTACCTCCGGTTACAAGATGGAGGAGAGTTGGGCATAATTCACCGGTTCGGCAGTTACTTTTTTTCAGCGAAGTCCAGTTTTTTGCTTCCACTTTGGGAAGAGAGTACACACCAGTTCTAATAGATCAGCACCCCCTAAACAACATAGAGGATATGATGCGCCAACTTCAACAGACTATTGAGAATATGCAGTTGGATGCTACCCGCCAAGTGGAAATTGCAGCCCAGTAAGCTGAGTTGATTGCTAAGCTACAGCAACCACAGCTGTAACAAGCAACAGCTTCTGTATCCCATCCACCTACTGCAAAAATTCCAGTACCCAAAGCTCCTGCTCACACAGCCAATGTCCAGGAAAATGCGAACATCCTGATGGATCCGATCCCACCCCAAACTTCTAAAGCACCGGTTTACCCAACGGAGGCACCGTTTGAGTTTGAGGTCGACCCTACCGCATTGAAAGTGAGCAAGCTTGAGAAGCTTTTCAAACGAGCTCAGGGTGTCAATTCGATCCCATATATAAAGGACGACTAGACTGATGTGGCGGTGACATTGCCAGACAGGTTTAAAATGCTGCATATAAACAGCTTTGATGGCTCGGGTGATCCCATGGTCCACTTGCGGCTATTTTCAGACATTTTGTGGCCAATGGGCCTAACTAGACTGCAAAAGTTATCTCTCTTTGGCCAGACCTTGTCGGGTATCGCGGCCATTTGGTATGCTAAACTTAAGGATTCTGTAAAGAGGAACTGGGAAGAGATGGCTGAGGCCTTTATTGCTCAATACTCCTATAACACTCAAATAGAGGTCACAACTCGTGATCTCGAAGCAACTCGTCAAGAGCCGAATGAGGGCTTCTCCGATTTTGTCACTCGGTGGAGGGCCAAGGCCTCCATGATGACCACCTGGCCAGCTGAAAAGGACCAAATCAGAATGGTCGTCCGTAATATGCAACCAAGGCTGCTACAGAAGATGATAGTCTTACCTCTGCCTACATTTGCTGACCTCCACGAAATAGGGGTGCAAATAGAGGATACAATGAAACAGGGTCTGATAGACCATGAGAAAGAGCAGCCTAATAGGGCTTTTACACGCGGTTCCAAGGCTACGAGTAGTAATACAGCTACAAGGACCTATGATGTTGGTATGGTCACCACCACACCGAAAACAGCCACCCCCTTTGCCGGTACTTCCGAAACCACCTCACAATCAGCCAAGCACTAACCCCGAGGCCAGAGGGTTTTCACCCCACTCTACATGTCTTTATCTGCGTCTTTGAGGCTTCTGATAAAAAAAAGGGCATCTGAAGCCCCTAGAGCCGCGCCTATTGCCTAATCCCCTCCCTCCTACACATAACTTAGCTAATACTGTGCCTTCCACCAACAGCATGGTCATGACATCGACCTATGCGTCAGATTACGTCATGAGATTCAAGATCTCATTGACAACAAAGTGATAGCGCCTCCTCAAAAGCCTAACGTCACTATAAATCCCCTCCCACCACATAGCCAAACCCTTTCACCCCGACAAATAAACCTTATCCAAATACTGGTTGTCCCGTACGACCCCAGTATATACATCACCCCCTCCCACCCGCCTAAGCCGACGCTGTTCATCTCGGAAAACTTGTGCATGATGAGCACGTCCATATCCTAACCCGAACTTGTGGTAGTGGCTGTGGTAGAAGAAGGCATGCCTGAGGGCTCCGTGAGCTTAACTGAAGAGAAACACAACCTGTGCCGCTACATTGTGCCAACTAGTTAGGCCAGACTAAGGGTGGAATTGCCGATGGGAATGGAGGTTAATGTAGTCCGGAAGGACGGACCAAGCTAGGGACTGGACAACTTAGCCGAGCTTGAGGAGGACATCAGCAATCTGCAGTTCTTCGATGAACAAGACTTAGGGAGTGTACAGATTGGCTGGTTTGATATGAACGGATCAACGGATAATTTGGGATGGCTTAGTGATGAACCAAATGTTGATGAGGGGTCTCAACCAAAGCAGGAACAACTGGAAATAGTAACTGCTGCAACGGCCGGAACGGTTGACAACAAGGAAAAGTTGCCGGAGAGCACTGGTACTAAGAATTGTGCTCAGGAGTTGAGTAGCGTTAGTATAGCCAATACAGAACAGAAAATTGCACTGAAGCAATTCGAGCGCGAAAGAATTGATCAGAAGGCTAGAAAAGCCAAAGGCCCTGCGAGGATTGACTGTGATGTGGATGCGGGAATATTTACAACAGAACCAGACAGTTGCTTGTCAGTTGCTGGAGGAATGTGGTGGGAAGATGATGATTTGCATCTTTCCCACATGGATGAAGATTGGGAACAGAATTTGCCAGATGATACTTGGTACTCTGAAGAAGTCGATCACATGACTCGGAGAGGGCGGTATTTTAAGCCTCCTCACTTGGACTAACCAGAAGCATCTGGGAATGATAAGGAGGCAAAAAAATAGAAGGAGAAATTGCTAGAAGAAGAAGTTGTACTGAAGCAGTTGAAAAAGATTCAGGCGGACATATTTATCTGGGGTTTGCTCATGACTTCACGGGTGCACCGACAAGCTGTCCTATTAGCAATGGATAAGGCTAAGTTGCCTATCAACACAACTCCTGAGCAGTTAGTGGAACTGGTTTTCCCAGGAGGCACTTTACCGACTTTGACCTTCACAAATAAGGAATTGCCGCCTAAGGGCTCTGAGCATAACAAACCACTATACATCTCTGTTGAATGTAAAGAGAAGTGGATACCAGTCGTCTTGGTTGATACCGGGTCTGCAATAAATGTGTGCCCGTCGTGCACGGCCTATGCTATTGGCTTGAAGCCAGCAGACTTTGTACCAACGGCCCAGGTGATTCGGGCTTATGACAATACAAGCTGGGAAGTGAGGGAGACAGTTCGGATCAGAACGCAGGATGGCCCGACGCAACAGAACATTGAGTTCCATGTCTTGGATGTTCCGGCCACTTTTAACTTACTCCTTGGACGGTCGTGGCTGCACTAAGTGAAAGCTCTCTTTTCCACTTTGCATCAAATATTGAAGTACCCCCATGGGAAGGGGGTAGCCATTGTTTTGGGGAATTCTTCCATACATCCTCCGTTGGAAGTCACTACATTGATCCTGGAAATTGTACACATCGATGAAGATGTTTTCCTGTCTGGGTTCAACTTGGCTGAGGCCCGGGTAGTACAAGATATCTTGGCTATTGACAAGGGGTTGTACGTTAGTGCTCAATCAGTCTACCTCATGAATAAGCTACATCATGTACTCGAAATGGGATTGGAAAGGAGCGGCCGAAAGGGCGTTGCTACATTGGCCGAAGTGCCATATAACCCTCATACCTTTGGTTTGGGCTATACGCCAACCAAAGAAGACTGGATAATAAAGGGAAAGGAAATTGCAAGAAAAGCCAAGGCAAAGCGAAGTGGGAAGCACTATGAGCTGGTGCATAGACCCATTCAAGGAACCTTGAACGGTCGCTTTGTTCGGGAAGGGGAAGATTTCCCATTTTGCTGCTTTCCTGAGCCATGGTTGAACTCTGAGAAGCGGTGTTTGCCCGACTTTGAGATCTTCTTTGACCTACAGTTGCAAGAGGATAAAGTTGTAGAAGAACAGACTGACCTACCAGCTAAAGCTGAACAGAGTATAGAGGATAAATCTAATGGCAGTGAACTTGAGATAGGAGCAACGCTGGCTTGCCTCCTTTCAGATCCTCAGATCAAACCGGAGAGCTTGGGAGATGACTTCACCGTTTTGATGATTGGAGATCAATCGACTGTAGACCCTTTCGATGGTATTCTAGATGCATCTATTGCACCCTCCTTCGTTTGGCAGTTCGAGAAGGGCTTTTTGTCTAGCAATTCTGAATTAGGTAGTGAATCGGAATCTGATTCCACAGAGCCTGTAGAGTCGGAATCAGATTCCAGTTCTTCTGAGTTGGATTCCGGTATTCCTAGGGTTGATAGTTTTGTCCAGGTTGTCTTTTGCCCTTTCTTTTGAGTCGGTTGTAACCGAGGAATTGGACAAGCTGGAAACTTTGAATGAGAATGGTACCACTGCTGTTTCTGAGTACTTTTTTGTGCCACTTATGTATTTCATTGATCATGACTTTCAAAATTTTGATAAAAACAACGAGGAAGGAATTCCTCTGGTTTTGAAACATTTGATTGATCGAGAGGATGAGAGGTTTGTAAAACCCCTTGTTGATGAAATCATTTCAATTAATGTGGGTACTGAGAGGGATCCGCGTCTGGTTCAGATTGGGTCCACGTCGTCTTTGGAGGAACGCGAGTGCTTAGTCGCTTTATTAAAAGATTTCAAAGATGTTTTTGCGTGGTCCTACGAAGACATGCCTGGAATCGATCCTGAGATTGTACAGTACCGGATCCCTTTTGACCCTGAGGCTTGACCCGTTAAGCAAAAGCTTCGGAGAATACGCTCGGATTGGGCTTTGAAAATTAAAGAAGAGGTCACCAAGCAGATAGATACAAGGTTTTTGCTAGTATCAAAGTATCTTACTTGGTTGGCCAACATTGTTCCGGTGTCGAAAAAAGATGGCAGAATTCGGGTGTGTGTGGATTTCAAATATCTGAACAAAGCTAGTCCAAAGGACAACTTTCCTCTACCACACATCGACGAATTGGTGGACTTCACCGCAGGCCATGCGTTGCTCTCCTTTATGGATGGGTTCTCCGGGTATAACCAGATTTTGATGGCATCTGAGGACAGGGAGAAGATTGCCTTCGCCACACCATAGGGAACCTGCTGTTACAGGGTAATGCCGTTCGGTCTGAAAAATGCTGGGGCTACTTATCAACAGGCTGCAACCACGATCTTGCATGATATGATCCACAAAGAGGTTGAGGTGTATGTGGACGACATGATTGTCAATTCTAAGGAAAGAGAGGGCCACTACACCGCCTTGAAATTTTTTTTCCAACGGATCAGAGAATATCGGTTGCGATTAAATCCACAGAAGTGCACTTTTGGTGTCACAGCAAAGAAGATGCTGGGGTTCTTGATTACACAAAAGGGCATTTTGGTCGATCCTTCCAAAATCAAGTCCATCCTAGAAATGCCACCATCAAGGACTGAAAAGGAGGTGCGAGACTTTCTAGGAAAAGTGCAATTCATAAGATGGTTTATTACAAAATTAACCTTGACTTGTGAACCACTATTTGGTCTTCTGAAGAAAGGAAAGAAATTCCAATAGGATGATCGATGCCAGGTTACTTTTGAGCAGATCAAGCAGTATCTAGAGAACCCACCCGTGTTGTCACCGTCGGAGCCGGGAAAGCCGTTGATTTTGTATTTGTCAATAACCGACACGACAATGGACTGCATGCTTGTGCAGGAATCTGAGGATAGAGTAGAGAAATCCGTCTATCACCTGAGCAAGAAGATGCTGGAATATGAGACCCGTTACACCTCACTAGAGAAGGCTTGCTTGGCCTTGGTAAGGGCTACGAGGAAGTTGAGGCACTACTTGTTAGCTCACTCCGTAATTCTGTCAAGGAAAGAGCCATAGTGGAGTTCCTAGCCGATCACCCAGTGGAAGGGATGAAGCAGTAGAGTATTTGTTCCTAGACGAGGCCATTCTGCAGGTCGAGGAAGAGATTTGGACCATGTACTTTGACGGAGCATCTAATTAGTACGGTTATGGGATAGGGGTGTTGCTGATAGCACCCGACAATTCCCACATACCTTTAGCTTTCAAACTCCGGTTCAAGGTATCGAACAACGACGCAGAATACAAGGCATGTATCGCTGGCTTGAAAGCCACCCTGGAACTAGGGGCAAAATAGTTGGACGTCATTGGGGACTCGAACTTGGTCGTGTCTCAAGTGAAAGGAGATTGAAAGGTTAAAGAAGAAAGGATGAAAATCTATCATCAAACCTTGGACGTTCTAATTCCCAGGTTTGAGAAGCTAACCTTCACGCATCTGTTAAGAGAGAAAAATAGGTTCGCTGACGCTTTATCCACTCTATCTTCCATGATAGACATTCCTTTGGGAGTCCAGATGCGTCCGATCATTATTGAACAGAGATATGTGTTGGCTTATAAGTTGATTGCCGTGATAGATGAAGTACAAGATCAAAACCCCTGGTATCATGATATCTAGAACTTCTTGGAAAAGGAGATTTATCCACTAGGGGCAACTGCCAAAGATAAAAGGGCAATACGGCGAATGGCTGCTCAATTTATCATCTGCGGGGGTAAATTGGACAAACGAGGCCATCTGGGAATGCACAAGCTGTGTGTTGATGCAGAAGAGTTGAAAGCTTAATGGAGGCCATCCACGGAGGAGAGTGCGGATCGCACATGAGCGGAGTGATGCTAGCTCGGAAGATTCTCAGGTAGGGTTATTACTGGTCAACCATGGAGGAGGATTGTATCAGTTTTGTTCGGCAATGCCACAAATGCCAAATTCATGCAAATCGCATGAATATCCCACCGTTGAAGCTGTACAATATGAGCTTACCATGGCCATTTTCAGTCTGGGAAATTGATGTTACTGGAGCAGTTACTCCGAAGGGGTCAAATGGGCATGAGTATATCTTGGTGGCAATAGACTATTTTACAAAGTGGGTCGAAACCTAATCTTATGCGGTGCTGAAAGCATCGTACGTAGCCAAATTCATCAGGAATAATATCATTTGTCGTTATGGGGTTCCGAATGAGATCATTTCAAACAATGGTTCCCACTTCAAGAAAGAAGTGATCGACTTGTTGGAGAAATACAATGTGGCTTTTCATTAGTCATCCACATATCGGCCACAAACCAACAGAGCTGTTGAGGCCACCAACAAGAACATCAAGCACATTCTACAGAAGATAGTGGAAACCTATAGGGATTGGCCAGACAAGTTGCCATTTGCTCTTTGGGGCTACAGGACTTCAATTCGAACATCTACTGGGGCAACTCTGTATTCTTTGGTTTATGGGATGGAAGCTGTTCTGCCGATTAAAGTTGAGGTTCCGTCGCTGTGAGTTATGGTTGAGTGTTAGATAGTAGAAGCAGATTGGCAGCAGAGCAGGTTCGAGAAACTAATGTTGTTTGACGAGAGGAGGCTGAAAGCACTGTACCATGTCCAAGGATATCAACGAAGAATTGCTAGGGCTTTCAACAAGAAAGTTAAGTTCAGGAATCTAAAAGAAGGGGATTTGGTTCTCAAAGACAACCGAGCTCCCATCCATGACCCTAGGGGCAAGTTCAGACCTAACTGAACTGGTCCTTACATCATCAAATCTATCTGGTCGGGTGAAGCTGTCATTCTTATGGATCTAGATAGCCTCGAATTCTCCCAACCAATCAACGTGGACAAGTTGAAGAAAAACTATCCTTGAGTGGCTTGCTAGGCTGAAAACCCAGAAGGGCGACTTAGGTAAAAATTAGAGCACAAAAAATTAGAAAAAAGAAAAATTGAGCTCGCAAGGTTGAAAACCCGAAAAGGGCGGCCTTGGCAAAAGTTGGAGCACAAAAGGAAAGTGTTAATACCCGAGTGAACCCGAACCGAACTACGTAAGGCTTGATTCCCATCTTCAGGATACGTAGACAACTTCATTCTGAAGTCCAGCCATAAATACTTCCAAATCAACTATGTCCATGAGATTGTTTTGGTCATCTTTGTATTTTCTATATCCAAGAGTTCGGTTGCGGTCTTCATTATGAGAGCTGGTTACAGTGCAGTACAGTGCTATTCAGACAAAGGGTAACCTTCCATTTGCTGGATTTGGGATTGTACATCTCAAGGATAGATCCCGGGTGTGTCCAGTTGTGATTCTTATCGAAAATGGTTTTGAAAAGTTTTAATAAAAGTTGATTTTGTTCAAATTAATCTTTTTACAACTTAAGACCATTTTTGGACCAAAAGGAAAATTTTTAATGCCCACAACCTTCAATTTCATTGATTTCAATACAGAGTTCTCTACCTCTTGATACAAATCAAAGTTGTTTTTTATTACATTCAAAAGGAAAACTTGAAAGTATAGATCAAAGCAATAAACTTGGGGCACAGGTGAGTCAGGTGTTCCAACATCCCCTCCCAGAGCTTGTGGAAGCTTCAGATGCTAAAATAGGCCCGGTTTGTACCTCATCCTCAAGCCAAGCTATGCATTCGCCAAAAAGGGCACAACCGAAATTGGGAACGGGAGCCAGAAGTTCTCTTGTCCTCCATGCAATGGGATATCAAGCTAGTTGTGAACCTCGGATCGAAAATGAAGCAGGGTACTCTACCCCCTCTTTTGGGCAAGCCTAGTCATATCTGAACTAACACCTGAACCGGAATGGAAAGTAAAAGGCATAGTGTGTCAAGCCAATCAACTGAATGCCAGGTTGTTGAGACATACTGTAGCTCATATCGGGCAGGTCAAACCAGGGGCAATGCCAAGCAATATCAACAGCAGATCTGTTGTACATCCAATGACTCCACCACCCCTCATTTGGGAAATCAACTAGTTGTTGGTGAAAAAAATATCCTCGTGCTGAATATGCAGGGCAAAATCCACTACTTTCAACCTGTCTATGAGCCATACTTGGGGAGGGATGAAAAATAAGAGAGAATAAAGAATAGAGAGATGTGCGTTGAGAAGAAAAAGTGAGAAAAGGTTTTCAGAGAAAAATCGAGCTTCAGTGCCGAGAGATGTGAGAAACATATATGAGAAGGGTGGGAAACATTACCTGCAAGAGTAGTGGACTCCCCGCCAATTTGGTTGTCTCTCGCCGATGGAAAGCATCCAAGCCTATCAAAGTCTCGGCTAGTGTCAAGCTTATACAGCTCTTGCCCTCTTTCAAGCCTTGGGCTACTTCGATCAAGTGAACGCTAGACCCTCCAAAACTAGGGGCAAGAAGAAAATGAGCCAACATACACAAGCAAAGGGCATGTTGCCGAAAACCTTGCCAAAGACGGTCGCCACTGTTGTTGGCGTAAGAAAATCGGTGAATGAGACTGGGAATGTCTAGTTCCCCGTTGTGAACCAAAGATCGAGTATCGTCTAAAGAGAACCCACACATCCTTCTTAAAGCTTGGATGTGGCCAAAACAGGACTGGGGCAAGATTTCCTCGTCACGCCAGGATTCCATCAAAAGTTAGAATTCTTTAATTGTAGGGCACATCTCTTGCCCCCCGAAGTTAAACACATGTGTAATTGGGTTTCAACATCTAGCTGCGACATGAAGGAACAGAAAACACAGTGGGATACGATTTAGCGGGAATAGTGTATTTATCCCGAAGCCCCGAAAATTCACTTTTTTCGAGCCATTTAAAGCTGCAATCCAAATTGAGAGCTTTTTGGTGAAGAATGGCTCTATTTGTGGCAAAAATAGAGCTGGAATAAAGAAGCTACGAAGTCCCAACTTTTATAAAAGATAAGGTGCTGAGTGGAAGACAGGTGGTAGCAATTTGGAGGTTCCTTGCACTAGTGGTCGATTGGCTAGTGTTGGTGGCCGATTGGCCACTTTTGTAGCCGACCGACCAGTGTTAGTGGTCAACATCTACTTTTAGTGACCGACAACCTCTGCCTATAGCCGATATAATTCCTATGGCTTTTCTATGTGTTAGGAGTGCTGAGAACCTGTGTTTTGTTATGCTCTTGGTGCATTTTGCCGCCTTGTTTTAAGAGTTTTGTTGAGTCGCTTTTTATGTTGTTTCTCTTTGTTTATCGAGTTGTTTTGTTGTTGCTTATCAAGATGTATTGATGTTGTTTTGCTTATCGAGTTGTTGTATTGTTTATCGAGTTGTTGCATTAGTTGTTCATTGAGTTGTTTTACTCTGTTTGTTATGTGTTGATCGGTTCATTACCTGATTGAGAAGTTGCCAATACAATGTACAATATTCAATTTTCATCAAATCCGTTTTTGTGTAGAATGGTGCAATCCGATGCTTAGAATGTAAAACACAACATGTTTCATCAAAAGGCTGATTTTTCATTCCAATCATGGTTTCTTTTCACAAAAGGGTTCAAGTTTTTAAGAAAATAAAACTGTACAATGTGCTAATACTACTAGCTGAAAGAAAAAAGCAAAAAGAGACTAATCAAAAACATTTAGATCAGTGCCATCCACCTCAGGATTGAAAGGCCATCTTCATCCTCCTCCTAGGTATGAACTTAGAGCTATCTCCATCAGCGCCGCTGTCAGAGGCCCCCGTGTCTGAGCTAGCTGCTGAACCGGCCTCAGCATCATCTCTGCTCTCAGAATCTGAGCCGGCGTCACCCTCTTTGTCCTCAGATGACTCTAACTGTGGATTCGCCGCCTCCTCATCCTCACTCGTCTCATCATCATCATTATCGTCCGGAACGAGCTTTGAAGGGCCACTCTCGTCACGGGTGCCCCTAGCTTTGCTTCGGCTGCGAGCCAGAGCCTTTCGTCTCTCCCTCCCTACTGACGGAAGAGGTGCTAATGGTCCTGTTGTAGCTCCCGCTGGAATGTCCGATGTGGTTGGGATTTGAAAAAGGGCAGTTCGTCAAATACATTAGTCGTGGTGTATATGAAATGCAGTGTTTGGGTGCAGTGTTTAAGTACAGTGTTTGAGTGCAGTATCAAATACAGTGTTTGGATGCCGTGTTTGAATGTTGTGTCTAAGTGCAGTGTGTCAGAACAGTGTAGTATAGAACATACTATGTTTGAAATGCTGATGTATTGGCAAGGAGTTTCATGGCATGAAGTGTGAATTGAAAGAAATTACCAGAATCTTGTAGAGGATGAACAGGTTCATGCTCATCTGCATCATATCCGTCAGGGAAGCCACCAGCTCGAGGGCTTGTCTAGTGTACTATATGGGTGCCTGCAAGTGCGTTGAGAGGATTAGTGTTCTATAAAGCATAATTGAAGTGAAGTAAATATGCAAAATGTAAAGTATGGTACATACTAGAGTTGGGCCTCGAATGCTGACAAGCTCATGCCCGGCTGGTGCGGGCTCAATGGGGATCTGGCAAGCCTCTCGGTATGTCGCTAGTAGGTGAGTGTGGTAGGTAGCTCTGGCCACCCAGTCCTCTGTCTCGCCCCAGAACCTCTCCTACCATGGGCCCTGGTCACCCCCGCCCTTCTGCCTCTCTCTCCCGTAGCTGGAGCCCCCGCTCTCTCACCTCCACGGGCGCCAGTCAGAGGTGGCATGAGGTATGTCTGGATAAAGGCTGTGTAATCACCCTCGACTCGGAAGAAGTTGGCATCCCAGCCTTTAGTGAAATCAATCATCTCTTGCACAGTGTATTTCTCTGTGGCTCTCATATATGTTGGAGGTGGCATCAGAACTACCGGCTTGAGCAAGTCGATGGTCTGGCACAAGAATCGCTCCCGTAAGAACCACGCCCTTCAAACCGGGCCCTCGAGCAGAAGTCGGAAGTGAGAAGCTTCTCGGGCACCCGTGAACTGATCCCTGACTCCCCTAGGCATCGTTGCCCAGGGTTACCAAGTGATCTGTAAATAGAGAATGTACAGATTGTTAGCTATCATCAGACACTGCAATATGAGTCAGAATTGAAGGAAAACAGTAAACAGAGAAGCTTGAGTTACCTTAGCCACGGTCATAGTATCGAAGTATCGACGGAAGAAGGGAAAGGACTCCCGGGACCTCCACTGGTGTAGATACCCCATTTTTGACCGTCCTCAAGACTTGGACGTCATCGTTTGAACACTCGATGATCATCCATGCTTGTGTTCGTTTTGAGTTCCTGAAGGCCTCGGCCGCGTGCCTTGCCTTAGGATCTCTCAACTTGTTTGTTTTGTGCTTGGTTGTAGACCAAGGACTTGTGGTTTTTGCTTTTGAGGGAAAAGGGTGCCTTGTTGGCCATCCCTACAACCCATCGGCTAAGGCCTTGTGCCATCGGCCTTGTTTTCTTGCCATCGGCCATAAGTAATGGCCGATCGGCACTCTTTTTGGTCGATCGGCCATATTTCTTGGCCGAGACTTTTCCACCTGCTTTTGCAGATATTTTTGTGCCAGCTGTAACAGCTGGTAAGCACAAATCTCATCCTCCATACACATGTATGGAGGGATTGAATCAAGACTCAAGCTTGTTCAACAAGCTTGAGAATTGAATTTCTATAAGAAGGGAGACCCCTCTCCCTTTCCGGAGGTTCTGAAAAGTTGATATACAAAACATATATCACTCTCTCTCTATATTTTACCTCTCTCTCCATATTTATCCTAGTTTGTGCTCAAAAGTGTATTTTCTTCATACTTTTGCACTAAAGCACCTACTAAAACACCATCCTTTTGTTGCTGAGGTACTTAAGAGCTGGTGTTAGTGTTTTTAGACTGGTTTTGGTCAGAAAAGAGTGCTGGGGTTGTGTTCTTGAAGGTGTTCTTCAAGGGTGAGTCAACTGGCCTTTAAACCCTTGTTTTGGTTTAAGCTTTTGGACCTATTTGCATGATGATTTAAGCTTAACTTTCTACTGTAAAAAGTTTTGATTTTTCATGCTTGTAATGTTTGTTTAAGGTCACTTTTGTGTTGGGGGTTGTCTACCCCCTCTTAGGCCTTGTTTGGTCTTGTTCTTGTGCCTTCCTTTTAAGCTATTGGAACCACCTTGTTTTGGCCTTCTCACCACTGAAATCCAGAGGATTTTTAGTGGTGGAAATGGTGTTTTGAGGTCCCAAATAGGAAAGGGTCATCCCCTCTCCTTGTGTCTCATATGCTTGTATTGATGGCTCATAAAAGTAACATGTTTGTTAAGCTTGTTTTGGCTCCATCTTAGCATGTATTAGACCTTATTTCAGCATGATATACCTCTGTCTAAGGTTGGTTTGATAGCCTCTTACATGCACCATGCACTTGTAGTGCAATCATCTCTATTGCCTTAACATACATCTTGTGTTTGGATCATCATTCCTGCATGTTTTGGCTCAACTCAAAGAAGTTTTCCCTCATGTTTTACCATGCTTGAGCTCTGTTTGATGTTGTTTTAGTCATGTATGCATTGCTTTGTATAGCCATAGTGCATTCTAGCTTGTTAGCTTTGAGTGTCCAAGTCACTAGCATGCATTGTTTAGACCATTTTCATGATTTGGTATCATTTCATATGTGATTTTAGTCCATATAGTGTGGTCATGCACTCACATTTGTCACCTTTTCCATGCATTGAGAGGTTTGTGTTTTAAGCCTTGAACATAAGCCATTATGCATGTCTTATTGCTTAAGCTTTTGGGATGCTATCTCAGTGGGTTTTTGGGCTTATTTTGACATGCCATAACTTTGATTTTTATTGGTTAAGTCATGCCATGCTTGGTCTTGGTAGGTGTAGTGTAACCCTCTTTATTGGCCTTGCATGCATCATGCCTTATGCCCTTCATGTTGGCTTGTTTTAGCTTTGGCCCATGCATATTTTAGACTCATTTTGGCATGATCTAGGACTATTTTGGTTGTCTTTGGCCCTTTGAGGTTTGATTCATGTGGTTTTGGTACAAGTTCCTATGCTAGTTTCAAGCTTTGAGCTTTCTTGCATGCCATACTTGTCTTGCTTGGTTGATTTGGCATCATTCCATACTTAATTTCAGAGCTTATAGTGTTGTTACACTTCCACTTTTGTCACCCTTTAAGTGCCTCTAAAGGTTGTGTTCTTGTTGCCTAGCTTGTGGACCAATATGTGTGCATGCATGTTTTGCCTTTTGGTGCCTTAGTTTTGGTGTTTTGGCCATTGATTTGGGCATGATTGAGATCTGTCCATTTTAGTTTAAGTCCATTTTGCATGTTGTTGCATGCTTGTCGCATTGCATGTTGTTGCATGCTTGGTACATTGCATGTTGTTGCATGCTAGTTGCATTACATAACATTGTTGTATACTTGTTGCATGCCATGTTGTTTACATGTTTAGGTTGCATTGCATTGTTTGCATGCCATTAGTTTTGTTAAGTTGTGCATGCATTGCATTGTGTTTGGTTTGGGTGTTAAGCTAAGCACGAGGAACGAGGGACGTTTTATACTTGAAGTGATGAAATGTGTCTCAATATGCATGATAGAGGTTAAGGCATTTATGTGTTTTTGTGCATTTCATCCATATTGATTTGTGCAACTCGGCCGCTTTGGCCATCATGCATCGAAATGCATAATTGATGGCTCGAGAGTCGAGCACTACACTCCTTTAAGCTTCAAACATGATAAGGAGTGTGGCTGTACAAACATTTTCTTGCAAATGTATTGCCATGCCTCTGTTTGTACTCTGTTGCAGCAAAATGAGGAGTTTGCAGGAAAAGATGGCCGATCGGCTATCTAGTGTGTTGATCGGCTACAAATATTTGGCCGATAGTCTCAAGATTGGTCGATGACCATTATCCACTGGCCGATGGCCACCCCTCTTGGCTGATGACCTCTCAGAATGTCCATGAGGTAGGTAAGAAGAATCATAGAAGTTGGCATAATTTTCAGAGGTGCAGAACAGTGCAAACAAAAGCAACATAAGGCATGGCAATGGATTTCCGAGCGAAGTCGATCTAGCATGCATATGCCCCTCTTCTCGAGGCCGTTTTAACTGTTTTGTATAGTTAGTTAATTTGTAATTAATTAGTTAATGTGTTAGCTAATTTAATTCATCGTTGTAAATTCTTAATTAGCTTAGCTTAGCTAATATTCAATTTGATTATGTAATAATTAGTCTAATTAGATTATTAGATTAGTTAGATTAGCGTAACTAGCTTGTATTATTCATTCGGATCCTCCGTCGAGAGGGCGAATTTTGTAATAAGTGTGCGTGAGTGTGTGAATGTCTTCCAACCCCACGTCTTTCTCCCTTTTACTTAACCGCTTACAATGGTTAGTTCTAGGTCATGTTTTGATTAGCATCCTTATGCTTGCATGTTTGCATTCATTCATCTGTCTTGTATGCACCGGCCTCGGCGTATCATACAAACCGCATTGTATTTCAACACATTTACTTGAATACGTGTTCAACAGCATGTTATCAAATTGCATTTCATATGCCATCTTAGAATAGCCGAGCCTATTTTAGTTGCATTTTGCATGTATTGCATTAGGCATCTTAACATAGCTACGATCATGTATTGATTACTAACTAGTTGTTGTTTTGGCTCGGAGTACACTGTAAGTGTTTATGCTTTAGCATCTTGCATGAGTGTGAGTGTTGCCATGATAACATGCTTGCCATGAAACTAATTGCTTAAGTGTTTAATTGCATGAATGCCTGTGGATGAAGGTTGGATTGCTTGAATTAGAACAATTCATCGAAATGCGAGTTTTAAGCCCACTTGAGAGTGACAAAATCATGTGTTTCTAAGCCCACTTGAAGGTGGCAAATCCACGTCTTAGCCTACTTGCGAGTAACACCTTCAAACCATTTTCAAACAAACATGAGATGTTTTGTTCCAACTTAGGCGATCTAGTCTATACTTGTATGATGTGCGCACCACGTAGTAAGCTAGCTAATAAACTGGAATAAGAACACATGTGTTTTCAAAAACAAAATATCATGCTTAGTAAAGGCCTATTCTTTGATCGGGCGAGCGGGGGTGCTTATTGCATGACCTTCCCTTCTCGTACCCAAGTTCCCGAGCTGAGGCAACTTTGGTGATGACAGACACGTGGCCTTATTCACGAGTCAGGATTTGCTAATTTTTTCAAAATAAAATATTTAAGTGGCGACTCTGTATCTAGCAAAGCAATCCATGTTTGGCACTTCTTTATTAAAATCTGTTTTCCAAAACGATTTGCTGGATTTGGACTCTTTGGTGATTTATCAATCTTGCATTGCACTTTGCAAGATTAGATTCAGAACCGTGACATTGAGTCCGAACTGTAGTAGCTAATGAACAAAATGATTTCGCGCCTTCGCGCGCGGAGCCGTGACTTTCGGGCACGTCTACAGTTAGCATCGCCCGTCATACTGGAGATGTCACGACCTGCTCCCTGTACCCAAGCGTTAAGTATCGTGATGGCCAGTAACTGAAGTTACCTCCGACCAATTCTTGAACAAATAAATAAACGTAAGTGGAAATAATATTTAAGTGAAGGTACCAAAATAATCATCGGAGCTTCTATTTTTATTACAAAATTTATTGACCAAAAAGACCGATATTTACATATCATAAAAGTGCTGTGCGTGTCTTTTCCGCAGCCCTGCATCTAAGACTTTCCAAAAGCTATTTTTGAATTGCATTGTTTCCCGAAAATTGGTAAACAGCTATAAGCACATGGCAGAGTGAGAAATATTATGCCAAGAGTATAAGGGACACAAAATAATCATGGATAGTTATGTAACTAAAATATTTAAAATAACTTAGTCTGAACAAATAATCATTTAAGTAGCAAAACTGAGATTATGTAAATAAATAACCATAACCACGGTACAGAACAGAATAGAGGTTACAAGAGTGATAGTCAGAACAGAGATATGGATTCAAGAGGTGGCTCGTACGGATTATAGAGGTGGCTCCCATAATAGTGTAGCACTTATCTCTGCACAACACTTTACTTCGCACAAAACAGAGGTCAATAGATCCATGACAACAGAGGCCACAAAGTGACCAAACAGAGGTCAATGGTTATTTAAATCCCCCAAGGCATGGGACTCCCGTGGTGGTACTTACAAAACATAATTGTTTATAAGGTTGTAGTCAAATATTCCTTAAAATTTAAACAAACATATCCATGAGTTTCATTTTAACAAATAGAGTTCATAAATTAATCTACATAATTGAAATATTTATAAAACATAACTTGTATTAATATAACTTGTATAAAATAGATTATGGTAAGTCAAAACATACGTAAAATATATTATGGTAACTCAAGGTATAATATAACTTACCTTAATATTAATCTTTACTGTTTTCTTTCTATGCTGACCTTACGAGGCCCTTTTCCTCAATACTTTTTGTTGTGAATTTTCTTTAGTTGTTGTTGGCCTTCAACCCGCCCCCTTACATACTTGAGTTTTCACTGGTGACTCACCCTTTCATTTATTATTTACTTGGCTGATTCACCCATCTACAAAATAGGATTCACTCATTTACACCATAGACTTAACATGTGGCTTTCCCGTTAAGTGCCAACGCACAGTACACCTTTCACCTATTTTCTTTCTTTTCCCAACTTTTATCAAAATTTTGTAATTATGTTGTTTTGGTCTCAAATAATTATATTAATTACACTTTCATGCCCAATTAAATTACATATTAACACGTCGAATTATAAAATCAAATATTTTATATTATTATTATTATTATTATTATTATTATTATTATTATTATTATTATTATTTCATTGTTTATTTTTATTTTTAATAATATATTATCACATACAACCATAATACTAGTATAAAATTTAATGGACAACTTAAATTTTTGGGTTATTACAGGTAAGAGTATGGCACAACAGGTGTCATCTCCACCTCTGGCTCTGAGGCAAGTATCGAAAAGTAGGCGTACACCTATAGTTGCAGAAAGCGAAAGGGCAACAGTGAGTATACAATAGATAAATGTATGTGAAGCAGAACGCAGGCTGCGTGTGTGCGAGATACAGAGTATGTGAAGCAGAAAGCAGATTGTGTGTGTACGGTGTACAGTGTGTGCAGTGTACAGAGTTTGTGAAGCAAAAAGCAGATTGTGTGTGTACAGTATACAGTGTGTGCAGTGTATAGAGTATGCGAAGCAAAAAACAGATTGTGTGTGTACAGTATACAGTGTGTGCAGTGTACAGAGAATGCCAAACAGAAAGTATGATAGGAAATGCAAAGTAGAAATGTAAAGCATACCTTTTAGGCCCTCCAGTAGCCTCCTATCAGATGCCCACTCCTGCGGGAAGTCGAGCTCATGTACTCGTATAAGGTGGCCAAGCCAGCGCTGCCCCAATAGTAGAGTCGGACACAGGATAGATCCACCAGGGCACTCATGAGGTATAGCCTGACGGTGTTCTCCCGGTCGACGAACAGGATAGTGCCAAACAGGAACATCAGGACACCTTGGGCATACTGCTCGGTCTCCTCTTGGGTCGCTGGTGCCGTCCCTCTGTAGTGGTCTGCAAACTAGGAGTATCAAACCATCCATGATCGGAAGATAGGTGGGTGAGTCCCTAGCAGATAAATATGAGCGGCCTCCCACTAGCCCATATTAGTATTATAAGGAATCGGATGACCCCATACCTCTATGCCGGTGAGCATAGAGAAGTCGAAGGGAGTCATCGTCATCTTCCCTGTGGTAGAGAAGTGAAAGGAATTGGTGGTATCCCACCACCTCTCTACTAAGGCACTGAGCAGAGGTCGGCTCGCTATGATGCGTGAGAGCCCCATACAGAATGGGCCGAAGCTGGCCTCGTCGATGATGTGGCAAACGTCATCAGGAAGCTCCATGTACCACTCTCTCGCCGATGTGGTCTCATATCCTCTGATGGCGTGTGAATTCGCCTATGATCAAGACAAACAGATAAAATGTAATGTAAGTAATACAATGCAAAAGTGTGATTGGACAAGCAATGCAAGGTACATTGAGAAAATATAAGAGTGCAGTGTATACCTCAAAGGCGCCATGAGATAAATGTGACTTCGACTCACGCAATAAGAGGTCCTTCGGTGCGCCTCATGCAAACCCCCTGAACTGACGAATGCTATCGAGCGGTAGCACATATATCTCGGGATGATATGTCGTCGGGTCAAAAGGTCGAACGCTAAGTGGCAGTGGTTCAAACTCCGGATCCACCTCCATCTCTGGAGAAGCTCCATCATGTGGATGTCGTTCGCCATCTCGAAGAAAAATGAGAAAGTGGTCGGAAATGGGAAAAATAGGTGAAGAATGCCAAGAGTCAACGAAAGTCAACTCCAAGAGGGAAAATGGCAGAAAAAAAGTCAAAGCCCAGGAAAGGGCACCAAGCTTAATGGTGTGTTTGATTGGGGGATTTGGAGAGGGATTTGGAAAAGGAAAGGGAAAAGGTGTGTGAAACTATGTGAAATATATACATATTTTATTCACATTTCACCTACCTTTTCTATTTCCCTTTCCAAATCCCTCCCCAAATCCCCCAACCAAACACAACATAAGGGTGACTCGAGGGAAACAAGCCTCAAGTGATGGAAATGAAGAAAAACATCGAAATTGGTTTTCAATCAGTTTAAAATGGAGTAAACTACGAGGGTTTAGCGAAGAAAATGTTCGTGGGGCGTTGGAAAACGCGTATAATGGTCAGATCGAAGGAGGAAGAGAGGAGTATGATTTTCGGCAATGGAGAAGTGGGAAAATAGGGTTTGGAACCCTATACTTAAACACCAGAGGTGAAATGGCCATTTTACCTCGAATCTGCCATCGGTGGCCGACAACTATTTTTGGTGGCCGATGGGTGGCCGATCACCTTCCCTGGTGGCCGGCATGCCTCCAGTGCTCTCCCTGTGTGTTTTATTATTGTTTTGTGCGCTTGGTTCTTGAGAAAGTGCAAGGAAAGCTCACTTATATGCTCAAAGTGTCTCTGCGAAAGCCCTGAATTGTGTCTTCAGTGCATAGCTCATCACTACTCAACATGGGTGAGGTGTATCCTTTTTTTTAAACATACTGTAACTCTTCCAAGAGGTAAATCGGAAGTTGCGATTGAGTCGTCTTCATCAAACACGCTTTTGTTGTTGCATAGAACGTGCATGTCTTTGTCGTTGCATGGAACATGCATTTCGTATTGTTGCATAAGACATGCATCCTCATGTTTGCATAGAATATGCATGTTGCATAGAATATGCATTGTTGTTAACTTGTATAAGAATATGCATGTTGTGTTGTATTGCATTGTACATGCTCTCATGTTTGCATTGTATTGCCTTGTACATGCCCTTATATTTGCATAGAAAATGTTGGTACTTGTTGCATCGATCATGCATTTGCTACTATCGCATAGAATATGCATTACTCTGTCTATTGCATAGAACATGCTCTCGCTCGCGCCGCATAGAATATGATTCTGTTTTGTTCCTTGTATGTTGTGCATGAAACATGCCTCTAACATTGTGTCATGGTTATTCGTCTTGCATAAAACATGCATTCTTATTGTATTGTACCTGTCAAGTTTTTTTCTTATGCAGGTACGATATTGTATGTGTGGTTTATTCAAAGCTGGTGCAACCAAACGATATTGTATGTACGGTTCATTCAGAGGAACTCTAAGTAAGATCATTCTTGTCCCTTGAACACCTTGTTTTGGTTAGAAACATTCGGGTACGCCCGGTGTTTACACCACTCCTTGTTTTGGTTAGAAACATTCGGGTATGCCAGGTGTTTACACCATTACCTTGCTTTGGTTAGAAACATTGGGACGTGTTCCTGATGTTTATACCACCCCCCGGTTAGAAGGGTTTGGAACGTGTTCCGATGCTTATACCACCTTACTTTGGTTAGAAACATTGGGACGTGTTCCTGATGTTTATACCACCCCCCCGGTTAGAAGCATTTGGAACGTGTTTCGATACTTATACCACCCTGTTTTGGTTAGAAACATTGGGACATGCTCCGATGTTTATACCACCCTCCGGTGTTTACACCATTCCCTTTCTCCTCTCACGTGTGACGCGTTAGGATGTTTTCGGTTAGAAACATTCGGGTACGCCCGGTGTTTACACCATCCTCTTCTCCTCTCAGTCACAGCGTGTTAGGACGCTTTGGTTAAAAGTATTCAGACGGGTTTCGATGCTTATATCGCTCTTTGTTTTGGTTACATAATTTTTGGACTTGTTCCACTATTTACCACTGTTCCCTTTGGTTCGGAACATTAGGGTGTGTCCCTGGGTTCACATTATTTCTCTCCTCGCGTGTGCCACGCGTTGGGATCTTGTTTGATGCCTTGGGTGCACCTGATGGTTGTGTTGTTCTTTGCCTTTCCTGCGTAATGCGTAGTTAAGATTGCATATTTATCTTACATCCTTTCTACATGAAATGTGGTTTGGTTTATATTTACTTGTTTATATTTGAGTTTGTTGTAGCATTTCTTTACATAACATTTGCATCTATATGTTTCATTATTGCCCTCATTGCATGATTATAAGTTATGTTGTTGCATCGTGCATATCATTTGAAATTCCTTGCAAAGGGATATGTAGGCAGCCTGCGGGCGCAACCGTTCTTTGTTTTGTTTGCCTGTTCGTTCAAGTCTTTGGCCTTGTCAAAAATGGGTCGTCTCTGGGCTTTAACATTCACTCTCGTCATTTCATGACTTCCAAGTTCTGTCAAAGAGGGGCAACTGGAGACACCCCATTTTTGACCGTCTTTAAGACTTAGACGTCATTATTTGAACACTCGATGATTTTGTACACTCGTGTTCATTTTGAGTGCCTAAAGTTCTCAGCCTAGCGCCTTGCCTTGGAGCCTCTAAACTTGTCTGTTTTGTGCTTGGTTGAGGACCAAGAGCTTGTTGTTTCAAGTCTGGAGGAGAGGGTGGCCTGTCGGCCATCCCCACAATCCTTCAGCCATGGCTTGTGCCTCCTAGCCATCAGTGGTGGCCGGTAGGCCACACTGATGGCCTGACGACCATTTTTCTCCTTTTTCAGATATTTGTTGGCTAGCTATGCCAGCTGTTGTTCACTGAAGTACATCTCCATACACGTGTATGGACAGATGAATACAAGCTTTAATCTTGATTTTCTATATATAGGGGGTGTCCTCCCCCATTTTGGAAGGTTAGACATTTTGGATCAAAATTTTCTCTTTCTCTAAAATTTTCTCTCTCTTCTTGTTTTGTGCTTTGTAGTTAGTTTTCTTTACACTTTTGCACACTAACTCTTAACCAAACTTGATCACCTTGGAGCTGAGGTCCCTTGAAGCCTAGTTTGAGCTTTTGGAAGGAGGTTTGAGCCTGAAATTATGGCTGATTTGTGCTGTGCTTCAAGAGGTATAAGATTTACCTGTAGGCTTTGTTTTGGATATTTGTTTTGCCATCTTTTTATATTCTTTTTGGCCTGGTTTTCAACTACAAAAAACTTTGATTTTTTAGACTTAACAAGATGGTTTGAGGTCATTTTGTGTAAAGGGATAGTCCACACTTCTTGTTGCTTTATTGTGTAAGCTTTGCACCATCTTTTAGCATACTCACATCAAACTTTTTGGTTCTTTAAACGACTGAAATTTAGAATTATTTCAGTGATAAAAACTTGGTTAAGAAGTCCAAAATTAGAGGGGGTAGCCTCCCCTCTTTGTGCCTTGTTTGTAAGCCTAGATAGCTTAACATGTGAGCATAATTTTCTAGCATTTTGTACCTCAATCTCAGCATGTTTTTGCTACTGTTTTGGTTGTTTTAGCTCTGTTTTTAGCTGGTTTGGTCCTTTGACGCTTGTATTGTGTGGTTGTAGTGCAATCTCCTTTACTAGCTTAATGTTTTAGGTTTTTAAACATGATTTGCATGAGTTGCTTGCATGTTTTAGTATAATTTTGCACACCATTTCAGCACTAAAATTTCTGCAACCTTCCTCTATTCTTCACTCTTTCATTTATTTTGAAAGTGACTTTGAACCCCTTGTTGGCTCAAGTATGGAATTGAGACCCTCATGCCTAATGATTTAATTCCTTCGGGAGTTCATTACCAACAGCATGAGGCCTCTTTCATACTCAAGGTACTTGTGGTTTAAGCCCTCTTTCTATTAGAGGACACTCACCTTTTGGACTAATCAATTAAAGAATGGATTGGTAATCTAAAATGTGTAAACAAAATAAACAAAGTAAAAGAGGCAAGATTAAGTATCTTCGTATTGCATTGCATGTGTTTGGATCAGATGTTAATTCGAACAAGAGAAAAATGGGACGTTTCATACTCAGAGTGATGAAACGTGCTAGTTTTCTTGGTCACCATCACCTTTGATCATGCATGATAGGGTTGTGGTTTTGTTGAGTCTTATTTTGCACTCATTAAGCTTGTACAAGCTTGGTTCTTTGACCATTATGCATGGAAATGCTTGGTTGATGGTTTGAGAGCCAAAAGTTGTACTCCTTTGAGCTTGTGCGATGATAAGGAGAGTAACAGTACATACACTCCTTGAGAATACACTACTTTGCCTCTGTTTGTTCTCTGTTACAGCAAAAAAGGGAAGTTCAGGAAAAGGGTGGCCGACCGACTACCAGCAGTAGCCGATCGGCCACCATTGGTAGTCGACAGCTACCATTGGTAGCCGACCGGCCAGAAATGAAATTTTGCACAAATGTGTTCCCGAGTTGGAGCAGAGGTGTTCTAGAAGTTGGCAGCACTGTCGATGTTCAAATGAGTGCAAACAAAGGCATCCGATGGCAAGGCGGTGGATTTTCGGGAGGAAACCAACCGAGCATGCATGTGTCCCTCACCCTCGATGCCATTTACTTGCTTTGTTTAAATTAATTAGTAGTAGCTAATTCATTCGTTCAAGTGTTGTAATTATTTAATTAGCTTAGAATAAATTAGTTAATTAATTGTGTTGTAATAACTTAGCTTAATTAGCGTAGCTAGTTAGCTTATTTCATTCGGACCTTCTTTCGCGAGGGCGAAATGTTGTAATAAGTGTACGTGCGTGCGCGTGTGCATGTCTTCTAAACCTACGTCTTTTTCCTTTTTATTTAATCGCTTTTAATGGTTAGATTAGGGACATTTTCAATTAGCATAGTTATGCATGTCTTCCAACCCTACATTGTCTTGCATGCACTGTGGCTCGGCGCATCATTCAAACTGTATCGTATTTTAATATTTACTTGAATACGTGTTTCAAAGCATGCTATCAAAGTGTTGTAAATACCATATTAGGAGCCGAGCCTATTAATTGCATTATTGCATGTGTTGCATTAGACATTTTTGTATAGTTAGGATCATGTATTTTTCTAACTAGTTTTTGTTTTGACTTGGAGTACTCGGTAAGTTTTTACGTTTTAGTATACTTGCATAAGTATGATTGTCATATTACCATATTTCGCATGCTTGCCATGAGATTATGTGCTTAAATGCTAAACTGTATGAATGCCTGTGGATGAAGGCTTATTGCTTGAATTGGAACAATTCATCAAATGTGTGTTTTAAGTCCACTTTGCGAAGTGACAAATCATGTTTTAAGTCCACTTGAGGTGGCAAATCCGCATTTTCTAAGCCCACTTGAAGGTGACAAATTCAAACTATTTTCGAAAGTAAACATGAGTTGAATTTGTTCCAATTCTTGCAATTTTAATTTATATTTACTTGTGTGTGTCACATAGTAAAGTTAGCCAATAACCAGAATAAGGACACATGAAGTTTATAAAACGTCATATCATAATTAGTAGAGGCTGATCTTTGATCAAGCGAGCGTGGGTGCTCATTTCAGGACCTTCCCCTCTCGTACCCAAGTTCCCGAGCCGAGGCAACTTTAGTGATGACAAACGCGTGGCTTTTGGCGCGAGTCAGGGTTTCTTAAATTTCCTAGAAATAAAATATTTAGGTGGCGACTCTATAATCTGACAAAGCAGTCTAATTTTTGCATTATTTGATTTAAAATCTGATTTTTCAAAACGATTTGTCGGATTGGACTCTTTGGTGTTTATCAGTCTTACATTGCACTTGTGAAATTAGATTCAGAACCACAGGTGAAATCCGAACTATGAAACCTTCTTTTCAAACTCTTTTTTCGAAAGGCCAGATCGCAGAAAAATGCGAGCCCACAACTACTCATGTGAGATTAATTTGAGTCAATACGACTGTCCATTGAAATGTTATATCATAAGAAAAATTTATCAATATGAGATGTTTTGCTACACATAATTATATTATACTTAACTCACCTTGAAAAGAGTAAATTCGTTCTCTATGTGTAGATTTATTTATTTAAAAATTTATGGGTCATCAACTGGCATACGGGTAAATAAAATTACCAACTTGGCCACACGTTTTGTGGGCCAAATTTGATTGGCTTCAACGTCAAATTTGTTCTAACTCATAAAAAATAATTTAAAATTTTGGACAAGAATTTATAACCTGAACCTACCTATAAGCCTGCCTTTTAATAACCCTCAAGGGCAAATCCAACTCGACCATTCTATTAATTCGTAACCCAAACTGTCCAATGAAAGCAATTTTTCTGCACAAAATCAAAATTGTCCGCCAAGTTTCGTATTATCTAATTTTGAACTCATGCTCATTTGGGCTCATTATCAGAAAATTACAAAAGACTCAAAATGGCTTAGACTCAAAAAAGCCTATTGCCACGACTCATTAATTCACACAGCCAAAATGATTCAGTTTCATTCCAACAACTATATTGATTATGTTACATGATCGATGTCTGACTATATGAAAATTATTAAAAAAAAAAGAATCAAATACTTGAAATATATAGGGAAAGTAAAAAAAAAAAAAAAACCACTAATGAAAATATTAAACATTGTGAATAGGAAAACATTGGGCCGAGCCTATTCAGTTTTATGAGCAAGCCCAACCCAACCCAATATGGCGGTGTTTGGGGAAAATTTTTTGTGGGTCTTTTATTTTTATTTTTATTTTTTTTCACTAATGGTGTGTTTGGTTGGGAGATTTGGGGAGGAATTTGGAAGGGGAAAGGGAAAAAGTGTGTGAAACTAGGTGAAATGTAAGTATATTTTATTCACATTTCACCTAACTTTTCCTTTTCTCTTTCCAAATTCCTCCTCAAATCCCCCAACCAAACACAGCGTAAAAGACAGTTTTTGCAAAATTAAAAAAAATAAATCTAAACAAAATATCACATTCAACCTCATAATCATTTTACTTTTTCTCTCACAAATATCATATTTAACCACAAAAAAACACAACTATCTTCCCAAAAATAAAATTTTTTTTCTCCAATAATATCCTACAACTAAAAAAATCTACATAAAAACCTACTTCACAAACACCCACTATGTTAACTGATCAAAGGCCAAAAAGTCCAATTTATATACAGGTTTCGTTTGACAAGATAGTTGGGATTAATAGTTCACTAAGGCCATGTTTGTTTGGGCGGACTGGATTAGCATTCCCAAGACTCATAGTCCTAGGATTACGAATCCGTTGGATTATGTATCCTATCTTAACTAATAGTCAAGTTTAAAATAATTAATCCGTACTTCAATTGTTTAACCAAACATCGGATTAATAATTTTATTGGACTATTAATCCAATCCCAAGCTCATGTCCACCCAAACAAACATGACCTAAAAGATAAAATATGTTTAAAAGTCAATAAAATAAAATGTCACATTTAAATCATAATTATTTTATTTTTTCTTCCACAAAATTATAAAAAAATTAAAAAATCATCTAAAACAAAACATTTTTAATCAGACTAAATAGTCAAACTAAAAAAATTCTTTTCAAACAAAAACGTAAAATTCAGACACATTAATTACAAGACAAGTCTACACGACTTGATTCGTTAACGACCCTAAAAAATATAATGTACTATTACCATAATAGAGCATCAAAATTTATGTGATTTAACAAACTATGCTTACCTACAAAACACAATACACCTTGGTGTGTTATTACCACATTATGAGCTCTATTTAAATTGTTGATTTTGTATGCCTCGTGAAATAAGTTATATTTATATAAAAGAAATATTATACTATCATATTATTGAAGGGGAAATTATTCATAGGTCCCATTGGAAACATGTGATCTCCATTTAATCCCATAACTTTTTCACTACATCCAAAAGTCTTTTCCTCTCTCTCTGCTTTTTGCTTCCTTTCCTCTCTCATTTTTTTTTTCTACATTTTTCTGTCACCGTGTTTGTCATGGAAGAGGACCACCGGTGATCATATCTTTCTCCATTGATCGGGGTTCATTGATAACCACCAAGCATTGAAATCAACTCCGACGAAGAAGATGATATATTTTCCGACGAAGAAGATGAATGGATCTACTTAGATCTGATATAGATCTACTCAGATCTATATCAGATCTGAGTAGATCTACACAGATTTGGTTAGACATCCGTCTTTCCCCTTCGATCTCTTTTTTTTTTTTTTTTTTCTCTCTCTGCTATACACTTCTGTTTTTCTGTTCTAATGGAGAAAATTTTCGAATTCTGAACAAGCAGTTTTCGAGTTTTAGTTACAGGCGGTGAAAACTGTAAAATTTTGCAGTTTCAATTTTTTTTTTTGGTGCTGGAATGAATCATGGTTTAAAACTGTAAAATTTTACAGTTTTATAATATTCTTTAGAACTGTAAAATTTTACAGTTTCATAACATGTTTTTTATTTTTTTTTTCCGGCAATATTCTAGACATTCCGGTGAGTCTCCGGCGACCGTTAAACGGAAGTCCGACGGTAGTAAGATGTGAACAGTGTCTATAAATTTTAAAAAAAAAGAGGATTTTTTGGTAACAATTAAAAATGTGTTGGACTAATTGATGCAAGTATTTTGTTTTGGGATTAGTTGAATTTTGAACTTGTTACATGAGACTTATCAGTAAGTTCCCCATTATTGAATCACAAAATTTAAACTTTTTTTTTTTTTAAGTGGGCCCAAAGACACAGCAGGGGCAGCTGTGCCAGAGCCAGCCACCCCAAATCCCACAAAAACTGGCTTCTTGTTCCTTCCATTTCGCCAATCATCCCTCCCCGCCATTTTTTCATCTCCAAAAATCATGGACCTCCTTCCAAACCCTACCCAATTCTCTTTCTCTCTCTCTCTCTCTCTGAATCACCCAAAATAGCTCGCTCTCTCTCTCTCTCTCTCTCTCTCTCTCTGTGCACCCCCAAACTCCAACTCTCACTACCATGTCCGTTTACCCAACCTCCATTGTTCTCTCTCCAACACACATCAAATTTCACATTGTGCAATCACATACCCACTATGCAATGAAAGATTTTGAAGCTTGTCTTGGAGCTATGAATTGATTAATTATTACCTGGACAAGCACAGACTAAAAATTCATTGCATTGTTTTGAGCATTAAATGATTCTCTTTCTATCTCTATAAATTTAGCAGATTTAGAAAGCTCTGAATGATTGCGATGAGCAGAGCTAAAGGCTTTGCCTATTGGGTTCCAAATTTGCTTCTCTTTCTACTTCTTGTTTTGGGTTTATTGCCCTGCATTTGGTGTGTTACGTCTGATGACGATGGAGACAGTCCGCCAAGTACCGATTCGATTTCGCCATTTGTTACATCGCTTGTATATAGCCATATATCGAATTTCACCCCCATATTTAGAAAAGATATCTCCAATTATTTGGGTTTCTGCATAAAGGATGTGTGAGTAATGTGCATTGCTTCATGGCTTATTAATTATTGCTTTGTCATTATGTTTATTGAGTGTATACTTGAAATTTTGTTGTGTTTCAGGGATGCTGATTGGGATGGAGCTTTTAACTTTTCTAACAATTTGAATTTTGTCAGCAATTGCATTAGGCAGATAAAAGGTATTTATTTGCATTTTATGCTATATTACATGTACCAAAAGATGGCTTAGGTTGCAAACAGTTAATACCTTGTTATTGTGGAAAAAAAAAAGAAAGAGAGAGAGAAGAAAAGAAAAGAAAAGAAAAAGAAAAACACATTTCATTTGAAGTTTGAACTACATAACTCCCTTGGTAATAGTCACTGAAAGAAAAATGAAATATTTATCCTTCTTTCAATTCACCAATTGTAAGGTGATGGTTGAGGCAGCCACTGTTCTTCCTATAGTAGCACCATCTTCCTGGATTGATTCTAGGATACGTTAGGTAGCTAATTATGGGGAAAAAAAAAATAAAGGTGGGAACTGAGGGAAAGGGCATTCGAGATTGCAGTACAATTGACCAGCTAAGAACATGTTGCCTATGAGCATCCTAATTTTACATTCATCTGACTTTTCTCCTTGTTCGGCAACTCTCCTTCTTTCATGTTTCTCATTGAGTAATTGCTGATAAATGTGATTAAATTAACAGGAGATGTATCACAGCGACTCTGTACTGCAGCAGAGATAAAGTTCTACTTTAATAGTTTTTTTGAAAGGAAGTCATCAAATGCCCATTTTTTACGACCTAACAAGAACTGCAACTTGACCTCTTGGGCTTCCGGATGTGAGTCAGGATGGGCTAGCAGTGTTCCTCCGAATGTGAAGGTTGACCTAAAAAATTCAAAGGACATGCCAGAGCGGACTCATGCCAGCCAACCATGTTGTGAGGGTTTTTTTTGCCCTCAGGGTATTACTTGCATGATCCGTAAGTGTATTTTTACTCCATTGATGATGTTTGAAGTTAAGCTAGATTTACGCATATTACATCTTGTCAAGCCCACAGTTGGTGTGTCTATATATCTCTATCTGATGTTTATGTTCTCATTGGTTAAAATTTATTTTGCTGCTATCTGCTTTCTATTCGCTGTTAATTCACCATGAAATTGTGGTGAGGATAGGTTTTGAGTTGAGTAAACTCCAAACTTGTACTCCCGAAATTGATCTGTCAAAATTTATGTTATGGAATATGATTGTTCAACCATTTGTAATTTAGTTTTTTTATGCTTGATACTTGCCAGTACTAATTATGTGCTGAGAGTAATTTCAGCTTAATGAGGATGAACCAAACATTGAAAGCCTCAAGAAAATATGAAGAATTGAAAATGAATTCATTTGTGAGAATCATAATAGTTAGCACAAATCTCTCTAAACAAGCAAAGGGATGGAGGGAATGAAAACATGGGGCTGATATTATTTGATCAAGTGCAACAAAAATAATGGTTCAAGCTGTATGTGCAGCAAGGGCACAGGAGGGAATGGAAAGAAACCATGTGTGCTAGGATATTTGAGTTTGCTTTGTACAATTCCTAAATTTATATGGGAACTTGGAAAAAATGTCCAATGACATGATTTCAAATTGTAGGTAAAAAGTAAAAAACGCAAATCAGGATGATATATGTTTTTCTTCTTCTTCTTCTTCTTCTTCTTTATGATGCTTCTAGAATCATGAAGACCAACAAATTGACAAGCCAATATGAGGAAACTAGTAACACGTGAATTGTGATCTTCATGAACTCCAAATTTTTTTCATTAGAAGCTTTTTCCCATGTTGGTTTAAACCTGTCATTCCCAGCAGTGCAATTTACAGATGAAGCTTGCTAAACTCCAAGCTTTGTTGAACTTTGGGGCTACAGCTTTTATTTCCATTTTACAAATTGGACGCTTCATGTCCTCTCAAACTTTGTCATTTTATATTGCATTAGTCTTTTATTTAGTTAAAACTAAGTGTATTGAATAGAAAATAAGCAGCAATTAGCATTTAGTTTTGACATGTGTGCATAAGTTTGTTGGTTGTGTATATGGCAAGAAATCAAAGCAGGTGTTTTCACCATTTCACAAATTTGGGGCTTTGTTTTTTTGTGCTTATGGTTTCCTGAAAACTAAGATTTAAATATGCTTAATAGTAAATGAAAACTAGTGATACATGAAAGTTTCACTGTATGTGCATGAGTTCATTATTAATGTATATGGTAAGAAATAAGACCAATCATGTCAGCATATGCTTTTATTGCAATACAAGAATTCTGTTGCTTTCTACTTAAAGTATAAAGATCATCCTCAATGTAATGATTTCCTAAATCATCATCTTCTTGACTGTGAAGGTCATATCCTAAAGTTCCTTTTTTATATGTTTGTAAATCTTAGATATATTGTAGTTTAATAGAATATCTGAAAGTTGATAGTGTAAACTTACTGATATCCCAAACTTTTTGCTACGACTTACTGTTGCTTGTTACTTTGTCATTGAAGCTTGTCCCTTAGGTTCCTATTGCCCACATGCAAAGCTCAATAAAACTACTGGCATATGTGATCCGTGAGTTCATATACAAACTTGAACCTGCCTTTTTCCTTATTACCACATATTTTTCTTTATCATCACAAGTTTATTTGGCTTATATGGTCCGTTAATACATGTACTGGTAGAGAAAATTTGCAGGTATCTTTACCAACTGCCTCCTGGAAAAGTAAATCATACTTGTGGTGGAGCTGATACTTGGGCTGATGTTGCAAGTAGCAGTGAGATGTTCTGTTCAGCAGGATCATACTGTCCGACTAATACCGAAAGGGTTCCCTGCAGTAGTGGGTATTGAATTTGTTTCCCAAAACTTACTCATTTTTTTTACAACTTAAATAGTTGCAGCATGCTTCAACAATGGTTTTCTGAGTTACAAAAATTAGTTTTGTTCTATTTTGGTGATTTGTTTGGTGTTTCGAGTTTGTCATCTGCATCTACTAATGTTATGTTTTGGTGTAATTTCAGACATTATTGCCGGTTGGGTTCTACAGCTGAATTATGTGAGTTTCTTATAATTTTGTGGGTCTAAGTACTAGAATTATATTACCTGTAGGCCTCATTTCTTCGCATGGCTGCCATAGATTGTAAAGCAGAGCCATGCAAAACAGTTTTCATTTGTATTTTGCTTGATTATCTAGATGCACTAAAAACTCCTTTGGTGCTTGTTTTGCCAACATTTGTTCACTGATAGGATTTTCCGATCGGAAGAGTTATGTGTTAAATAATATAACCTACAACTGACTGTAGGGTGGTTTAATTTCCAAAAATTCCGACCTGGTTATGAAACGAATGAGGGTAGAAGCATAAAATTTTTATTTGTTACTTATGAGTTATGAGTAAGTTCCCTAGTAAAATGAGTTGGTTTTCTAAGTGTTCCATGAGTGCACCATGGATAATTGAAGGCTCAAAAAGGACATACTGAGTCTGGAGAGGACATTGATGGAGTTGGTTATGGAAAGCTTGAAAAATGCTATATCTCATAGCATGCTGTTAATAGCATGCAGTGCTGGATTGATTTGATTTGCTGTCCCTGAATAGCTGGCATATGATAATCTTGATAATAACATCATCTTTTATAGTTGATGCACTACTTTAAAATGTTGTGCAAGAATAGTTACTGCATCTTTATTCTGCCAATCACTCTTCTTGGCCTTATTTTTACACTCGGTGCTGACTACTTTCGGGGATGCTTGCTTTTACTTTCTAGCTTGCATGACAGCAAATAGAGATGTTTGCGTTAGAATTTAACCTTTGCTGTTTGTTTTGCAGCATGTTTCAGGTTGAGTACCTGCAATCCAAATACCATAAATCAAAACATCCATGCATATGGGCTCATTCTTATTGTAAGTGGTTGCTTATGGTACAAGATCACAAGGTTGATATTTGATTTCGCGCTTGATTCTGCAGATGGATGATTTTACATCTTTGCTTTTTAGCTTATAATTGTTTTCTTCCATACTTCAGGATTTTCTCATTGCAATCTGGCTTTTGTGTGTTCTCTAAAAAATATCTTTAAATTGTGTGCATGTACAGCCATTCCTCTAGAAATCATAAATTAATAATGGGAAACTAGGCATCATTAATTAATAAATTCATTAAATATTATGTTCCTCTTTGATTT